>NC_137427.1:44197283-44217283 GCF_964374335.1 Astatotilapia calliptera | reverse complement strand
TTGACATAAGATCAAATTCTGCTTGCAAATCAAGGCGCTGCTTCAGTAATTCTGGAGAAGGGTTCAGTGTATAACTTTGATCAAGGTTACTAATTGCAGCTATAAGTTCTTTAAGCCTGGCATTAATCTTTTTATTAGCACGGACAGAGTAAGAAATAACTTGACCTCTCAGGTAGCATTTAAGAGTCTCCCATAGCAGAGAATATGAGATAGAATCATCCTGATTGAAGGACAAGAACTCCTCAATAGAGCCTGAAAGAAATTCACAAAATTCTTTATCCGCCAGAAGGAGAGAGTTAAATCTCCAAAGTGGAGGACTACGTTTTTGGTTAGAAAGCTGAACATCCAATAGCAGAGGAGAATGATCAGATATTACAATACCAGAATAGTCGGAAGAATTAACACATGAATTAAGAGTTCTGTCGATGAAAAAATAATCAATCCTGGAATAAGACTGGTGGACCTGAGAGAAGAATGAAAATTTTTTGATTGAAGGGTTGCGAAATCTCCATGGATCAACAAGATCATTCTGTTTCATAAAATCTGAGAATGTTTTAGACATAGATGATTGAGTCAAATTACGAGGACTAGATCGATCCAAAATTGGATCAAAAACACAATTCAAATCACCACCAAGGATAAGCAAATGTGTATTCAGAAAGGGGATGTTACTCAGCAATCTATTAGCGAATTCAGCATCATCAAAATTCGGGGCATATACATTTACCAACAAAACCTTTTTCTGCATTAGGGTACCAGCAACAATGATGTATCTACCGTTCCTATCAGCGACAACATTGGTCAAAGTGAATTGAACTTTCTTATTAATGAGAATGGCCACTCCTCTAGCCTTCGAATTAAAATTTGAGTGAAAGACCTGACCTACCCAAGGGCAATATAACCTATAATGATCCTTAATGCGAAGATGAGTCTCCTGTAAAAATGCTATGTCAGAATTTAGACGTTTCAAGTGAGTAAAAACCTTAGATCTCTTAACAGGGTTACCCATACCTCTGATATTCCAACTAATGAATCTAAGAGGCATACCTGACCCAGCAATGCTGGGGTCTATATTTCCATTAACCATTTACAAAAAGGAAGAGGAAAAAGACCAAACCAAAATGCCAGTGGCCATGAAGAGCCGAAATGGGACAGCCCCCCCCCAACCCAACCCTGAACACAAATACACCCCCAAGTCTCCACAGAACAGAACAAAGGAGACAGCAGTGTACCCCAAAGTAGCAAAAATGATTCACCGAAGTGACTGGACTAATTGTTGTCTAAACAAAAATAAAAGCGAGAGAGGGAAAAATAACCTCTCACCAACTTCTCTACAGCATAACAGTGTGCGCGTAACAGTAAACATGTTTTTTTTTTAAAAAGGAAAAAAATAAAAAGGAAACCAACCAACCAAAAAAAGATCTCACAGTACAAAATATGACTTCCTCAGAAGGAGAACTTTCCAACAAATCACCGAACGTGCATAAAATGTAAAAAAACAAAAAACAAAAACAACATACATAAATAGATAAACAATTAAAACAAAAACAACCAAACAAAAAAATAAATAAATAAAAATTTAACAGAAACAAAAAACAACTCAGTCCTATGCAAATCAATGCAGCAAGCTTGGAGAAGATTGTGCCGAACTGGTCCGAAGTTCAAGAGTATATTATATGATCCAGTTTCAATAAATAACAATGAAAATAAAAGGAACCAGCACACCAACAGTACAATAACCAGCACAACGGCCCAAGAAAACAATGCACAGGTGGCGTTAAACCTAAGGAGACCGTGAACCCTTAGCAGCATTACAGTGTCAAACTGAGGAGCTAACGAGGCTCACCCAGAAATCAAAGTTTTGACATAATCACTGGCCTCCTCTGCCGAAACAAAGTCCTTCTCGACACCCTTATATGTGATGCGGAGTCGCGCTGGATGAAGCAGGCCATACCGAACACCGTCAATGCCACGGAGTTGCTGCCTGACCGTGTTGAATGCAGCACGAGCCCGTGCCACCCTGGCGGTGTAGTCGGGGAAGACTGAAATGGTCCGATCTCCAACTTTAATCTGTCGGCGTTCTCTAGCACGTCGTAAAATGTCGACACAGTCAGTGTGGTAATGAAACCTGCATACAATGGCTCGTGGACGGTCGCCAGGCTTAGGTGCGGGTTGGAGGGTCCTGTGCGAACGATCCAAAAGCGGCTCCTTCCCCAGATCAAATGCTTCTTTTAGCAAGGAAGCTACAGCGGCAGTGGTGCACGTGTCAGGGCCCTCCGGTACTCCCACTATCCTAACATTGTTGCGCCGCGATCTGGACTCCAAATCTTCACACTTACTTTCCAGCTTGGCTACATGAGCTGTGAGACCCTTGATAGTGTTTTTCATCTCAGCTATATCATCAGAGCAGACAGTAAGTGCGTGCTCCATCTCCTTCACCGTACCTTTTAGCTCAGACATGGTAGCGTCATTTGCAGCTTTATCGATCGCCAGCTGCGTCTTCACCGCCTGCAGGTCGAACTTAATGGTAGACAAAGCATCACCCAGAGTATCCTGAAGTTCCTTTTTAAAGATGTCGGCGATATCTTTCCTCAGCGAAGCCAGCAACTCGACCTTGAGAGCCTCAATATCAGGATTAGCTTGACATGTGGGGGGCTTTGCAGGAGACGACGGCTCACTCGAGGGTGTGGTCGCGGTTTGCAAACTAGGCCTCAGTTGTGTCTGAATAGTACTGCGGGTTTTAACATTTTTTGCTGCCATTTTACGCCGGCCCGAGTAAAACTTCTCAACAAGACAATCCACAAACCAAAACAGGACTGAAAATACGGCCAAAACGCGCGAATAAATAACAATTTAATCGAAATCGGCGGGAGCTCCCAGACTCGCGTCCTACTCCATCAAAGCTCCGTACTTAGTGCTTTCTAACTGCATTCACACACATTCACACTGCGATGGATGCATCGGAGAGCAACTTGAGGTTAGTATCTTGCCCAAGAATACTTGAAATGCAGACTGGAGGAGCCAGGGATCGACACCAAGCTTCCGATCAGTAGGTAACCTGCTCTACAAGGGCGTAGATTGTCATGGGCGGAAGGGACAACGTCCCCACCAATATCCAGCGATTACTGAATTGTCCCCACCAATAATTTGATCTCTTCGAGTAAAGAAAAACAAACCCGATAGAAAGAAAACCGATCTGTCAGCGTCTCATTCACCCAGCGGTGCAGAAAGAGTTAAATCACCTCTACTGGAGTCCTACGTCATGTGACAAATATGGCCAATGTGATTGGCTGAGCCTTTCAGGGAGCTCTGTTCAGTTTCAGCAGCGGCAAACCTGCGCTGCGAGGAGGAGAGGAGGACGGCAGCAAAGAGGAAGAAGCTGGATGTAAGAAAGTGTTTTTCAAAGAAACCTGTGAGTCACTTAAAGCCAAGTTCACTCATAAAATGTGTCACAATAACGTTACAGGCTGTGCCAGGCTTTGGCCCACATCAGTCTAAAACTGTATGTAACCATGAATAACGTGTTGCCATGTCCACCAGGAGAGACCGGACAGTATAGATGTAAAACCAATATGCCAGCAGTTTATCTCAGTTAGTGAGAGGAGCAGGCCTGTGTTTGGCTGCTTCACATAGTGGACATTGAGTTGTTGTGTGGGGCATGTAGTCCATGTCTGTTGCTGTAACAGTAGCTCATGTTTAGAATAAAAGATCGCAGCTCACTGAGTTAATCGGGGCAATAGTGCCTCAAACGTTGCATCATTTTGCTGAGAGATCTGTTACTTTGTGGTCATCTTAGACGAGTAGTTTTATGGACAAAAACCAGCAGGTCACTCAGTGTTCCCTTAGTGCTAATGTATCAGAGATGTTGGTGTACTATAACTGAAGTAATGTTGTTAAGTCCTTAAAGTCATATTCTTTTATTGTCATGACTGTATTTGAAGCTATTTTTATTTTTGTATGATACCTGATTTATATGGAATATGGCTGAAGTAAACTAAAGCCTGAAATACTCAGTCATTTGTTTAATAGTACTTTAACATTATATAATTCACATATAAAACTATGAATTGTAATTTTAAATGGTTTAAAAGCACGTAGAATAGCATATGTAGGCAAGTATATTTCTCCTTTTTTGTTAATCAAGAAGGAAAAACAAAAAACAAAAACAGGGCAGGGTTCGGTGGTTGAATCATCCGTCCCCACCAATGCCCAAACCAAATCTACGCTCTTGCTGCTCTACCTCCTGAGCTACACCCCACATAGAAAGCGTCAGGCTTGGAAAATCCTGCTTGTATGTTTGCGTGTGAAGGAGACATGTTGTATAAAGTAAGAGCTCAGGCAGAGTAGAAAAGCGCTTTGTAAAAACCAGTCTATTAATCTAACAGACACACCCTACAACAACTCCAAACGCATGCAAAGTGGCGACAACTCCCACAGGAAGACAACGCTGTCTTTTGTGTAGCTGGTTTTAAGAAGTTTTCCATTGTTTCTTTTATGTTATATTAATTTACTGTTTAGGGAAAAAAGGATCGTGTTTTGGCTCCGATTGAGATCGACCTGTTATAGCTGCAAGAGCGAGTTATGCATTTTATTCTGAAATTTTAACCGGAAGTAAAAGTCATTTTTCTTGCGCTACCTTGAAAATAAAGTGGAGGCTGGTTGAAAGCGCCTCTTAAGTCATGTAAATTTTTTTACAACATGACTCTGTTTACGTGGGGCAGCTAGGAGTCTAAATATCCACGTGAGACTCCTTGGAGATCGGGCTGTTGGTTTGGCGACACGCTGCGGATGATACATTTCTGCTAGCCTAAAGCTGCTATAGTTAGCTAGCTACTACTCGCCAGGTTTGACTTTCTTGTGCTTTCCAAGCTGATAGCGCAGTGAGTGATGTGGAAAGTAACGTTTCAAGCGTTCGGTGTTTTGCTGTTGGCGTGGTTGTTGGGAAACTTTGTTCTGGGCTGGTTTCAGCAAAACACCAAACCCCAAACGCAGCACAGCGAGCAGCATCCGAGCAGAACCTCGGAGAGCCAGGACCAGAGCTGCTTCTGTCACGTAAGTAGCCCCAAACACGGAGCTTTTGTCACCGGAAACATACAGTTTGTTTTTTTAATAACATAGTTTGTTGTTCTTCATGAAGCTTGTAAAATGCGAAAGTCATACCACAGTTTTGTTTTTAGGAGCTTCCAGCACTTTCTACTGTCATTTTATTTTGACGTCACTGTGTACGTGAGATGCTAGTTAGCGACTGTCCATGAGTCCACAAATTGTTTTATTTTCTGCCATTTTGATAAATAAATAGATATAGTTACAGTTGACCGACTAAATTGGTATTTAAACCGAAATCTCTTCTTGTTTGTACTGAACAGTGAGTTAAGTCCTTAAAGTAGACTAATGAGCAGAGTCGAGAGCGCTCCTCTTCTTCCTCTCCTCGGACCCAGCAGCGAGTTAAACCAGCCGAAGTTCTTGCGAGTTGAGCGAAAAGCGTGGTGTGATCTGATTGGCTGTGTCAGAGCTCCCGCTTTACAGCCTCGTCACGGACATTGTAGTCTTTTGCGTAGAAGTTGCCAAGTGTCCCTAGCGACCTATAACATGTAGATGACTACAAACAGGGAGGCTCCGTCAGAGGGGCGGCGTTTGTTTTGACAGCGGCTTGTTTGTAGGCGGGGCTTCTGGCGGCATGGAAGTGCGGGTCTGTGATGACAGCACAGACATACAGCTGCTGCCGTGACATTTGGACAGTTACGTGGGGGGGAAGTTTTAATTTGAAGGAAGTTGAGACACAGAAAGCTGAAGGCGAACAACAGGATGCTGAGAAAAATGGTTCTTTTCCTGGCGCTCAGTGGACTGCTGCACTCTGAGGTCTGCTGTGGTTTGGTGTTTGTCATTAGTTTTTTGTCACAGTAAGATTGTCTTTGTGTTTCTGTAGTGTATATATAAGTATATATAATACTAGTGTAAAGGGTTTACAAAGGTTTCTAAAATACCCGCACGTAGTTTAGGTGTACTGCTCTTTGCAGAGCTGAGCAGTTGCTGCCATATGTTTTGTACGGTCATATCTTTGATAGCTTGAAAAGGAAAAGCCTGTTGTGAAATATAAAGAATGTGAAAGTACTTTACAAGTTTTTACAACTACATACTTGTAAAGTACTTGTTCGGTTTTGGTTCGAATAACTTTCTCTCTCGCACACACACACACACACGCACGCACGCACGCACGCACGCACACACACACACACACACGCACACGCACACACAGACTATTTATTTAAATGCAAAAAAGCCCCCAAACAATACAATGTCCATCTTTACTCAGTATTGAGGAATCATTGCATTGGATATTTTGTTAATAACATTTTATTTATGTTTCATTTTCTCTTAATTTCCAGACTAAAGTATTAATGAAGCATTTGAGACTCTAATCATGAGCTAAATGAACCGAAAGAGTGTCCGGAGCTGTTCTCCAGCCAGTTAGAGCAGATGTTTGGTGAGGTTTGAGGCTCTACCTGCTGTGCACAGAGCTGAGCTACCTAACAAAACTAGCCAGAGCCATTTGACTGACTGTTTACCAAGCTTCTTAACATGTGAATGCTGGGTTGTGTAATTCTTCAGTTCAAACACATTTGTAGGTTTTAGTCAGCAGCTGATGGTTTATAGAGCAGACAATGGGCCGTCGGCTTGGTGGGTTCAGGTAACACAGTGTGATGGATGTATTATGTATGAACGTGCAGGTAGGTGGTGGTTTATCTGATGGAGGAGCATCATCACCTGATCCTAATAGTTTTTCTTATTTTCTTAATGTCATTTCTATAACATGATTATAAATTTGTAACAGCAGCAAAATTACAATCCAGTCTTTATCAGAAATGTGAACCCTACCTGGGGGTGGGGGTTGTGTCAGGAACGGTATCCTAAATGTTTGCCAAAGCAAACGTGGCTCATTGATAAGAGGAGGCGAAGCCACAAAAAGACTTGACAGCAACTGTAATGTCTTCTAACAAGGCGCACTTTAGATTCTTACAGCGTTTTAATTTATTGTAAAGTTATAAAGAGAGCTGCCATCTATGGGTGTCCACAGAACAAGAAGCACAGTAGCAGGTGTTGTGTTCCTTTACATAAAACAACAGTTTTCCATCATAAATTCATGCAAAAGCGTACAAAGTGCTGCATAAAAACCCCCACCAAGTAGGGAACAACTGTCTAAATGTCCAAAATAGGGATGTGAGACTGCATGCACCTGCTAATGCTGCATGTTGCTGTCTCTATGAACTGAGTCTCTGGATCCATTTCAGCTGAACTTGTGTTTTAACTGTTTTGTTCTATCATGCTGTGGTTAAAAAAATCTTTCCAGGAATCTGTTCACCCAGATTAACTCGAGTCAGTCGGTCAGGAAGACCATTTAAGAACGGGATGATGGTTACTGCTCCTTAAAAACATGACCAGCTGACAGATGTAATAGTGGGCTGCTGTGTCTGTAACTGTGTTCAAACAGACACTTTGGAATAAAAGCTATACATCTGCTCCTCTCCTATGTGAGATCCCTCAGGGTAGGGCTGTTCGATATAACGATATATATCGGATGACGATATAAAAACATCTATCGTTTCATTTTACGCTGTCGTTTGTTTCGTGGTGTCGCAAAATAAACTGTTTACAGCAATATTTGTTCATGGTTCTGATGTCACTGTAGTGGTTATATTCATTTCTTAAAGTTCTCTCTTTCTCTTATATTTAATATAACCACACTACGGACAGACAAGCGCCTGTTTTTACTTGTTGTCATTAGCAACAACGACGGTAATACCATTGTGTGTCCGCTGGTTTAGTTTCCACATGAACCTTTCACAATAAAGCTCAAGATCCTGTTGAGACTTTTCAAAATAAACTGAATGACGTGAAAATGCAGATTATTTACAGATGAGAAGTAAAAAAGAGCCGCCAGGTGCTAAAAAATAAACCTTAGACTCAAACGTTAGAACAGGCTTTTCCCCGCAGCACGCCGTGTAATAAATACTCACAAAGAAAACGGTGCCGTTACAACTTATGACTAAAAATGTATCGTTTCATGCATCGGTTAAAACACTCGACTCCAGCTACAGCTGGAAACACTTCACACAAGTCGAGCTGCCCGAGATTCACAGGATTTACAGAAAATGTTCCATGTTTGTGATTTATATCGTTATCGCGATGATAGATCTTTTATATCGGGATTTGAGATCGTGGTCATATGGCACAGGCCTACCTCAGGGCTCACTTCTGTTGTCACCCATCAAAGTAAGAGCTTCACGGCAGTAATTTTGTCTTTAGGTGTTACATCTCCCAGTGAAGGCGTAACTATTATCACTGACTTTTGAAGTGCTCTCAGGCTACGTCCACACTAAAACGTTTTGGCCTCCCGTCCACACTGAGACGCCGTTTTCCTGAAGGGAAAACGCAGCGTTTTGAAAACGCTCTTGAAAACGCACACGTTTCAAAAGGGAGCTGCCCCGTCGCAGTGTGGACACTCGAAAACACAGACTTTCTAAAACGATGACTCATTTTAGTCATGTGATGCAGTCACGTGACCAATTAAGCTAAGATAGCGGAGGGCATTATACAGCAGTCGCCCTAAAAAGGATGAATATCCGTTTGTTCATGCTCCAGATAGCTTTCCTTCAAAGTCTTTAATTCTCACTCGCGTTTGCGCAGGACTGGAACGTCAGCGTTTTCATCCGTTTCAATGTGGACGCACACCTCTGTGAAAACGACTGAAAACACCAGTGTGGACGTGGAGCGTTTTCAAATCCAGCCGGGCTAGTGTGGACGTAGCCTCAATCTCATCCATGGCAAAACTGAGGCTGCCGAGTCTGGACTGATCGTAAGAGTTTGAACAAACGTCAGGGTGCAGACTTTGACTTGTACTGCGTGACGTCAGTCAGGTTTTAGTTTCTAGCACACAGCTTCACTTAAAACATCTGAAATGACCCGGACATTATGATTATTTTTACTGTTTTAGCATGAGTGGAAACACTGTGACACTGTTATTTAGAGATGAGGTGTCATTAGTAAACGAAGTGTCCTGCTTTGCTTCAGCTCACAGGCGTCCTGGATGACTGCTTCTGTGACGTCGAAAGCATCGACATTTTCAACAACTTGAAGATCTACCCCCGCATCAGGAAGCTGACAGAGAGAGACTACTTCAGATACTACAGGGTAAGAGCTGCGCCTTCGCTCCGGCTACAGTGGAAGCACAGTGTGGCTCAGTGCAGTAGTAAAAGTAGTATGTAAAAACAGATGGAAATCACATGGATCTCTTTTGCGTGTGTGTGCACATGTTGTCTTTTTGCAGGTCTTTGTGTTTACTGGCACATGTTGTCACAACATGATTTACTGTTAGACCTCAGTGGTCTGTGTCCTCCCACAGTAAGAGCACACCGTGAACATGCAGACACTAAAGCCGGTGCACCTGAGCGTCACACCAAGGACGTTCTTGTTTTAAATACAAGACCCAGAGATGCTACAGGACGAATCGGTCACGGTTTATTCACAGGCCAGAAAACAAGAATCAAACAAACAATCCTAAAAACAACATATACATGAGCATTCCCAGGAATACATGAACACAATTCTAACAAAACTTCTAAAGTTCGTTAGAATAACACTCAGTCCCACGATGCAACTGCTCCCACAACCCAGAACGAATCTTCTTTATTTTTCAAACCGGGGGAGTCATTTCCAGGCCGGTCCCAGGAGGACGAGGAGAAGCCTCCCATCTCAGTCTCGTCCCATCACAGCCCAACTTATGCTCCGCCCTTGAGCCGCGCGCTCGCTGCCACAGCGTCTTCCCTCGTGGCATCGCCCTGCAAGCAGAGAAGCATCGTCTGGGAATCTGGCCTGGTTTATAGCCATGGCGATCCTCTCCCAACACAGCTGCACCCGGTGAACAGCAGTGGAGTCACTGCTCACAAACGCAGGTAGAGGTGCAGCTGTGCTACGCCCCTGACGAGAGGGCAGCACACTGTTGCCATCGTCTGGCTTCTGCGCGTTCCTTCCCTTCACATCAGGGCCTCCCTCAGTGCTCAGCCAGCTTCCTTTAAACAGGCCCTTTCACCAGCTGATAGGCCACGCCCACACCTCAGCAGGTAATCACTATCAGCCAACTTGTCCCAAGCCCAGCCAGTCCACAGTGGGTTAAAACAATGTAAAAACATCAGAATAGTTTCATGCAAATAAAAACTACACTCACAAATAAACACTAAAACCACTGATGAAAGACAAATATAAATTCCCACTGTGGGACAAACATGCTGTGAATGCTTTGGGACGTCCTTTCCCTCGGCTCCCGCCGTGCAGCTGTTGGATGACACGGTCCTAAACATCTGTGTAAATGATTCTCACATAGAATCATGTAGCACTTTCTTTTCCTTTCTTCTTGTGTCTCTAGTTTGGGTGTTACAGAACAGGAAGTGATGTCTGAATCTTGTACCGGTGTCGTGCTACACTGTGGTTTGACAGTGCTGCCATAAAAAGTCGTGCAGTCTCCTGGAAAGAGCTACGCTTGATGAAGATGTTGCTGCACTTCTGTCTAGCTGTGTTTTTATTAGTACAGCAGTCTGAACAGCACTGGTGTAAAGTCAGCAACCACGAGCAGGTAAATGCTGTCAGGCGCAGAGGGAGCGAGACAGCAGACTGATCTGCAGCTCTGATCTATATCAGCTGCTCCAGTTCTGTGAGCTTGTAGATCATCTCGTTTTTAAGGAGACCAAAATGCTGCGCACCACCTCCCTCAGCTGCAGCTTGCAGCACAAACATGTTGTTTCTGGCAACACTAAATGGGATCGATCTGTGCTAATCACTGTATGTGACCTTTCAAACGGCTGACACATTCAAATCTTTTAATGCCATAGTGTTAAACATGTTTTCACAAATCGATTGTGTGCGTTTGGTGTAGGAGGTGGGGTGGAGGCTCAGGGGTCGCCTGTAGCACCGTCACACTGAGGTGCAGCGGCGCTTGAACAGGAGGCCGGCTGCTCTGTTGGTGTCTGAGCAGCGCACACACACTGTGCTCATTCATTCACACTGCAGACCTGAGGCCACTTAGATGGATGTAGTGCGGGTGTCACTTCAGTGTGACTTGTACACAGACCAGAGTGTACGTGGAGAGAAGACGCACAGCAGACAAACACTTTCCTGTGTCTGTTTCAGTTCAGCTTCCAGCTTCCTCTGCCCTGCTGCCAGTCACACGCGTTGTCTCCCACTGTCGCCGTTCCTCGCTGTCAGGACTGGGTCACCGCGTCACGCTGGCCCATCCGTCTCCCGATTAGGCGTCGCACCCTGACGAGAGGGCAGCGGGTCCCTCGTTTCACCTGGCTTCACACATTCCTCCTCATATCTGGGGCCGCTCAGCTAGTCTGCTTTTAAAAGGTCACAGCTGATAGGCCACTTCTGGACACACCCACACCTCAGCAGGTGATCCCTATCAGCTAATTTGTCCCATGTGCAGCCAGACCACGGTGGACTAAAACAGAGTCAAATAAAACAATAGAACCATGCAAATTCAGTTTTATTTCCACAGCGTCAAATCACAACAAGTCTCCTCACGGCGCTTTGTGTCGTACAGCAGATACAGAGAAACACCCAACAATCACATGACCCCCCAAATAAAAACTACTCTCATGAATAAACACTAAAAATGAATAAAACCAATGTACCAGATAAATACAAATCTCCACCGTGTGACACACACACACACAGTTGTGTTGTAACCAGTGCTCTGATTGGTACGCTTCAGAAAGGCCAGTGAAAGTTTCAGGCTTGTGTCTGTAATGGTTTTAATATGTTCACGTTGTGAGCGAGCACGAAACACGGTGGGAGTGGCTGAGTATACCGTAACACACACGCATCATAGTAAATATGTGTTCTTTGGATCATACGGTGTTTGTGTGAATGGCAGCGGGGCGAGCAGGATGCTTACAGGTGAAACGAGCGTGTGTCCTACGTGCACGTCAGCAGCTGTCCACAGTCAGTGGGCACTGGCCTCCGTTTGCTTCCCCTGTGAAATCTCCACTGTCTAAAAACACGATGTGAGCCACGCACAGCTGTGGAGCCGACGCTTTCACACGCCACGCCCTCGTCCTTGATTTCTCTCGTTCACTGAAGCCTGATTGAGCCTACAGTGACAGGCAGCGAGCGTCTGCTTGTCCTTCACATGTGGACGAGCCACTGCTTGCTTCCTGCCTCGGTCATAATAACAGTAATAATAAATGAGCAGGTGCTGAGTGTCTGTGTCTGTGCTGCAGGTGAACCTGAAGCGACCGTGTCCTTTCTGGCCTGATGACGGACACTGCTCCATCAAAGACTGCCACGTGGAGCCCTGCCCCGAGGTCAGCCAGCCTTACTCCAACATGGTCTCTTTTTACTGCCTGTCAGTCACACGTCGGCTCGTTGAGGACGGAGACGACCGCCTCCTAACTAGCTGTCACATACTGCATTAAATGTATTTTCTCAGGGGAAGCTGTGTGAACATTGTCACCTATCATTGTTTGATGGTCTGTGTTCCGTTTCACAGAGCAAGGTTCCTGTTGGCATCAAGTCTGGGAACTACAACAAGGTGAGACCAGCTGTTCCTGACTAAGCTGCACCACTTGGAGTTACCACGTACAGCTGTGGTCACCTGCTTGCCTGCACATGAGTGCTGTATATATTTGGACTGTTGTTTTTCCAGGGTGCAGTTCCTGCAGCTCAGGACTTTAAAAGCCAAGACTAAGGTGGAGAAAGGTGCAGATATTTTGGGTTTTCTCTCACTCTGGCTCAGAGGTGTAGACCGGGCACTTCTGCTGGTCTGGTGTACTCCTGGCTGATATTTGACTGCGTCGGTTTCAGTGATTCACATGTTAAACAGCACATGTAACATGGGGGTGCTGGAGGACACGAGTGGGCTGACACACGGCACCTTCTTCCTGTATTGACTGTTGGTGCTCCCTCCCAGACACCTCTGACCAATGAGTGGACTGAAGAAGAGTGTCAGTGGGTAGTGAGTGTGTAGCAGTGTTTGTCATCATTGTGTGTGCAGTTATGAGTGAAGCTTTGTGGTGTTTCCTGAACGTTTGTGCTGTGCACCACAGAATGTCAGTCATGTGTGAATCAGTCCTGCTTCAGGTCTCTGGGTGTAACTGCAGCTCGTGCACTAGTGCACTGCAGCAGTGAAATGTCAGGAGTTTGTTTCACTGCTTGACATATTAACACAATTTCTACCAACGTTGTTAATTTAGCCGAGGTACTCGCTGCCGCTCGGGTCAACACCAAACCCAAAAAGTGAGTCGTGGTCATGAAAGACGAGCAGCTGATCTTCAGCCTGAGCTGACAGAGTCACAGCAGTGAGGGGAAGTCAGGTTCTCCACAGGGACCTGTGGGATCGTGCCAGGAAATCCGACTAAGTCAAAGCACTGCTGGAGCATTCTTAGATCCAAAGGCTAAACACCTTCTGGTTTTGATGTCATCATCATTATTGTTGTGCTGTACGAGGCACTTTTGTGCGTTTTGTGTAAACACTGTCAGGTATGGAAGTATTGATGCGTCTGAGCTGTGTGATTTGCACGCAGGTTTGTGGGTGAGCCTCGTTCCCCTTCCCTCTGCAGTGTTGTGTGTGTTTGTGCTAACCAAACAAGGACTGCTTACCTGATCAGTGGTTATGACACTTTGCATATTAATGATCATAACCTGCCCTCCCAGCCCGTTGTTCACTCAGTGGGCTGGTTTCAGAACCGTGGGAACATGTGGCTGAGTCGTCGCAGTGAATCCACGTTAGGTGGACATGCCAGCGCTGCACTGTTGTGCACGCACTCTGAGATCAGACAGCAGACACTTGCTGTGACGGCGGCCTCGTAGCTGCTGTCGTCTCTTACTTTAGAGGAAGTTTCAGAGCTGCTGCATTTGTTCCAGCACTTTCTGGACTGACCGCACACACAGCCACTCTTCTTATCTCCTCTGATAGCTTCTACGTGGAGACGCTGAGAGCAGAGTGTTTGTCGCTCTTGGCCAACAGCCTGGTGTTTGCCTTGAAATGACCCAGAAGTGTTTGCACATCTGCTCTGGTCTCGGTCAGGGGCAGATGTTTCCCGACCATCAGCTGGGAGACGCAGCCAGACTTAAAGCGAGCCTTTCTCAGAGTGGCAGTGAGAAGTACCAGAGGTGCTTTGACAGTCAGGGAGAGGTCACAGTGAAATCAAAGGATTTGAATATGATAGAAATATTAAAAACTCCTCTAAATGTAACTGGGACGCAGAGGCTGCTGTTTCAGGCACAAACCGGTTTGACTGCTTTTGCTTGGGTACTACTGAATGTGTCCTTTTAAAACATGGCACCGAGATTGGACGAGTCACATGTTTGTGCTTCTTTGTTTCAGTTCCTGAAATATTTCACTTTGACTGAGCCAAATAATCTCATTTAGAAGATTTCAGTTTGCAGCTGTGTTTATGGAGCACTCGCTGCTCCTCTGATTCTTCATGTGAGTCAATGGTTGGACCTGGGGGTGGAGCTGGAACTGGGGGAGGAGCTGGAGCTGGAACTGGGGGAGGAGCTAGAGTTGAGGCTGGGGCTAGAACTGGGGGAGGGGCTAGAGTTGGGGCTGGGGGTGGGGGTTGTAAAAGTGTCTGTGCAGCAGATATTTCCTTACTCTTCGTCTTGATGTTCACTCAGAAACAAGAAGTATTAGTTTTTTCTTCCGTTGTTAAATCAAAGCACAGATTTATAAGAATCATGTATTGGGCTCACTTTTCATGACCGAGCGTTGTATTATCAGGTCACACTGGGCTGTGCTTACCTGGCAGGAGCAGAAGGTGAAGCAGGATTTAACCTCGGAGTTATGTTTGTGTCTTTGTGAGACGGTTGAGTGTTGGGCTGTTGTGTACAGCAGCTGTTGTTTGGGGCGATCGTGGCTCAAGAGTTGGCGGTTTGTCTTGTAATCGGAAGGTTGCCGGTTCGAGCCCCGGCTTGGACAGTCTCGGTCGTTGTGTCCTTGGGCAAGACACTTCACCCGCTGCCTACTGGTGGTGGTCAGAGGGCCCGGTGGCGCCAGTGTCCGGCAGCCTCGCCTCTGTCAGTGCGCCCCAGGGTGGCTGTGGCTACAATGTAGCTGCCATCACCAGTGTGTGAATGTGTGTGTGACAGGTTGTGTAGAGCGCTTTACAAACACAGGCCATTTAGCATTTTACATAATTACAGGCTGGAACACTTTCATCGAGCCCAGTGAAGTAAAGATGATGTGAGTGGTGTCATTACTGTGATAAACAGTGTTATTAAGAATCCCTCCTGTGTCCAGTACTCGCAGGCGGCCAATACGATGTCGGACGTGGTGGAGTGCCAGCAGGCCAAGGAGCTGGGGGCCATCAACAGCACCCTGAGGTGAGTCCACAGACCTCCTGCTCTGTCTTTATCTGCAGCTTGTTTTCACCGGGCCTCAGCAGCTCAAACATTTACCAGTGTGTGACCGGCAGCTGCTGGTAGTTTTCCACCAGGCGACACTTCAAAGTGCAGACCGAGCCCACCGGGGCTCTCTCCTGCAGGAACCGTGGAGGTTCCTTTGTGAAGCAGCGGACCGGCTGGTGCAAACAGACAGGATGTGACGGTGCATTACAAACACCAAGCCGCTTTACTCACGTGGGTTTGAAATGTAACAAATAAAGAGGCAGGAGGCAGCATCTCCTGATGAAAACTCACATCACATCCGCTGATGTGGCCAGATGTGCACCTCTCAGACCGTCTAACCTCGCGTGACGCAGTGACCACACGACTGAACGCTGCTCCGTGTTAATGACACGTCGGTAAAGAAGAACCACTCCATGATTGCTTTGTTCTGGTCGGCACTTCCTCTCCTCCAACAGCAGCGCCGCTGTGACGTCATTTACAGTTTGTGCTGCGCGTGTGCACGGCAGTCTGCGCCTTCATGTCGTCCCTGCCCACGCAGCACAATGCAGTGAGCTTAGATGACACGTCAGAGCTGAAATGCACAAATCGGACCTTTACATGCATCTTTGCATATTCTGATCCTGAGTCAGTTTTCACAGGGCGGCTATCAACCTCTGGAATTGAAAGAATCCTTCGATCCGGATCAGTTATTAGACGTCTGGTTTAGCGACTTTATGCTCGTCTTGTAACCCTCCATGTGATCTCCCAGTCTCATCTCTTAGCAGAATATCTCACCCATGTAGTGTTTAGAGAGGTTGAGCTTCTCTTACTTCCTTTCATTTAGTTTAACCTCGTTGTGTTTACCTGGAATTTGAAATGGGCTTGAGCTCATCACAGATCTGAGCCATCAGTTCTGGCTGCACTGGTTTCTCCCCTGTCTCTGCTCCCAGTGTCCAGTTTGTGCACCTCCTCACACACAGAGGCACAGATGAGACTGGGCTTAAGCAAAGGCACGTGTAATAAACTGACAGCGACTCCACAGACGCACACTTAAGTGCATGTGGAGTTTGCATGTGCAGTAAGGGAAACATCCCTGCAGCTTTTGCAGGGTGATGCTGGTTTCAGACTCACGTGACCTTTACTGGAAACTGTTTAAAGTCAACAGACATCCTTCATTAAGAATCAAGTGATGGGAGACGACGTTTAAGAAAAGTTTGAAAATGAACATTTACGTGGACGTTGTGATCAGACTGTGATCTCCTGTTTGGTCTTCATGTCTTGTTAGCTGTCGAGTAAAGCTCACAGTTAGAACGTGTGTGTATTTTTTCCGGTTCCAGTAACCAGAGTAAGGAGGCGTTCGCTGACTGGGCGAGACACGACGACGCTCAGGATCACTTCTGTGAGCTGGACGGTGAGCATCTCTTTCTCTGCGTATCTGTGAGGGCAGCACTATGAGGCATCAAACTTCACACCCAGGGCAAATTCCTCATTTACAAAAACCCAAAGTACAAACCTGTAACAGGCACGATGTGTCCTTATTCCAGCTCTTTACATGAACTTTCCTGTACTCAGTTAAACGGCACATTTGTAGCCGCACTGCTAAGAAGCAAATATCTCTAATGATGACCCCGAGCCACTGCCATCACAGGCTTTTTTAATCCATGAAATGTGTTTCAGATGAGACGTCTCCAGATGCCGAGTATGTGGATCTGCTCCTGAATCCGGAGCGATACACCGGATATAAGGGTCCGTCAGCCTGGAGAGTGTGGAACAGCATCTACGAGGAGAACTGCTTCAAGTAAGCCTGGAGCTCCCTGCACAGAGATGCTCATCTTTGAGGTGCTACTGAAAATGTGTTTTTGTGTCCACAGGCCCCGGTCGGTGTATCGACCTCTGAACCCTCTGGCTCCCAGCAGAGGTGAGGATCAAAGTTAGAGCTGCTACCGGCAGACGCGGCTGAACAGTTAGAAGAGCAACATGACAGGAAGCTCTCAGAAATGCTTCAGTTAGGTCGTTTATACCGACTACTGTCTGCATGTTTGAGAGCCCAGGAAACAGCTCGTGAGGTGCTGTTTACGCGTTTGCTGTAGAAGCAACCCGCTGCTCGCCTCCTGCAGTCTGACTACAGGCCGGTCTTTCTGGAAACGGTGACCGGTGTGGAAGAACCGGAATGGCCTGTGCAGGCACTCGGCTCCCTGACAGCACACCTTCATTCAGGTGGCAGACTGTGCTGGCAGCATGACATCACTTCAGTCTGCTATGAGCACAACTGACAGCATCCAAACAGGGACACAACTACTGCAGCCGCGTCTGGAATGGCACAGGCCATTCCGGTTCTTCCACACCGGTCACCGTTTCCAGAAAGACCGGCCTGTAGTCAGACTGCAGGAGGCGAGCAGCAAAGACGTAAACAGCACCTCACGAGCTGTTTCCTGGGCTCTCAAACATGCAGACAGTAGTCGGTATAAACGACCTAACTGAAGCATTTCTGAGAGCTTCCTGTCATGTTGCTCTTCTAACTGTTCACACATCAGTGTACCTGCTTCAGCATGCTAGCCTCCTCCTGTTTATTGCATACTGCGTCACAGGGTACTGAATAAAGAGCTGGATTAAAACGCAGGCTCTTCAGTGTATTTTTCGTGCACCCTAGATGTCTGTGTGTGAAACTAGAGCTCATACGTTCAGAGGTTAGTTAGTGTGTGGTATGTGTATGCCTAATCACTGCACCGATCTAACAGTTTCCTTCTGTTTCTGTGTTCAGGAGACGATGATGGTGAGTAAACTAAACTTCTGTTGACTTGGATGTGTTTCAGCCGTGTTGAAACCTAACTCTTCTTGTCCGTGTCGCTCGTGTTGCAGGGGAAGGTTTCTACACCTGGCTTGAAGGTGGGTTCTGCCTCGTGTGCTCACGCCTGCACCACCCAGACTGACCTGAAGAACGCTGTTATCATTCTTTGTCATGTAAATCACATAAAGCTGAAGTGTCTGTGTAGCTACAGTAGGCATGTCACTTCCTGTGGTTTTCAGCGTCTGTGTTCTGAAGCTGAACTGGTCTCGTCTCTGCTTCCTCTGGAAGACTTTGTGTGGGCAGGCTGACTGCTGACAGGAGGCCACAGAACACAGAGCTGTGGCTCATCACAGCCTGATGCGTAGATGCCGGACGCCTCATGGTGCTGTGATGAAATGCTGCTTCAGGCACTCCTGTGGATGTGATGTTCCACGCCGTTAAAGTTGTTGTAGCACACCCCCTCTCTGTGATGAAAGCTGGCCTCTCATGTCACGTCCATGTCCCTTATTTAAAGTCCTGTGCTCAGTAGCTGCTGGGTCTTCTGGATCTCTGCACCGTCACAAGTAGAGCTGATGTCCCAACACTACCAAACACATTTATTACAGATATTGAGGTTTTCATCACACAGTTACATCTGTGGGATAAGTCTGCCTGTAGTGTGGCGCCGGGTCCAGAGTTCTACTGTAGTTCTGGTTGATGTTTAAGGCAGGACTATAAATCAGACATCTCGTCCCCCAGTGTTATACAGTTTTGGGTGGACTGAAGCTTTAAGCTGAGCTTGGTTGGATTCTGATTTTAAGAAACCCGTTGTCATCGCTGTCTCTCCAGGTTTATGTTTGGAGAAGAGAGTTTTCTACAGACTCATCTCGGGCCTCCACAGCAGCATCAACATCCACCTGTGTGCCGAGTACCTGCTGGACGGTACGACATCATACAGAGCAAACACAGCTTGGGTGTTATGGCCACCACAGTATTGTTTTATTTGGATGACAGCGTAGTGTGCTAAGATACCAGCTAATGTTAGCTAGCTTGGTTAGCAGCCACCTGCTAGTTATTGCTAAGTAACAGACTAATAAAATAAATCACTGACCAAAGCTGGAGCTCGACCTGGGATCATTACAGTACACGTCTCTTTAGCAGAATCTGCTGAAGCACGGCTGATGAGGCGCATGTACATTTTGCTTTTGGGATTAGTTATGCTGATGAACTGACTCAGTGATGGTGTTTTTCATGCTGTAAGCTGTTGTTGTTTGGCTCTTCAGAGGGATGGGGACGCTCAGTGTGGGGTCCAAACGTCCAGGAGTTTCGTCAGCGTTTTGACATGGCAGAGACAAAGGGGGAGGGCACGCGACGCCTGAAAAACCTCTACTTCCTGTACCTGATCGAGCTGCGGGCGCTCTACAAGGTGGCTCCGTACTTTGAACGAGCCATCGTCAACCTATACACGGGAAATGCTCAGGAGGACGGAGAGACCAAAGACCTGCTGCTGCACATCTTCAACGAGATCAAGTAAGAAGGAGGAGCTTGATTGTTGTCAGGAGAGTCCAAGACCAGCACGAGCTGAAACCCATGGATATCTTAGTGGGGTTGTTTTGTTTCCTACAGACTCCCATCAGGAGTTAGTGGGACCTACTACATCAGTGTTTTATTTTCTTATTTGACCCCTTAAAGAAAATGTTGTGGGGTAAAGCAGCTTCCGCGACTCAGTATAGACCCAAACGCCTGGAGTCGGCACCCAGCTAAGCTGATAGCTTCCTCCCTCCATGGCTGCCATGGATGTGCTGCAGTCCTGTAGAGGATTGCGCTGTTCCGAAAGCTGTTGTGACCGAGC
>NC_137427.1:43386094-43454683 GCF_964374335.1 Astatotilapia calliptera | reverse complement strand
GGAATGTCGCAATTCCGGAATGTTCACAGTTCCGGAATGTTCAGAGTTCCGGAATGCACCAAGGTTCCGGAATGCACCAAGGTTCCGGAATGTTCAATTCCGGAATGCACCAAGGTTCCGGAATGTTCGGAGTTCCGGAATGTTCAGAGTTCCGGAATGCACAAAGGTTCCGGAATGTTCGGAATTCCGGAATGTTCAGAGTTCCGGAATGCACCAAGGTTCCGGAATGTTCGGAATTCCGGAATGCACCAAGGTCCCGGAATGCACCAAGGTTCCGGAATGTTCAGAATTCCGGAATGCACCAAGGTTCCGGAATGTTCGGAATTCCGGAATGTTCAGAGTTCCGGAATGCACCAAGGTTCCGGAATGCACAAAGGTTCCGGAATGTTCGGAATTCCGGAATGTTCAGAGTTCCGGAATGCACCAAGGTTCCGGAATTCAGAGTTCCGGAATGCACCAAGGTTCCGGAATGTTCGGAATTCCGGAATGTTCAGAGTTCCGGAAATTACCAGGTTCCGGAATGTTCAGAGCTCCGGAATGCACCAAGGTTCCGGAATGTTCAGAGTTTCGGAATGCACCAAGGTTCCGGAATGTTCAGAGTTCCGGAATGCACCAAGGTTCCGGAATGCACCAAGGTTCCGGAATTCGATAGTTCCGGAATGCACCAAGGTTCCGGAATGTTCGGAATTCCGGAATGTTCAGAGTTCCGGAATGCACCAAGGTTCCGGAATGTTCAGAGTTCTGGAATGTTCAGAGTTCCGGAATGCACCAAGGTTCCGGAATGTTCCAATTCCGGAATGTTTAGAGTTCCGGAATGTTCAGAGTTCCGGAATGCACGAAGGTTCCGGAATGCACCAAGGTTCCGGAATGTTCGGAATTCCGGAATGCACCAAGGTTCTGGAATGTTCGGAATTCCGGAATGTTCAGAGTTCCGGAATGCACTATAGTTCCGGAATGCACAAAGGTTCCGGAATGTTCGGAATTCCGGAATGTTCAGAGTTCCGGAATGTACCAAGGTTCCGGAATGTTCAGAGTTCCGGAATGCACAAAGGTTCCGGAATGTTCAGAGTTCCGGAATGTTCTAGTTCCGGAATGCACCAAGGTTCCGGAATTCAGAGTTCCGGAATGCACCAAGGTTCCGGAATGTTCGGAATTCCGGAATGTTCAGAGTTCCGGAATGTTCAGAGTTCCGGAATGCACCAAGGTTCCGGAATGCACCAAGGTTCCGGAATGTTCAGAATTCCGGAATGCACCAAGGTTCCGGAATGTTCGGAATTCCGGAATGTTCAGAGTTCCGGAATGCACAAAGGTTCCGGAATGTTCGGAATTCCGGAATGTTCAGAGTTCCGGAATGCACCAAGGTTCCGGAATGTTCGGAATTCCGGAATGTTCAGAGTTCCGGAACGTTCAGAGTTCCGGAATCCACCAAGGTTCCGGAATGTTAGAGTTCCGGAATGCACCAAGGTTCCGGAAAGTTAAGAGTTCCGGAATGCACCAAGGTTCCGGAATGTTCAGAATTCCGGAATGTACCAAGGTTCCGGAATGTTCAGAGTTCCGGAATGCACCAAGGTTCCGGAATGCACCAAGGTTCTGGAATGTTCAGAGTTCCGGAATGCACAAAGGTTCCGGAATGTTCGGAATTCCGGAATGTTCAGAGTTCCGGAATGTACCAAGGTTCCGGAATGTTCAGAGTTCCGGAATGCACAAAGGTTCCGGAATGTTCAGAATTCCGGAATGTTCAGAGTTCCGGAATGCACCAAGGTTCCGGAATGCTTCGGAATTCCGGAATGTTAAGAGTTCCGGAATGCACCAAGGTTCCGGAATGTTCAGAATTCCGGAATGCACCAAGGTTCCGGAATGTTCGGAATTCCGTAATGTTCAGAGTTCCAGAATGCACCAAGGTTCCAGAATGCACCCAGGTTCCGGAATGTTCGGAATTCCGGAATGTTCAGAGTTCCGGAATGCACCAAGGTTCCGGAATGTTCGGAATTCCGGAATGCACCAAGGTTCCGGAATCTTCGGAATTCCGGAATGTTCCAATAGTTCCGGAATGTTCAGAGTTCCGGAATGCACCAAGGTTCCGGAATTCAGAGTTCCGGAATGCACCAAGGTTCCGGAATGTTCGGAATTCCGGAATGTTCAGAGTTCCGGAATGTTCAGAGTTCCGGAATGCACCAAGGTCCCGGAATGCACCAAGGTTCCGGAATGTTCAGAATTCCGGAATGCACCAAGGTTCCGGAATGTTCGGAATTCCGGAATGTTCAGAGTTCCGGAATGCACGCAAAGGTTCCAGAATGCACCAAGGTTCCGGAATGTTCGGAAATCCGGAATGTTCAGAGTTCCGGAATGCACCAAGGTTCCGGAATGTTCGGAATTCCGGAATGTTCAGAGTTCCGGAATGCACCAAGGTTCCGGAATGTTCAGAATTCCGGAATGCACCAAGGTTCCGGAATGTTCGGAATTCCGGAATGTTCAGAGTTCCGGAATGCACCAAGGTTCCGGAATGCACAAAGGTTCCGGAATGTTTGGAATTCCGGAATGTTCAGAGTTCCGGAATGCACCAAGGTTCTGGAATGTTCAGAGTTCCGGAACGCACAAAGGTTCCGGAATGTTCGGAATTCCGGAATGTTCAGAGTTCCGGAATGTTCAGAGTTCCGGAATGCACCAAGGTTCCGGAATTCAGAGTTCCGGAATGCACCAAGGTTCCGGAATGTTCGGAATTCCGGAATGTTCAGAGTTCCGGAATGTTCAGGTTCCGGAATGCACCAAGGTCCCGGAATGCACCAAGGTTCCGGAATGTTCAGATTCCGGAATGCACCAAGGTTCCGGAATGTTCGGAATTCCGGAATGTTCAGAGTTCCGGAATGCACAAAGGTTCCGGAATGTTCGGAATTCCGGAACGTTCAGAGTTCCGGAATGCACCAAGGTTCCGGAATGTTCAGAATTCCGGAATGTTCAGAGTTCCGGAACGTCACAGATTTCGGAATCCACCAAGGTTCTGGAATGTTCAGAGTTCCGGAATGCACAAAGGTTCCGGAATGTTCGGAATTCCGGAATGTTAAGAGTTCCGGAATGCACCAAGGTTCCGGAATGTTCAGAATTCCGGAATGCACCAAGGTTCCGGAATGTTCAAATTCCGGGAATGTTCAGAGTTCCGGAATGCACCAAGGTTCCAGAATGCACCAAGGTTCCGAATGTTCGGAATTCCGGAATGTTCAGAGTTCCGGAATGCACCTAGAACTTCGGAATGTTCGGAATTCCGGAATGTTCAGAGTTCCGGAATGCACCAAGGTTCCGGAATGCACCAAGGTTCCGGAATGTTCAGAATTCCGGAATGCACCAAGGTACCGGAATGTTCGGAATTCCGGAATGTTCAGAGTTCCGGAATGCACCAAGGTTCCGGAATGCACAAAGGTTCCGGAATGTTCGTAATTCCGGAATGTTCAGAGTTCCGGAATGCACCAAGGTTCTGGAATGTTCAGAGTTCCGGAACGCACAAAGGTTCCGGAATGTTCGGAATTCCGGAATGTTCAGAGTTCCGGAATGCACCAAGGTTCCGGAATGTTCGGAATTCCGGAATGTACCAAGGTTCCGGAATGTTCAAGTTCCGGAATGCACCAAGGTTCCGGAATGTTCGGATTTTCGGAATGCACCTGAAGGTTCCGGAATGTTCGGAATTCCGGAATGTTCAGAGTTCCGGAATGTACCAAGGTTCCGGAATGTTCAGAGTTCCGGAATGCACAAAGGTTCCAGAATGTTCGGAATTCCGGAAATGTTCAGAGTTCCGGAATGCACCAAGGTTCCGGAATGTTAAGAGTTCCGGAATGCACCAAGGTTCCGGAATGTTCAGAGTTCCGGAATGCACCAAGGTTCCGGAATGTTCAGAGTTCCGGAATGTTCAGAGTTCCGGAATGCACAAAGGTTCCGGAATGTTCGGAATTCCGGAATGTTCAGAGTTCCGGAATGTTCAGAGTTCCGGAATGCACCAAGGTTCCGGAATGTTCGGAATTCCGGAATGTACCAAGGTTCCGGAATGTTCAGAGTTCCGGAATGCACCAAGGTTCCGGAATGTTCCAATTCCGGAATGCACCAAGGTTCCGGAATGTCGGAATTCGGACCGATCCGGAATGCACCAAGGTTCCGGAATGTTGGGAATTCCGGAATGTTCAGAGTTCCGGAATGTTCAGAGTTCCGGAATGCACCAAGGTTCCGGAATGCACCAAGGTTCCGGAATGTTCAGAATTCCGGAATGCACCAAGGTTCCGGAATGTTCGGAATTCCGGAATGTTCAGAGTTCCGGAATGCACCAAGGTTCCAGAATGCACCAAGGTTCCGAATGTTCGGAATTCCGGAATGTTCAGAGTTCCGGAATGCACCAAGGTTCCGGAATGTTCGGAATTCCGGAATGTTCAGAGTTCCGGAATGCACCAAGGTTCCGGAATGTTCAGAATTCCGGAATGCACCAAGGTTCCGGAATGTTCGGAATTCCGGAATGTTCAGAGTTCCGGAATGCACCAAGGTTCCGGAATGCACAAAGGTTCCGGAATGTTCGGAATTCCGGAATGTTCAGAGTTCCGGAATGCACCAAGGTTCTGGAATGTTCAGAGTTCCGGAACGCACAAAGGTTCCGGAATGTTCGGAATTCCGGAATGTTCAGAGTTCCGGAATGCACCAAGGTTCCGGAATGTTCGGAATTCCGGAATGTACCAAGGTTCCGGAATGTTCAGAGTTCCGGAATGCACCAAGGTTCCGGAATGTTCGGAATTCCGGAATGCACCAAGGTTCCGGAATGTTCGGATTCGGAATGTTCAGAGTTCCGGAATGTACCAAGGTTCCGGAATGTTCAGAGTTCCGGAATGCACAAAGGTTCCGGAATGTTCGGAATTCCGGAAATGTTCAGAGTTCCGGAATGCACCAAGGTTCCGGAATGTTAAGAGTTCCGGAATGCACCAAGGTTCCGGAATGTTCAGAGTTCCGGAATGCACCAAGGTTCCGGAATGTTCAGAGTTCCGGAATGTTCAGAGTTCCGGAATGCACAAAGGTTCCGGAATGTTCCAATTCCGGAATGTTCAGAGTTCCGGAATGTTCAGAGTTCCGGAATGCACCAAGGTTCCGGAATGTTCGGAATTCCGGAATGTACCAAGGTTCCGGAATGTTCAGAGTTCCGGAATGCACCAAGGTTCCGGAATGTTCAGAATTCCGGAATGCACCAAGGTTCCGGAATGTTCAGAGTTCCGGAATCCACAAAGGTTCCGGAATGTTCAGAATTCCGGAATGTTCCAATAGTTCCGGAATGCACCAAGGTTCCGGAATGTTCAGATTCGGAATGCACCAAGGTTCCGGAATGTTCGGAATTCCGGAATGTTCAGAGTTCCGGAATGTACCAAGGTTCCGGAATGTTCGGAATTCCGGAATGTTCAGAGTTCCGGAATGTTCAGAGTTCCGGAATGCACCAAGCTTCCGGAATGTTCAGAATTTCGGAATGCACCAAAAGGTTCCGGAATGTTCGGAATTCCGGAATGTTCAGAGTTCCGGAATGCACCAAGGTTCCGGATTGCACAAAGGTTCCGGAATGTTCGGAATTCCGGAATGTTCAGAGTTCCGGAATGCACCAAGGTTCCGGAATGTTCGGAATTTTGGAATGCACCAAGGTTCCGGAATGTTCGGAATTCCGGAATGTTCAGAGTTCCGGAATGCACCATAGTTCCGGAATGCACCAAGGTTCCGGAATGTTCGGAATTCCGGAAGAACTCAAGGTTCCGGAATGTTCAGAATTCCGGAATTTTCAGAGTTCCGGAATGTTCGGAATTCCGGAATGTACCAAGGTTCCGGAATGTTCGGAATTCCGGAATGTACCAAGGTTCCGGAATGTTCAGAGTTCCGGAATGCACCAAGGTTCCGGAATGTTCAGAATTCCGGAATGCACCAAGGTTCCGGAATGTTCAGAATTCCGGAATGCACAAAAGGTTCCGAAATGTTCATAATTCCGGAATGTTCAGAGTTCCGGAATGCACCAAGGTTCCGGAATGTTCAGAGTTCCGGAATGCACAAAGGTTCCGGAATGTTTGGAATTCCGGAATGTTCAGAGTTCCGGAATGTTCAGAGTTCCGGAATGTTCAGAGTTCCGGAATGCACCAAGGTTCCGTAATGTTCGGAATTCCGGAATGTACCAGGTTCCGGAATGTTCAGAGTTCCGGAATGCACCAAGGTTCCGGAATTCAGAGTTCCGGAATGCACCAAGGTTCCGGAATGTTCGGAATTCCGTAATGTTCAGAGTTCCGGAATGTTCAGAGTTCCGGAATGCACCAAGGTCCCGGAATGCACCAAGGTTCCGGAATGTTCAGAATTCCGGAATGCACCAAGGTTCCGGAATGTTCGGAATTCCGGAATGTTCAGAGTTCCGGAATGCACCAAGGTTCCGGAATGCACAAAGGTTCCGGAATGTTCGGAATTCCGGAATGTTCAGAGTTCCGGAATGCACCAAGGTTCCGGAATGCACCAAGGTTCCGGAATGTTCGGAATTCCGGAATGTTCAGCCTCCGGAATGCACCAAGGTTCCGGAATGCACCAAGGTTCCGGAATGTTCGGAATTCCGGAATGTTCAGAGTTCCGGAATGCACCAAGGTTCCGGAATCCAGAGTTCCGGAATGCACCAAGGTTCCGGAATGTTCGGAATTCCGGAATGTTCAGAGTTCCGGAAATCACCAAGGTTCCGGAATGTTCAGAGCTCCGGAATGCACCAAGGTTCCGGAATGTTCAGAGTTCCGGCTACCAAGGTTCCGGAATGTTCAGAGTTCCGGAATGCACCAAGGTTCCGGAATGCACCAAGGTTCCGGAATTCAGAGTTCCGGAATGCACCAAGGTTCCGGAATGTTCGGAATTCCGGAATGTTCAGAGTTCCGGAATGCACCAAGGTTCCGGAATGTTCAGAGTTCTGGAATGTTCAGAGTTCCGGAATGCACCAAGGTTCCGGAATGTTCGGAATTCCGGAATGTTCAGAGTTCCGGAATGTTCAGAGTTCCGGAATGCACCAAGGTTCCGGAATGCACAAAGGTTCCGGAATGTTCGGAATTCCGGAATGTTCAGAGTTCCGGAATGCACGAGCTTTCCGGAATGTTCGAGTTCCGGAATCTTTGAGTTCCGGAATGCACCAAGGTTCCGGAATTCAGAGTTCCGGAATGCACCAAGGTTCCGGAATGTTCGGAATTCCGGAATGTTCAGAGTTCCGGAATGTTCAGAGTTCCGGAATGCACCAAGGTTCCGGAATGCACCAAGGTTCCGGAATGTTCCAGAATTTCGGAATGCACCAAGGTTCCGGAATGTTCGGAATTCCGGAATGTTCAGAGTTCCGGAATGCACAAAGGTTCCGGAATGTTCGGAATTCCGGAATGTTCAGAGTTCCGGAATGCACCAAGGTTCCGGAATGTTCGGAATTCCGGAATGCACCAAGGTCCCGGAATGCACCAAGGTTCCGGAATGTTCAGAATTCCGGAATGCACCAAGGTTCCGGAATGTTCGGAATTCCGGAATGTTCAGAGTTCCGGAATGCACCAAGGTTCCGGAATGTTCAGAGTTCCGGAATGTTCAGAGTTCCGGAATGCACCAAGGTTCCGGAATTCAGAGTTCCGGAATGCACCAAGGTTCCGGAATGTTCGGAATTCCGGAATGTTCAGAGTTCCGGAATGTTCAGAGTTCCGGAATGCACCAAGGTTCCGGAATGCACCAAGGTTCCGGAATGTTCAGAGTTCCGGAATGCACCAAGGTTCCGGAATGCACCAAGGTTCCGGAATTCAGAGTTCCGGAATGCACCAAGGTTCCGGAATGTTCGGAATTCCGGAATGTTCAGAGTTCCGGAATGCACCAAGGTTCCGGAATGTTCAGAGTTCTGGAATGTTCAGAGTTCCGGAATGCACCAAGGTTCCGGAATGTTCGGAATTCCGGAATGTTCAGAGTTCCGGAATGTTCAGAGTTCCGGAATGCACCAAGGTTCCGGAATGCACCAAGGTTCCGGAATGTTCGGAATTCCGGAATGCACCAAGGTTCTGGAATGTTCGGAATTCCGGAATGTTCAGAGTTCCGGAATGCACTATAGTTCCGGAATGCACAAAGGTTCCGGAATGTTCGGAATTCCGGAAATGTTGCCGAGTTCCGGAATGTACCAAGGTTCCGGAATGTTCAGAGTTCCGGAATGCACAAAGGTTCCGGAATGTTCAGAGTTCCGGAATGTTCAGAGTTCCGGAATGCACCAAGGTTCCGGAATTTCAGAGTTCCGGAATGCACCAAGGTTCCGAAATGTTTCGGAATTCCGGAATGTTCAGAGTTCCGGAATGTTCAGAGTTCCGGAATGCACCAAGGTTCCGGAATGCACCAAGGTTCCGGAATGTTCAGAATTCCGGAATGCACCAAGGTTCCGGAATGTTCGGAATTCCGGAATGTTCAGAGTTCCGGAATGCACAAAGGTTCCGGAATGTTCGGAATTCCGGAATGTTCAGAGTTCCGGAATGCACCAAGGTTCCGGAATGTTCAGAATTCCGGAATGCACCAAGGTTCCGGAATTTCAGAGTTCCGGAATGCACCAAGGTTCCGGAATGTTCGGAATTCCGGAATGTTCAGAGTTCCGGAATGTTCACAGTTTCGGAATGCACCAAGGTCCCGGAATGCACCAAGGTTCCGGAATGTTCAGAGTTCCGGAATGCACCAAGGTTCCGGAATGTTCAGAGTTCCGGAATGCACCAAGGTTCCGGAATGCACAAAGGTTCCGGAATGTTTGGAATTCCGGAAATGTTCAGAGTTCCGGAATGCACCAAGGTTCTGGATGTTATGTGCCTACCTGGTTCAGTTAGGTATTGCTCGGAACGCACAGAAGGTTCCGGAATGTTCGAATCGGAAATATCCAGTTTCCGGAATGTTCAGAGTTCCGGAATGCACAAGGTTCCAAATCAGAGATTCCGGAATGCACCAAGGTTCCGGAATGTTCGGAATTCCGGAATGTTCAGAGTTCCGGAATGTTCAGAGTTCCGGAATGCACCAAGGTCCCGGAATGCACCAAGGTTCCGGAATGTTCGAGAATTCCGGAATGCACCAAGGTTCCGGAATGTTCGGAATTCCGGAATGTTCAGGGTTCCGGAATGCACAAAGGTTCCGGAATGTTCGGAATTCCGGAACGTTCAGAGTTCCGGAATGCACCAAGGTTCCGGAATGTTTAGCAGAATTCCGGAATGTTCAGAGTTCCGGAACGTTCAGAGTTCCGGAATCCACCAAGGTTCTGGAATGTTCAGAGTTCCGGAATGCACAAAGGTTACCGGAATGTTCGGAATTCCGGAATGTTAAGAGTTCCGGAATAGCCGACCAAATGTGGCAGAATTCCGGAATGCACCAAGGTTCCGGAATGTTCTGAAATTCGGAATGTTCAGAGTTCCGGAATGCACCAAGGTTCCAGAATGCACCAAGGTTCCGAATGTTCGGAATTCCGGAATGTTCAGAGTTCCGGAATGCACCAAGGTTCCGGAATGTTCGGAATTCCGGAATGTTCAGAGTTCCGGAATGCACCAAGGTTCCGGAATGCACCAAGGTTCCGGAATGTTCAGAATTCCGGAATGCACCAAGGTTCCGGAATGTTCGGAATTCCAAATGTTCAGAGTTCCGGAATGCACCAAGGTTCCCGGAATGCACAAAGGTTCCGGAATGTTCGGAATTCCGGAATGTTCAGAGTTCCGGAATGCACCAAGGTTCTGGAATGTTAAGAGTTTCCGGAACGCACAAAGGTTCCGGAATGTTCAAAATTCCGGAATGTCAGAGTTCCGGAATGCACCAAGACCAAATGTCGGAATTCCGGAATGTACCAAGGTTCCAAATGTTCAGAGTTCCGGAATGCACCAAGGTTCCGGAATGTTCGGAATTCCGGAATGCACCAAGGTTCCGGAATGTTCGGAATTCCGGAATGTTCAGAGTTCCGGAATGTACCAAGGTTCCGGAATGTTCAGAGTTCCGGAATGCACAAAGGTTCCGGAATGTTCGGAATTCCGGAATGTTCAGAGTTCCGGAATGCACCAAGGTTCCGGAATGTTCAGGTTCCGGAATGCACCAAGGTTCCGGAATGTTCAGGTTCCGGAATGCACCAAGGTTCCGGAATGTTCAGAGTTCCGGAATGTTCAGAAGTTCCGGAATGCACAAAGGTTCCGGAATGTTCGGAATTCCGGAATGTTCAGAGTTCCGGAATGTTCAGAGTTCCGGAATGCACCAAGGTTCCGGAATGTTCAAAATCCGAAATGTGCAAGGTTCTTCCGAATGTCAGAATTTCCGAATGCACCAAGGTTCCGGAATGTTCAGAATTCCGGAATGCACCAAGGTTCCGGAATGTTCGGAATTCCGGAATGTTCACAGTTCCGGAATGCACCAAGGTTCCAAATGTTGGATTCGGAAATGTCCAAGTTCCGGAATGTAGAGTTTCGGAATGCACCAAGGTTCGGGAATGCACCAAGGTTCCGGAATGTTCAGAATTCCGGAATGCCAAGGTTCCGGAATGTTCGGAATTCCGGAATGTTCAGAGTTCCGGAATGCACCAAGGTTCCGGAATGCACAAAGGTTCCGGAATGTTCAAAATCCGGAATGTTCAGAGTTCCGGAATGCACCAAGGTTCCGGAATGTTCGGAATTCCGGAATGTTCAGAGTTCCGGAATGTTCAGAGTTCCGGAATGTTCAGAGTTCCGGAATGCACCAAGGTTCCGGAATGTTGGAATTCCGGAATGTGCCAAGGTTCCGATTCAGAGTTCCGGAATGTTCAGAGTTCCGGAATGCACCAAGGTTCCGGAATTCAGATTTCCGGAATGCACCAAGGTTCCGGAATGTTCGGAATTCCGGAATGTTCAGAGTTCCGGAATGTTCAGAGTTCCGGAATGCACCAAGGTTCCGGAATGTTCGGAATTCCGGAATGTTCAGAGTTCCGGAATGCACCAAGGTTCCGGAATGTTCGGAATTCCGGAATTTTCAGAGTTCCGGAATGTACCAAGGTTCCGGAATGTTCATAGTTCCGGAATGCACAAAGGTTCCGGAATGTTCGGAATTCCGGAATGTTCAGAGTTCCGGAAATCACGAAGGTTCCGGAATGTTCAGAGTTCCGGAATGTTCAGAGTTCCGGAATGCACCAAGGTTCCGGAATGTTCGGAATTCCGGAATGTTCAGAGTTCCGGAATGCACCAAGGTTCCGGAATGTTCAGAGTTCTGGAATGTTCAGAGTTCCGGAATGCACCAAGGTTCCGGAATGTTAAGAGTTCCGGAATGCACCAAGGTTCCGGAATTCAGAGTTCCGGAATGCACCAAGGTTCTGGAATGTTCGGAATTCCGGAATGTTCAGAGTTCCGGAATGCACCATAGTTCCGGAATGCACCAAGGTTCCGGAATGTTCGGAATTCCGGAATGTTCAGAGTTCCGGAATGTACCAAGGTTCCGGAATGTTTGAATTCCGGAATGTTCAGAGTTCCGGAATGCACCAAGGTTCCGGAATGTTAAGAGTTCCGGAATGCACCAAGGTTCCGGAATTCAGAGTTCCGGAATGCACCAAGGTTTCGGAATGTTCGGAATTCCGGAATGCACCAAGGTTCCGGAATGTTCAGAGTTCCGGAATGCACCAGAGGTTCCGGAATGCACCAAGGTTCCGGAATGTTCGGAATTCCGGAATGTTCAGAGTTCCGGAATGCACCAAGGTTCCGGAATGTTCAGAGTTCCGGAATGTTCAGAGTTCCGGAATGCACCAAGGTTCCGGAATGTTCGGAATTCCGGAATGTTCAGAGTTCCGGAAATCACCAAGGTTCCGGAATGTTCAGAGTTCCGGAATGCACCAAGGTTCCGGAATGTTCGGAATTCCGGAATGTTCAGAGTTCCGGAATCACCAAGGTTCCGGAATGTTCAGAGTTCCGGAATGCACCAAGGTTCCGGAATGTTCAGAGTTCCGGAATGTTCAGAGTTCCGGAATGCACCAAGGTTCCGGAATGTTCAGAATTCCGGAATGTTCAGAGTTCCGGAATGTTCAGAGTTCCGGAATGCACCAAGGTTCCGGAATGTTCAGAGTTCTGGAATCTTCAGAGTTTCGGAATGCACCAAGGTTCCGGAATGTTAAGAGCTCCGGAATGCACCAAGGTTCCGGAATTCAGAGTTCCGGAATGCACCAAGGTTCTGGAATGTTCGGAATTCCGGAATGTTCAGAATTACGGAATGCACCATAGTTCCGGAATGCACCAAGGTTCCGGAATGTTCGGAATTCCGGAATTTTCAGAGTTCCGGAATGTACCAAGGTTCCGGAATGTTCATAGTTCCGGAATGCACAAAGGTTCCGGAATGTTCGGAATTCCGGAATGTTCAGAGTTCCGGAAATCACCAAGGTTCCGGAATGTTCAGAGTTCCGGAATGTTCAGAGTTCCGGAATGCACCAAGGTTCCGGAATGTTCGGAATTCCGGAATGTTCAGAGTTCCGGAATGCACCAAGGTTCCGGAATGTTCGGAATTCCGAAATCACCAAGGTTCCGGAATGTTCAGAGTTCCGGAATGCACCAAGGTTCTGGAATGTTCGGAATTCCGGAATGTTCAGAATTACGGAATGCACCATAGTTCCGGAATGCACCAAGGTTCCGGAATGTTCGGAATTCCGGAATTTTCAGAGTTCCGGAATGCACCAAGGTTCCGGAATTCAGAGTTCCGGAATGCACCAAGGTTCCGAAATGTTCGGAATTCCGGAATGCACCAAGGTTCCGGAATGTTCAGAGTTCCGGAATGCACCAAGGTTCCGGAATGCACCAAGGTTCCGGAATGTTCGGAATTCCGGAATGTTCAGAGTTCCGGAATGCACCAAGGTTCCGGAATGTTCAGAATTCCGGAATGCACCAAGGTTCCGGAATGTTCGGAATTCCGGAATGTTCAGAGTTCCGGAATGCACCAAGGTTCCGGAATGCACAAAGGTTCCGGAATGTTCGGAATTCCGGAATGTTCAGAGTTCCGGAATGCACCAAGGTTCCGGAATGTTCGGAATTCCGGAATGTTCAGAGTTCCGGAATGTTCAGAGTTCCGGAATGCACCAAGGTTCCGGAATGCACCAAGGTTCCGGAATGTTCAGAATTCCGGAATGCACCAAGGTTCTGGAATGTTCGGAATTCCGGAATGTTCAGAGTTCCGGAATGCACCAAGGTTCCGGAATGCACAAAGGTTCCGGAATGTTCGGAATTCCGGAATGTTCAGAGTTCCGGAATGCACCAAGGTTCCGGAATGTTCGGAATTCCGGAATGTTCAGAGTTCCGGAATGTTCAGAGTTCCGGAATGTTCAGAGTTCCGGAATGCACCAAGGTTCCGGAATGTTTGGAATTCCGGAATGTACCAAGGTTCCGGAATGTTCAGAGTTCCGGAATGCACCAAGGTTCCGGAATTCAGAGTTCCGGAATGCACCAAGGTTCCGGAATGTTCGGAATTCCGGAATGTTCAGAGTTCCGGAATGCACCAAGGTCCCGGAATGCACCAAGGTTCCGGAATGTTCAGAATTCCGGAATGCACCAAGGTTCCGGAATGTTCGGAATTCCGGAATGTTCAGAGTTCCGGAATGCACCAAGGTTCCGGAATGCACAAAGGTTCCGGAATGTTCGGAATTCCGGAATGTTCAGAGTTCCGGAATGCACCAATGTTCCGGAATGTTCAGAATTCCGGAATGTTCAGAGTTCCGGAATGTTCAGAGTTCCGGAATGCACCAAGGTTCCGGAATGCACCAAGGTTCCGGAATGTTCGGAATTCCGGAATGTTCAGAGTTCCAGAATGCACCAATGTTCCGGAATTCAGAGTTCCGGAATGCACCAAGGTTCCGGAATGTTCGGAATTCCGGAATGTTCAGAGTTCCGGAATGCACCAAGGTTCCGGAATGTTCAGAGTTCCGGAATGCAACAAGGTTCCGGAATGTTCAGAGTTCCGGAATGCACCAAGGTTCCGGAATGCACCAAGGTTCCGGAATTCAGAGTTCCGGAATGCACCAAGGTTCCGGAATGTTCGGAATTCCGGAATGTTCAGAGTTCCGGAATGCACCAAGGTTCCGGAATGTTCAGAGTTCTGGAATGTTCAGAGTTCCGGAATGCACCGAGGTTCCGGAATGTTCGGAATTCCGGAATGTTCAGAGTTCCGGAATGTTCAGAGTTCCGGAATGCACCAAGGTTCCGGAATGCACCAAGGTTCCGGAATGTTCGGAATTCCGGAATGCACCAAGGTTCTGGAATGTTCGGAATTCCGGAATGTTCAGAGTTCCGGAATGCACCATAGTTCCGGAATGCACCAAGGTTCCGGAATGTTCGGAATTCCGGAATGTTCAGAGTTCCGGAATGTACCAAGGTTCCGGAATGTTAAGAGTTCCGGAATGCACCAAGGTTCCGGAATTCAGAGTTCCGGAATGCACCAAGGTTCCGGAATGTTCGGAATTCCGGAATGCACCAAGGTTCCGGAATGTTCAGAGTTCCGGAATGCACCAAGGTTCCGGAATGCACCAAGGTTCCGGAATGTTCGGAATTCCGGAATGTTCAGAGTTCCGGAATGCACCAAGGTTCCGGAATGTTCAGAGTTCCGGAATGTTCAGAGTTCCGGAATGCACCAAGGTTCCGGAATGTTCGGAATTCCGGAATGTTCAGAGTTCCGGAATGTTCAGAGTTCCGGAATGCACCAAGGTTCCGGAATGTTCAGAATTCCGGAATGCACCAAGGTTCCGGAATGTTCAGAGTTCCGGAATGCACCAAGGTTCCGGAATGCACAAAGGTTCCGGAATGTTCGGAATTCCGGAATGTTCAGAGTTCCGGAATGCACCAAGGTTCCGGAATGTTCGGAATTCCGGAATGTTCAGAGTTCCGGAATGCACCAAGGTTCCGGAATGCACAAAGGTTACGGAATGTTCGGAATTCCGGAATGTTCAGAGTTCCGGAATGCACCAAGGTTCCGGAATGTTCGGAATTCCGGAATGTTCAGAGTTCCGGAATGTTCAGAGTTCCGGAATGCACCAAGGTTCCGGAATGCACCAAGGTTCCGGAATGTTCAGAATTCCGGAATGCACCAAGGTTCCGGAATGTTCGGAATTCCGGAATGTTCAGAGTTCCGGAATGCACCAAGGTTCCGGAATGTTCGGAATTCCGGAATGGTCAGAGTTCCGGAATGTTCAGAGTTCCGGAATGCACCAAGGTTCCGGAATGCACCAAGGTTCCGGAATGTTCGGAATTCCGGAATGTTCAGAATTCCGGAATGCACCAAGGTTCCGGAATTCAGAGTTCCGGAATGCACCAAGGTTCCGGAATGTTCGGAATTCCGGAATGTTCAGAGTTCCGGAAATCACCAAGGTTCCGGAATGTTCAGAGTTCCGGAATGCACCAAGGTTCCGGAATGTTCAGAGTTCCGGAATGCACAAAGGTTCCGGAATGTTCGGAATTCCGGAATGCACCAAGGTTCCGGAATGTTCAGAGTTCCGGAATGCACCAAGGTTCCGGAATGCACCAAAGTTCCGGAATTCAGAGTTCCGGAATGCACCAAGGTTCCGGAATGTTCAGAGTTCCGGAATGCACCAAGGTTCCGGAATGTTCAGAGTTCCGGAATGTTCAGAGTTCCGGAATGCACCAAGGTTCCGGAATGTTCGGAATTCCGGAATGTTCAGAGTTCCGGAATGTTCAGAGTTCCGGAATGCACCAAGGTTCCGGAATGTTCGGAATTCCGGAATGCACCAAGGTTCTGGAATGTTCGGAATTCCGGAATGTTCAGAGTTCCGGAATGCACCAAGGTTCCGGAATGCACAAAGGTTCCGGAATGTTCGGAATTCCGGAATGTTCAGAGTTCCGGAATGTACCAAGGTTCCGGAATGTTCAGAGTTCCGGAATGCACCAAGGTTCCGGAATGTTCGGAATTCCGGAATGTTCAGAGTTCCGGAATGCACCAAGGTTCCGGAATGTTCAGAGTTCCGGAATGCACCAAGGTTCCGGAATGTTCAGAGTTCCGGAATGTTCAGAGTTCCGGAATGCACCAAGGTTCCGGAATGTTCGGAATTCCGGAATGTTCAGAGTTCCGGAATGCACCAAGGTTCCGGAATGTTCGGAATTCCGGAATGTTCAGAGTTCCGGAATGTACCAAGGTTCCGGAATGTTCAGAGTTCCGGAATGCACCAATGTTCCGGAATGTTCGGAATTCCGGAATGTTCAGAGTTCCGGAATGCACCAAGGTTCCGGAATGTTAAGAGTTCCGGAATGCACCAAGGTTCCGGAATGTTCGGAATTCCGGAATGTTCAGAGTTCCGGAATGCACCAAGTTTCCGGAATGTTCGGAATTCCGGAATGCACCAAGGTTCCGGAATGTTCGGAATTCCGGAATGTTCAGAGTTCCGGAATGCACCAAGGTTCCGGAATGCACAAAGGTTCCGGAATGTTCGGAATTCCGGAATGTTCAGAGTTCCGGAATGCACCAAGGTTCCGGAATGTTCAGAGTTCCGGAATGCACAAAGGTTCCGGAATGTTCGGAATTCCGGAATGTTCAGAGTTCCGGAATGCACCAAGGTTCCGGAATGTTCAGAGTTCCGGAATGCACCAAGGTTCCGGAATGTTCGGAATTCCGGAATGTTCAGAGTTCCGGAATGTACCAAGGTTCCGGAATGTTCAGAGTTCCGGAATGCACCAAGGTTCCGGAATGTTAAGAGTTCCGGAATGCACCAAGGTTCCGGAATTCAGAGTTCCGGAATGCACCAAGGTTCCGGAATGTTCGGAATTCCGGAATGCACAATGACTTTGGCGCCATCGTGTGGCCGAATAAAATTACTACATAATGGCGGCGACCAGCGGCACATGCTTCGAGTCACCAGATGAAAAAATGCGGTGCTACAATGTGGTAGAATGTAACTAAAGCCGCGGCCAACATCAGAATCAGAAAATAAACATATTCAAGGAAACTTACTTCCAGTCATGAACTTAACACTCGGAGCATCACTGTGAAGGATGGCAACCAGGAACACAGCTTACGAGGTAAACAGAACTAACACGGAAAACAATCTCCCCTTCTCGAGTAGCCTCGCGTTACCCCCAACTTCTGCCTACGTCATTTCCTAAGACTCCACCCCACACAATATTGCAGAACATAGACATAAAATCCCAGAGCCTTTTATACATATATATTACGTTTAACCCAAGCAGCGAAAGTCCGCGGTGATCTGAAAATTATGTGCCGGGAGTTGTGCCGTTCTCAGCCGCATCAGTAACCCTCGAGCTCCCGGCTAGCTATCGAGCTGGTGGGTAGCAGACGCCTCCGAAAACGTCGAAGAACTTTTGCAAATATGCGATATCCTGATAAAACGAGCAGATATTTGATGTTTACACAGCTACTTTCTCGCCTGAAAATATGTTAAAAGTTTATTTTGTGACCCAGAAAGAATAATAAGAGTAATTTTAAAACTTAGTAGCGGCCGCCATTGTTGGAAACTGGAGTTTGGCTGGGCCGCGCTATGAATTCTGGGATATGGTAGGCGACGAAGGACACACCCGACCCATCCTTCAAATTCGGGGAAAAGGAGGACTGATTTGTCGGCTACATTCGGAGGAGTCTACGAATTTGGACAGCCTTCGGCGCGTCGCTGTGACGTAATCGGTCTACAAATGCGGCCTCAGGAGGATGCAGCCCATGAATTTGGACATGTCCATTTAGTCAGACAGGCAGCATGAACTAGTACAAACAATTACAGCAACAAATGCCGGATCATTGTTCAGGCGTGTGCATGACTGAGGTTTCATAACAGTTTTTAACAATAGTTATTAAGAAACACATCATCAGAAACTAAATGGATTTAAATCAGATTACTATGTGATGCATCATGATGGTGGTGGGAATATTCAAGTCTGTGGGTGTTTTAATCTTCTCAATCTAAACACTTGCACTGAACTGACTCCACTCTAATCTTGAGAGACATGATCCACTCTCTGGTTTCAGTTTTCTAATGGTTTGGTAGGATTTTAAATGCAGAACATGTATTTATGTAGTAGTATTTGTGCATTTGTTAAATTTGTTGCATATTAAAAAAGGCACCTGTAACATTCTGTCCAACTTTAAGCAAAACACATATTTCTAAAATAACTTAAAATATAATAATGAAACAATACTGCCCCCTGCTGCTTGAAATATGGAATTTTATTTGATAGCACTTCTTACAGAAAGAGACAACAAACCAAAGATAAAACCCCTCGAAAAACAAAAGCAAGAAAAATTAGAAGACATTGTCAGAAAAATAGATTTTTAAAATATCAGAAGATTCTTCTTCTTACACTTGTGACACTGGACTATATACTATAGTGATTCAAGATGGCGCCGATGTGTATGGCTTGCCGTCTGTTCCTCCACGTTTCTGTTTTAATGTTTTTATTTTGTTATGATGTCGACTCCCTGCTGGTCTATGATCGCCAAGTTTTACTTGATCTCCGACTATCTCCCAATACGCCGGTGTGTAGACTGGGAAATGCACACAAAATACCGCCTCCACTCCTGTCGTTGGTTCCTACTCACCTGCTCCGTGTACCTGTGCCGTCTCCGCAGAAGCGGGGCCGCCGTCGCGGCAAAAGGAGTGGGAGATTGGTGAAACTGAAGGCCTGTCTGGCGTTTGGTTGTGCTGTCCCTGGCGTTGCCTATCGTGCCCCTTTCCCTGGCATCTTCGTAGGCCGTCCTATGCGTGTCTGGTGCCGCTCGCTGGCTCTGGGCTGTTCCCGCCCGGCCGCTCCCTGCCTCCCTGTCCACGGCGGCGCGGAGTGAGTATGCAAAACCTGCATTACGTTGCACGAGCTTCAAAGTCTAGTGATTATTCAACTCCGGCCAAATTTGGCCTGGTAAACGCCAGATCGGTATCAAATAAGACTTTTATCCTTAAGGAATATTTTTTGTCACACTACTTGGACTTTCTCTGCTTAACTGAGACGTGGATAACTACTGGTGATTCCAGCGCCTTTGCAGAACTTTTGCCTTCGGACTGCTGCTATTTTAATGTCCCACGCAGATCTGGTCGAGGTGGAGGAGTAGCTACTATCTTCAGAGATCGCTACAAGTGCAAGCAGGTTTCATTGGAATTTTATTTTTCCAGTTTTGAACTGTTACTGTTTGAAATAGCCTGTTCTACCCCTGTATTGTGCACAATAATATACAGGGCCCCAAAATACAGTAAAGACTTTATAGAGGAATTTGCTGCATTTCTAACTGAAGTCATGATAAAATATGACTCCTTTCTTATTGTTGGGGATTTTAATATTCATGTGTGCTGTCCAGATAAGCCCATGGTTAAAGACTTTTTGAATCTTACTGATTCTTTTAATTTAGTTCGATGTGTGTCTGCACCCACGCAACAGTGTGGCCACACTCTCGATCTGGTTTTAGCCTACTCATTGCCTGTTTTTAATCTGAAAGTCTCCGATCCTGTTTTCTCTGATCATATGCCGGTTCTGTTTGACATCTCTTTATCTAGAAATGCATTCAGGGGGCTTGTCCCTGCAAAGACATCTCGTTTGTTAAATTCTTCCACGGCAGCACGGTTCTCCACCTACTATAATCAGTTCTCCATTCCTGAGGCACTCCAATACGTAGAGGAACTCAGTTTTTGGTTTCATACCACTTGTCAGACTGTCTTGGATATTGTTGCTCCTCTAAAAATTAAGCATCCTAAGACAAAGCTTAAACCCTGGTTGAACGATGAAACCCGTGCTGCGAGGCGTGAATGTCGTAGGGCTGAGCGGAGATGGAAAAAAGATAACTTACAGGTCTCTTTACAAAGTTTAAGAGAGTGCTGGGCCTTATATCAGCTTACAATAAAAGAAGCAAAGCGGAAACACTTTGCAAATATTATTATGGTGACTTATCAGAAACCACACATATTGTTTAAGTCAACTGAGACTATTTTAAGCCCTCCCTCTGCTCTTAGTTTTGAGCCTTCACTTGAAATGTGTGAAAGGTTTCTGCACTTCTTTATAAACAAGGTAGCCTTGGCTAGGGCGCAGATTATTTTGCCCACATCTGACCCCTCTGATCTTCCAGTTTGCTCAGCTGTCTTTCAACAGTTTGAGTCGGTTACTCTTGCTCAGCTACAGGAGGTGGTAGTTCATTTAAAGCCTGTAGGCTCACCTTATGATCCTATCCCTCCCCTTTTTCTGAAAGAAGTTTTTTCTACCATAGGTCCAACTATTTTAACCATTTTAAATAGCAGCCTTACTTCAGGTGTGGTTCCAAAGAATTTCAAAGATGCAATTGTGCAACCACTTCTTAAGAAACCTGGGCTAGATACAAACGCTGTTGAGAATTTTAGACCAATATCTAAGCTGCCCTTTTTATCTAAAGTCTTGGAAAAAAAATTCTATATGACCAATTGATCTCATACTTGAATGCACAAAATGTTCAGGAGATTTTTCAATCTGGTTTTAAAGCAATGCATAGCACTGAATCAGCACTTTTAAGAATTTTTAATGATATATTTTTATCATGTGATTCTGGTGAAAGTGTCATTCTTGTTTTACTCAATTTAACTGCTGCATTTGACACTGTAGACCATGAAATTTTAATCTCACGTTTGGAGCAGTGTGTCGGTATAACAGGTGTGGCTCTGAAATGGTTCAGGTCTTACTTAACAAACCGAACCTTTTCAGTTCGCTTAGGAAACTGAGTCCTCCCGAGCTCCGTTGTCTCATGGAGTACCACAGGGTTCCATTCTGGGCCCTATCCTGTTGTCACTTTATTTACTTCCATTGGGCTCAATTTTTAGAAAACACAGACTCTCGTTTCACTGTTATGCAGATGACTGCCAGATTTATGTTCTTCTTAAAAAGAAAGATGGGTCGTCTGTAAATTGTTTACAAACATGTCTGGAGGACGTCAAGTCGTGGTTGGCGCTAAACTTTCTTTGTTTTAATGATTCTAAAACTGAAGTAATGGTGTTCAGACCTGCCTCCACTGCTGTTCCGTGTGTTGATTTGCAATCCCTGAAATCATTCTGTAAACCAGAGATTGTTAATCTGGGTTTTAAAATGGATCCTGAGCTTAAGCTTGAAAGCCAGATTGGGTTGGTTGTAAGGTCTAGTTTCTTTCATCTGACGCAACTGGCCAAAATTAAGCACTTTCTTACGAGACAGCAATTTGAAACAGTAATCCACGCTTTTGTAACCGTTCGGCTGGATTACTGTAATTCTCTTTATTTTGGGGTGAGTCGATCTTCTGTTTTTCGACTGCAGTTAGTCCAGAATGCTGCTGCACGCCTTTTAACTGGCACTCATAGATACGAGCATATCACCCCAGTTTTATATTCACTTCATTGGCTGCCCGTGCATTTTAGGATCCATTTTAAGATGCTTTTATTTGTTTTTAAATGTTTGTCCAATGCTGCCCCTGTGTACCTCTCTGAGCTTCTTCATCCATACATACCTTCCCGGTCCCTCAGGTCGGCAGACCAGCTCCTCCTGAGTGTGCCCAGGACTAATCGTAAGCTCAGAGGGGATCGGGCGTTTGCTGTGGCAGCACCAAAATTGTGGAATGAGTTGCCTTTACATGTTAGACAGGCACCTTCCTTATCTGTTTTTAAATCACGTCTTAAAACATATTTATTTACCTTGGCTTTTAGCACAGCAGGACTTGTTGATGTCTCTTAATACGTTTCTTATTAATTATATTACTTTTAATTTTAAGATATTTTATATGTAATTTAAACTGTTTCCTCTCTGTTTTATATTTGTAGCACTTTGGTCAACATAGTTGGATGTAAAGTGCGTTATAAATAAAGATGCTATGCTATGCTATGCTATGCTATATCTACACACTATATCTTGTTGATGCATGTTGGTCATGTATAAGACAACAGTCATGATCATTCCATGAAAGATTTGACTTTTTGTTTTGTTCACATATTTTTTCACTTTACTGTTTTGCCAAACAAAAATCTTTGAGAGATGTCGCAGTCACAAGGTTTGGTTCTATGTCTGCATCATTTACAATTACAAAGTTAATTATCAAACTGCACAGATTGAGAAATCCATTAATTATAGTTTATAGTCTAACAAAAGGGGAGAAAACCTCAACAGAAAGCAAGATAACACCATCACCCTCTGGTATATAAGCCTGCCGTTTAGCTCATAAAACAAAGACCCAGAACTTCAACTCCCTAAATGTGATATTTGCAGCACATTTTGTTTCTTTTATCATTTTTAAGTATAGTGGATCCAATCCTTTGGTGTAATGCTGGTGTTTGAGCATCTGAAGAATCTGGATGCAAAGTTGAAGGTTCTTGCTGAATTTCTGGTTAGAAAAAAAAAAATCAACTCCGATCAGTACTGGCTTTGTACAAAAAGATAGCAAATTTCTTTTTTGTGGGTGTGTCTTAATTACTCACAGCATTCATAAAGCCTGTTTACACGAGCAATGTCATTGGCACTCATTTGGAAAGCATTTCCAAAATTAAGATTAGGATTGGACTTGGCAACAATCGTTGGCTTCCTATTCTTGGAGAAGTGGAATCTAAAAGAACAAACAACAGCACACGAACACACATACGCTGTTATATTAAGAAAACAGAGGAGATAATGGGCCCATAAAGTATTTAACATTAAAAATCCATTCCCCACTGAGTGCGTGCATGTTTTTGTTAGTCTGGATTACATTTTCTTGCAGAAAATGCAAAACATGTAAGGGAATATAAAACCTTACAAAGTCCATATCTCACACAGCAACTCACCTGCCATAGTGCATGACAGAGTTGAAGTCATAGGGAGTCTGCAAATTGTTGGTCTGCACTTTCACAAAGTTGTGCTCTTTTCCTAAACAGAAATTTCCAGAAAATATTACATGTTTTTATATGCTTCCACTTCAAAATCCGTCTTCAGTCTCAGCTCTTTGAAGATGTATAGATCGAAATGCTAGCTAATCTCTTCTGTGGTCATTTGTTTGATAGTCTTGGGACTAAAGAAATACAAACAAAATCTTCTATGCAGTTCTCGCTTGAACTGCAGTGCACTGCTGTCAGACTCCATAATAAAGACTTTAACTGATCAAGCACACACATCCATACATATGCAATAATACTAAGTGCAATAATCCTTTCTGTCATCGTTGTATTTTTACTCAGTTGTATATAGTATTTGTATTTGTATTCTATTTTTATCTTATTGTATATTTATTTTATTTTATTCTACTGTATATAGTATTTTATTTTATTCTATTCTGTACAGTTGTGTACTGTATTTATTCTTATTGTATTCAAATTTTTGCCTCATAACTTTTGCACTGTCCACTTCCTGCTGTGACAAAACAAATTTCCCACGTGTGGGACTAATAAAGGTTATCTTATCTTATCTTATCTTTATGTGCTGAGTTTGGAAAAGCACAGATTACTTGTAATATGTACACTGCTGTGAAACAGGAGGATGTCCCATTGTGTACTAAGTTAACTGTAACCAACGTTTTGGGTAGTTCAGCTGACCTGGGATGATGTTCCCGGTAAGGATCCTCACATGCAGATCTCTGTCAGAGCGGACATGCTCGTGGTGGAAGCCCAGAGCATGAAGAACCTCATGTTGAACCGTCGACTGAAACAAGCAACCATTTCTCTGTAGGGAGATTGGCTGTCTTCCACTCTGACGGCCCAGGTATGAATAACACCTGATATACACAATGACATCACTTAAAAAATAGATGGACTATTCTATAGCCTAGCACTGTGCATCCTCCTCCTTCAGCTAGTCATGCTAAGGCTAAAGTACCAAAAAAAAGCAATGACAGTAATCATGTGACCGACTTTGACACTGTGGCTCTATAGACACTGCTTGAACCACACTTTAGCTTTTGTACTTTAATATCTTAAATAATATTTTAAAATAAAAAACACACATATCCATTATCAACTAAAGTAAATAAACAGATACTGGTCAAATCAACCTCAGAAGATTTTTAAACATCTGTCATCCCTTATTAATCATCTAATAACCCACCAGATTCATCTTCTCGCCTTACAAGGTGCCAGTCTCTACTTTTGGAACTAGTGGACCAAATAGTATGTGAAATAATTAAGAGCAGATGGTCTCAGGAGGGGAAAGCGGTGCTCTACCTGCACTGTGTATAGTGCTGGCGGAGCGCTGCTGACGTCGACTGAGAAAATTGTCAGGCGGTGGAAGGAATACTTCGAGGACCTCCTTAATCCCACTGACACGTCTTCAGAGGAGGAAGCAGAGTCTGGGGATGAGGGGAATGACCCGCCAATTTCCGGGGGCGAGGTCACTGAGGCAGTTAAACAACTCCTTGGTGGCAGATCCCCTGGTGTTGATGAGGTCCGCCCCGAGTTCCTGAAGGCTCTGGACGATGTAGGGCTGTCCTGGTTGACACGCCTCTGCAATGTTGCGTGGAGATCAGGGGCAGTACCCCTGGACTGGCAGACCGGGGTGGTGGTCCCCATCTTTAAGAAGGGGGACCGGAGGGTGTGTCCCAACTACAGGGGGATCACACTCCTCAGCCTCCCTGGGAAAGTCTATGCCAGGGTGCTGGAAAGGAGAGTTCATCCGCTAGTCGAACCTCGGATACAGGAGGAACAATGCGGTTTTCGTCCTGGTCGCAGAACACTGGACCAGCTCTTTATCCTCTCGAGGATACTTGAGGGTGCATGGGAGTTTGCCCAACCAGTCTACATGTGTTTTGTGGACTTGAAGAAGGCATTCGACCGTGTCCCTCGGGGTGTCCTGTGGGAGGTGTTGTTGGAGTATGGGGTGTCTGGCCCATTGCTACGGGCCATTCGATCCCCATACAACCGTTGCAAGAGCTTGGTTCGCATTGCTGGCAATAAGTCAGACTCGTTCCCGGTGGGACATGTCCTTCAATGCACATATTAAACAAATATGTAAGACTGCGTTCTTCCATTTGCGCAACATCTCTAAAGTTAGAAACATCCTGTCTCAGAGTGACGCTGAAAAACTAGTTCATGCATTTATTACTTCCAGGCTGGACGACTGTAATTCATTATTATCAGGATGTCCAAAAAACTCACTGAAAAGCCTTCAGCTAATCCAAAATGCTGCAGCAAGAGTCCTGACAGGGACTAGAAAGAAAGAGCATATTTCTCCTGTTTTGGCTTCCCTTCATTGGCTTCCTGTTAAATCCAGAATTGAATTCAAAATCCTGCTCCTCACATACAAGGTCTTAAATAATCAGGCCCCATCTTATCTTAATGACCTTGTAGTACCATATCACCCTATTAGAGCACTTCGCTCTCACTCTGCAGGCCTACTTGTTGTTCCTAGAGTATTTAAAAGTAGAATGGGAGGCAGAGCCTTCAGTTTTCAGGCCCCTCTTCTGTGGAACCAGCTTCCAGTTTGGATTCAGGAGACAGACACTATCTCTACTTTTAAGATTAGGCTTCAAACTTTTCTTTTTGCTAAAGCATATAGTTAGGGCTGGACCAGGTGACCATGAATCCTCCCTCAGTTATGCTGCAATAGACGTAGACTGCCGGGGATTCCCATGATGCATTGAGTTTTTCCTTTCCAGTCACCTTTCTCACTCACTATGTATTAACAGACCTCTCTGCATTGAATCATATCTGTTATTAACCTCTGTCTCTCTTCCACAGCATGTATTTTATCCTGTCTTCCTTCTCTCACCCCAACCGGTCGCAGCAGATGTCCGCCCCTCCCTGAGCCTGGTTCTGCCGGAGGTTTCTTCCTGTTAAAAGGGAGTTTTTCCTTCCCACTGTTGCCAAAGTGCTTGCTCATAGGGGTCATATGATTGTTGGGTTTTTTTCTCTGTATCTATGAAGCGCCTTGAGGCGACTTATGTTGTGATTTGGCGCTATATAAATAAAATTGAATTGAATTGAATTGAATTGAATTGGGTGATGGGCTCCGCCAGGGCTGCCCTTTGTCTCCGGTTCTGTTCATAATTTTTATGGACAGGATTTCTAGGCGCAGCCAAGTGGCGGAGGGCTTTTGCTTTGGTGGCCTCAGAATCTCATCTCTGATTTTTGCAGATGATGTGGTTCTGTTGGCTTCATCGGGTGAGGGCCTCCAGCTCGCACAGGAACGCTTCGCAGCCGAGTGTGAAGCAGCGGGAATGAGGATCAGCACCTCCAAATCTGAGGCCATGGTTCTCAGCCGGAAAAGGGTGGAGTGCCCACTCCGGGTCGGGGATGAGTTCCTGCCCCAAGTGGAGGAGTTCAAGTATCTCGGGGTCTTGTTCGCGAGTGATGGAAGAAGGGAGCCGGAGATCGACAGACGGATTGGGGCTGCAGCTGCAGTAATGCAGACGCTGCACCGGTCCGTCGTGGTGAAGAGGGAGCTGAGTGTAAAAGCGAAGCTCTCAATTTACCGGTCGATCTACGTCCCTACCCTCACCTATGGCCACGAGCTGTGGGTAGTGACCGAAAGAACGAGATCGCGGATACAAGCGGCAGAAATGAGCTTCCTCCAAAGGGTGGCTGGCCTCTCCCTTAGAGATAGGGTGAGAAGTTCGGCCATCCGGGAGGGGCTCAGAGTAGAGCAGCTGCTGCTCCACATCGAAAGGAGCCAGCTGAGGTGGTTCGGGCATCTGACAAGGATGCCCCCTGGGCGCCTCCTGGGTGAGGTGTTCCAGGCATGTCCCACCGGGAGGAGGCCCCGGGGCAGACCCAGGACACGCTGGAGAGATTATATCTCTCGGCTGGCCTGGGAACGCCTTGGTGTTCCCCCGGATAAGCTGGAGGAGGTGGCTGGGGAGAGGGATGTCTGGGCCTCTTTGCTTAGGCTGCTGCCCCGGTGACCCGGCCTCGGATAAAGCGGATGAAGATGGATGGATGAATAAAATGCTCTTTACACTCCTATGCAACAGTATAAATTTCATCTAGTAGCAAACAAAAATAAAACTGGACATTTTACAGTACAAGGTCAATGCAGAATGGTCCTTCAAGAACCTGTTTTGATGACACATACAGAATATTTGTAATGCAATCATTTTCAGAATTGCATTTTTGAAGGGTTTTGAGGGTGTGGGTGTATCCGTCCTGTCCTGCCATATAAATACAAGTACAGTCTAAGTACAGCAAGTGCATTCTCACCCTTGTCCAGAGAAGAAGTGAATGAAATCTGTCTGGCTTGTATGCCAGACAAACCGGATGCAGGTGGGAGCATGGAAGGTGACTAGGGCACTGATGATGATGTTGCGCTCTTGGTTGCCTGCAGATTCAAATATGAGTCTGATGAGGAGCGTCTGTCTGTCTGTCTGTCTGTCTGTCTGTCTGTCTGTCTGTCTGTCTGTCTGTCTGTCTATCTATCTATCTATCTATCTATCTATCTATCTATCTATCTATCTATCTATCTATCTATCTATCTATCTATCTATCTATCTGTCTGTCTGTCTGTCTGTCTGTCTGTCTGTCTGTCTGTCTGTCTGTCTGTCTGTCTGTCTGTCTGTCTGTCTATCTATCTATCTATCTATCTATCTATCTATCTATCTATCTATCTATCTATCTATCTATCTATCTATCTGTCTGTCTGTCTGTCTGTCTGTCTGTGTGTCTTGAAATAGAAAAATTGAGAAAGTGACATTAAATGAAAACATAATTTGAAAATTGTGTGCATCTGTGTATGATATCAATTCAGCATACTTATACAAATATGACTTTTCAGTTTAAATGCTTTTTAGTTAATCCGACAATAAAACAGCATAGTTAACAAAGCAGTATTTTTGGAAACCACTTGAAATATATATTATATATATTTATATAATAATGGGTTTTATTTAACTATTTTTATTCATCTCTCCTTTTCACAAAGTCTGTGTTTAATGGTTAAAGTTTGTACTGCTTACTGTATTCAGTGTCAATGGAGACAGGTACATAGACAAAGGGTCCAGTTTTAGGCCACTTGCAGCCAATGGCTGTGCATGGAACAGCATTCCTGGTAGCAGTGGGCACAATGTCACCATGAACCAACACTTTTGCTGCAGAACAACAAACAGAGAGTGGTTAAATGCTCGATACTTAGGCTGCCATTTGCTCAGTTATATCAAAACAAAGAGGTAAATGCTTACAGCATTTACTTTATTTATCGCACAATTACAATGTTTGATAATAACACAAATAAAACAGCTGACTAAGACAAGCCAGTAAATGACCAAAAGGTTGATTGATCATTGTGTCTGTTGGGAGTCTATTGTATGTTAACATGTCAGTTCTCAGGGATCTTTCATTTTCATCCAGAATTTATATGTTAACTCATTCACTGCCAGCCATTGGCAGTGAATGAGTTAAACCCATTGACTCATTCACTGCAATTGACGGCTATAGACGTCAATGGCAGTGAATGAGTTAACAAAAAAGAGTTTTATTTTGTAAATCTTCACTTACTTGAGTTAGCATTGACTTTTTCAATGATCGCTGGGGCACCCAGAGACTCATCTGTGGATACAAGAGGAAACCAGCAGATTAACTTTGAGCTCTTATATTAAAAACACCTCAATATGCTGGAAGTATTTCATCACTGAACGCACCAGTTATATTTCTAATGACAGCAGCCCTCTGCAATAAAAAACAAGACATTTTCAACTTACTCTTAATCACATTTGAAATCACACTGACAAATGTTATTGTTGGCAAACAAAAACTATTATGTGAAAATACTTCAACTGCGTCACGCTTAAACGCTCATAACAAGCAGCCATGTCTGTTAAGCAGACACGGTTAGAATTACATGACTTTCACAGAACAGCCGGCAGTGTTGAACAACATTTAATGCCTTTGCTGGAAGAGTCAAGCTTACCAGACAAACCGCTGTCATTGACAGGCAGACGGAGAAGAAAAAGGCTGGAGTCATGATGTTGGTCCTCTGCAGTTAACCTACACTCACAATCTGAACAGCACTGTTTAAAAAAGAACTTCAATGAATGTAACTGCTGGAATAGAAATGCAAATAAGTGGGATACGGGCAGCCCAACAGCTGATTCTGTTCATCTGGATGTTAACTTTTCTCCCAATGAAAATGCTGAGCAGACAACATCCACATAAAGGGAATCAGATATCTGGGATTTCCCTACGTAGAGGATTCAGCATGCAAGGAGATGATATGAGGAGGCTTACCTGTTGTACCAGGTGTTTGCTGGATGCAGCAGGTGTTCGGCTGCTCCATCTTTATAGATAGCTCACACAGGGTGTGGCTGAGGTTTAGGGGCGGTCTTTTTAGTTATCAATCCATTAGTTTCTTATTGCTGATGCCAAAACACTAAAGCAGCAACAAATTTCCAGGAAGGAAACTGTTTCAGTCAGCCTCAAACATTTTTTGAGGCTGACTGAAACATTCAGAGCATTAAATAATTGCAATTAAAAGTTGCAAAGTACAAAGAAATTCTGATGGAAATAAAATTTCAATCAGACTGGAATGAAATTCTTTTAACAACATAATTACCTTTGGGCAAAATAGTCAATAAAAACAACATTTTATTTCCTCACATGTACTCAATTTGCACCTTTGCCTCAGTTTGTAAAACATATCATTGTTAGCTTAGAAAATAAAGTTCTTCCTTCTGAAATTCAGTCAAGTATCACATAAAATGCAAACACTGAATATGTGATCTGAATGAACAAAGATATGAAGTAAGGCGCTAGAGAAGGAAAACCAAACCAAACAATTCATCAGACCTTCTGGGATAAATGTGCTATAAATTAATTAATAATCATTTTAAAATCCTGTAACATTAGACAAATGGCAAACTATGCGTGATTTGTTGTGGGTTGCTGCGATGTCTTATATAATATTTAGAGTTTAATATTTTGTGTAGATCGAGGTATGAAAAATAGCTTTTTGGCTATTTTTAATCCTTTGGCTCCTGAGTAAGGAGAACTGTCTCTATCAAATCTCAGTAAGCAAGACACACATGAAAGAAGATTATATGAATAGATGAGAAATTTCAAGTGACAAAAGACTCAGTGCTATGTGAGACAAAGGGCTGGGATGGAAACCAGGAAACAGGTTTTTAAGATTAGTTTTTCTAAATAAAGCACCCTTGCGTGCAACCTGATCAAACCACAAGCTGTGCTTAAAATGTTTACATAAAAGATAAGATATAAATCAGTAAATGGAGAAACAGAGTTTAAATGTTCATTTTATTTCTTAAAAAACTATTTATTTAGTTATCTGTTCATTACAATTGATCCACTTTTTTCTTGGAATTCTTATTTTTACTTATACATAGAAAACAGTTGCAGGTGGATGATTCAGAAAATGAGGAAGTAAAGCTGTCAACAACAAAAGTAGGCTCACGTGTAAGAAGAAGAAAAAAAACAGCTCTAAGCTGGCTTACCAGAGAATACAAATAACAATGGACAGCATATTTCAGTAAGGAGGTCTATTTTTGAATTCCTGATAGTCCCTGGGAATAGAAGCAAAGGCACGTATTACCGTACCTGCTAGTCTGGTTCATGAACAGAAAGTTTCAGTTTGTGAAGTGTGATCTAAATAGGAGTGTTTACTGGAAGCTTTTGGCAGCACCACAGTCACGCTGGCGTTGAGATAGGGACGTGCTATGCGATGTGCTATGAGGCCAGAGTGATACCCAATTCAACACTGTGCAGCAAATCACGAGCTTGTGATATCCCAATATGTAGAGCTGGTACACTTTACAAGTGTCAAAAACCTTTCCTTTCTTTCTTATTCTCGCCTCTGTCAGTGCGCCCCAGGGCAGCTGTGGCTACAATGTAGCTGCCAACACCAGTGTGTGAATGTGTGAATGACTGAATGTAGTGTGAAGCGCTTTGGGGTCCTTAGGGACTAGAAAAGCGCTATACAAATGCAGGCCATTTACCATTTACCATTCTTTTTCTTAGAAAGTGGAGTTCCAAAGATCACTCTTAAACTCAGAGACGGAGAAAAATAAATGCTAAAGATTTGAAAATCAAAACCATATGCAAAAGTCCAATTCGATCAGATTAGAAATACAAATTAACAAACTAATAGTGATTTAAGCTACATTAGCTAATGTTTTTGACGCTATTGGAAGAAAAAAAAATAAGCAGACACTTTATAAGTCACAGCAATGTAGACACGTTATGGCAACAGTTTGAACTTTTGACATATTTCATGAATTGTGTTTTAAATCTGTGTCACTGATTTGTGTCATGAAATTATGCCTCCATCTTTCTGTTGCAGCAAGAAAAGTCTTATTTACGCCAATAGTGGCAAACCACGCAACTGAAGCAGCAACACCTCTGTGTGAGCGCACTGTCACATCATAGTATTGTGGGACGCCACTTGGTGTTCGCTCGCTCTGTGGTAGAGTATCATTTCCTGTTCCTGCTCAAACACAGTGGTATTTCTGAGTAGTGTTGAATTCTCCCAATTCTTTGAATCTTTGGGCTGAAGGAGGGACAATACTCGGTGTATAAATGCTCAATCAACAATCATTTATTTCCATACAATTCAACAGTCAGAGCATTACAACGTCCGGACGGGAGAGATGCTACCAGAGGGTCAGGCACATGTCTCAAATGGTGACGGGTTGCTCAGCTTTTTATAGTCTCTAGTGGCCCCCAGCTAGTCGTAAAAGCCAAAACATCACATTTTTTCTCTGTTACAGCGCCTAAGTTATGACCTCGGCAGTTGTTTCTCTGCTTTCTGTAAGGTGGGGGTGTGGAATGTGGTCTATCTATCTCCCCTGTCTTTAGACACAGAGTCTCCTGCTTACAACCTTCTCTTCATGATTCAACAATTAAGCATGTCAAGAAAACAGTGTAACACATTCCCAGCAGATCAAGGATACAGAGTGATGCACATTTATCTAATGAACTAATATGTGAATATGTTCTGTTAACTCAAAAGTATAATGAGAACTAAACTACATACAGCTCACACACTCTATATTAAAGGGTATAATGTGATCTACAGCAGTATTCTAATTCAACTACTTTGATTACATATATAAGGTAACATATAATAACAGAATAATCTAATAGTAGCTTATCTGCTTAGCAATTTAATTAAAACTTTAAAATCCATACTTTTTTCATAGTATAATATTCACGTGCTTGATCAGAAGCACAATCTCTGTGTACTCACGACCTAATTTATAGCCAAAGTATTCACTCACTGTATCTGTACTGTTTTGCTGATGTAACCCACATAAAAATAAAAAGAACTGCATTTATAACTAAATCGGAATCTTAAATTCCAACCGGAGCGTGTCCATGAAGGCATCGTGACGCGTCATGACGCACGCCACGCCGCGAGGCTGCACGTGCCTGTTGTGACCAATCCTATTCGCGAGGCACTATTATATGCCTTCCGGGTTGTCGCCTCGAAACGACGCGGGGGAGAGGTGTTAACGGATGGAAGCAACAGTATTTTGATACCGCCGCGGGTAGATGCGTGGGGCTCGTATGTGACATCGCACGTAGTGAATGTGCAGGCTAGTGGTGCCCTGGAGAGACCACAGCGACACCACTACTTTGGATGGCGAGCTAGGCCCAACGAGCCAAAACCCCAGCTACAACTTCCTGCGGTCTGGTAGGAGGCTGCTGCGGCCTACACTCTCCCCTCTTGGTTTTCAGTCCCCTAAATCTCACTTCCGAGATTTCAGTCTTGGAATCTTAGTGCTGATCATCATACTTCCAATTTCAACCTGTCTAGACTGTCATACGCGTTGGACTTATATCAATCATGAAATAAACTTTATGGACATTGTTTGCCAGAGGTTGGACGAGGTTGCTGCACCACAAGCTTGAATTATGTTTTATCTTTTTCCTGTCTGCAGAATTTGTAAATATTGGTATTTGGTAATTGCACTTTATTTTCACTATAAATAATAACTGTAATCACAATATCTGTGGTTGTATGTTTATTGTACTTCACTCACCTCCTAGAGCCGAATCTGATATCTTCTGAATTAGCCCAACTACTCATAACCAACTTAAATTATTTTAGCTTATGTACTTGCTACATAAGCTAAATTAGTGGCGAGCCAGCCAGGAGGTTGTGTCAAGTATAATATTGTTGTGTACATTCAGTTTCACTATCTCACCATATTACTATGAACATGGACTTGTTGGAGTCATTAGGTGTTAAAATACCAAACGCGGTATTGGTCAGTGGCGTCCCCGCATATGAGGTTGAGGAGGTTGAAGATTTTCTTCTCCAGTATGGTGCTATTGAATGCTCCGTGCCAATAAACTCACCCGGTTCCGAGTTTAATCATATGCTCGTCGTTGAGTTTAAAACGGGGTCTGCTTTTGATTTATTGGGTCCGATTCTGCCGTATACATTTAAGCCCTTAAATAATGAATATCATATAAGAAGCTTGTCTAAAATCTATGCGGCTACTGTCGGGTGCACAAAGACTAAGACTTATTTAGCTGACTTAAAACAAGTAGCAAAACTGTCTGGTCAGGATTTTGCTGAAGTTCTCCAAGAACTAATGACCCAAATAAATGGAGCTGTTTCAGAACTGCGCCCAGGAAAACCAGAAGGGCTCAAGCAGGAATGCACTGCCGCATCTGAACACAAAACGGCTGCCACTCTGGATCAACAAACCCACAACATGGCTATTCCTGTCACTTCTTCAGCTGCCCTACATCCTACAACAACAGAAGGACATTCTATCAGTATGTCTGCAGCTGAGTTGAATCCACCTGAAGTACAGAGGTATGTTGTGGAGCATATAGTAAAGAGCGAAGATGTAAACACACGTTCATCCCATAGGCTGCGCATGTTTTCTGGGAGACTGCCACACCCACAGCATGAGGTGGACTATGATACATGGCGCTCTGGAGTGGATCTCATCTTAAAGGATCCAGCCATTTCAGAACTGCGAAGATCCAGACACATCCTTGATAGTCTTTTACCACCTGCAGCGGACATAATCAAGCACCTTAACCCTGACCTACCAGCAGAGACTTATATTCAACATCTTGATTCTGCTTATGGAATTGTACAGGACGGGGAAGAACTTTATGCGAAGTTCATGGACACGCTGCAGAACTCGGGTGAGAAACCATCCGGCTACCTACAGCGACTTCAGGTGGCCCTGAGTTTAGCTGTTAAGCGGGGAGGGGTCAAGCAGGGTGAAGTGAACAGGCACCTGCTCAGCCAATTCTGTAGGGGATGTTGGGATAGTAACCTTATCTCTGAGCTCCAGCTGAAGCAGAGAAAATCCAACCCACCTTCTTTTGCAGAACTGTTACTCCTATTAAGAACTGAAGAAGACAGAGAAGCTAGTAAAACTCTGAGGATGAAGCAACATCTGGGAACACCAAGACACAGAGTTGCAGCTCAAGCTCAGTTCGCAGTAGAAGAAGAAAGGGGGGTCTGTGCTGCGTTGTCCACTCTCACCCAGCAGATGGCGGAGATACAAAAGCAACTTGCCGCCTTAACTGCTTCCCAGTCTCGTCAGTCCTGTACTCCTGTCCCAAAGCAGCACTAGAAGCCAAGAACGGATACACAGGGGAATATATCACCTAACCCCAAGCCTGGTTTCTGTTTCAGGTGTGGGGAAGATGGACACATTAGACCACAGTGTGAGAACAGACCCAATCCCGCATTGGTCAATGCAAAACGCAAACAGTTCAGTGAAAGGAAACCAAAATGGCAGAAGCGGAATTCATCAACTGGACATTTAAACTAGATACAGTTCCCGTAATGGGACGTACAGGAACTGTGCAGGACCCACATTGTCCCGCAAAGGAGGAAAGGAACAAGGAGGAAATTGTTCACTGTGTAGACCTACACACTTGTCCGAAGGCAACCACAATGCTACCTCATGGGTTGGTTGGGTCAAGATGCACAACAGAGGTGACCCTAGCAGGCCATCCACAGAAATGCCTGCTTGATACAGGATCACAGGTTACTACAATACCTGTATCCTTTTACAACAATCATCTTCATGAACAACAAATTCAACCACTCCATGATCTTCTCCAGGTGGAAGGTGCTGCGGGTCAAACCATTCCATATCTTGAATACATTGAGATTTCCGTCAAGTTCCCCAGAGATTTTGTTGGTGAAGAATATGAAGTAACAACATTGGCTCTAGTTGTTCCGGACGTACACCCTGACGTCCCCGCTACTGTGCTAATTGGGATGAACACCCTGGAACCCCTGTATGAACAGCATCTTAACCAGCATCCGAGCTATCAACCTAGCACTCATGGGTACAGAGCGGTGTTGAAAACACTACAGCTGTCACACAAGCAGAAGGAGAATGGCAGCATTGGGAATGTGAGGCTACTAAGCAAAGCTCCAGTGCGTGTTCCGGCCGGCCACACTATTGTCATCCAGGGCTCTGCCAAAGTTTCCACCCCATTGTTTAGCCAGAGTGTTCTCCTACAGCATCCTGCTTCCACCTTACCTGGGGGTTTGTGCGTCAGCAGTTGTCTCATCAACTTCTCAGTTCTTTCTCCATACAAGGTTCCTGTGGTTATTACGAATGAGTCGGAGCAAGATACCTTCATTCCACCTCACAGTGTCATTGCGGATTTGGAAACCTACCACTGCATCTTGTCTGAACATCGCGTGACCCATCTTCCAGTCAGGAACACTATCACCAGCCTGAATTTTGATTTTGGTGATTCCCCACTGTCACCTGAATGGAGGACGCGAGACATAGGCAAGCTGAATGACATCTCGGAGGTCTTTTCGCATCATGACTTGGATTTTGGATGTACATCAGCTGTCAAACATCATATTCCACTCCATGACAATACACCGTTCAAGCAACGTGCCCGGCCAATCCATCCACAAGATTTCGAAGCTGTCTGCCGTCACCTGCGTGAGCTTCTGGAAGCCGGCATTATAAGGGAATCATCGTCTCCTTTTGCTTCGCCTATCGTGGTGGTCAGGAAGAAGAACGGTGAGGTCCGGCTGTGCATAGACTACCGGAAACTAAACCTTCAAACCATCAAGGATGCATACCCCTTACCTAATTTGGAGGAATCCTTTTCAGCACTCACTGGTTCTAAGTGGTTTTCAGTACTCGACCTGAAGTCCGGTTACTACCAGATCCAGATGGAGGAGGAAGACAAGGCAAAGACTGCTTTTGTGACTCCTCTTGGGTTCTGGGAGTTTAACCAAATGCCTCAAGGTGTTACCAACGCCCCAAGCACCTTTCAGCGCTTGATGGAGCGATGCATGGGGGACCTTCACCTAAAGGAAGTGCTCGTTTTCCTGGATGACTTAATCATCTATTCGGACACTCTTGAGGAACACGAACGAAGGCTGCTGAGAGTCCTGAACCGGTTGAAGGAATATGGGCTGAAACTGGCACCGGAGAAATGTCGATTCTTCCAAAAGTCTGTAAAGTACTTGGGTCATATTGTCTCTGAGGAAGGAGTTCAAACAGACCCCGAGAAGATAGAGACCATCAAGACATGGCCAGTCCCACAGACTTTGAAACAATTGAGGTCTTTTCTGGGCTTTGCTGGCTATTACCGCCGGTTTATAAAAGACTATTCCGTCATTGCCAAACCACTCAATGACCTGACTCGTGGATATTCTCCGGTTCAAAGATCAAAGACTCTGAAAGCTCGCAAGACATCCACCTACAGGCCAGATCAACCCTTTGGTGAGAGGTGGAATACCAACTGTCAGGTTGCATTTGAAACCCTGATTGAGAAGCTTACAACTGCCCCGGTCCTTGGGTTTGCAGACCCGTCTCGTTCATACATTCTGCACACCGATGCGAGTGTGACCGGACTTGGAGCTGTGTTGTATCAAGAGCAAGAGGAGAAACTCCTGGTCATAGCTTATGCTAGCCGCGGATTGTCGCAGAGTGAGAGCCGTTATGCAGCCCACAAGTTGGAATTCCTCGCCCTTAAGTGGAGTGTGACAGAGAAATTCCAAGATTACCTGTACGGGGCAGATTTTACAGTGGTGACGGACAGTAATCCACTGACCTACGTTTTGACAACAGCTAAACTGGACGCTACTGGACACCGTTGGTTGGCTGCATTGTCAACGTACTCCTTTAAACTTCTGTACAGAGCTGGCAAACAGAATTGTGATGCTGATGCGCTCTCGCGACGACCTTACTCCTGCTCCAATGATGAAGTTTCTAATGACCATGAACTCATTTGTCAGTTCATTTCTCAACACACAGCTGATTCTGATGTCCTCCCAGAAGAGACTGTGAGAGCAATCTGCCAAAGTCATTTGGTCAGAGCCACACGGCCGGGTGACTGCGGTGAGGTTGGCTTCACACTTGTCGAGTCTTTGTCAGTTCAAATGGATACCATCCCTGACAGTTATTGTTCCGAGGACTGTCATCAGCTGCCTGTCGTTTCTACTCTTAACATCAAAGAGAAACAACACTCAGATCCCTGCATTCGAGAGCTTATTCACCAGCTTGAGACGGGGGAGAGGGCTCCACCAACAGCTAGAGCTGAGCTCCCTGAACTTCCGTTCCTGCTCAGAGAATGGTCCAGGTTGGAGCTGGTGGATGGAGTCCTGTACAGGAGGAGACGGGACAATGGAGACCTTTCATACCAGCTTGTCCTTCCAGAGGAGTTGCGACCATCAGTCCTGAAAAGCCTCCATGAGGATATGGGCCATATGGGGATTGAACGTACACTTGACCTTGTCCATACGAGATTCTACTGGCCCAAAATGGCAAAGGATGTTGAGCAGAACATTAAGACTTGTGGCCGCTGTGTGCGCCGAAAAGCCCTGCCGGAAAAAGCTGCTCCACTTGTCAGCATAAAAACATCTCGACCCCTTGAGCTTTTGTGTATGGATTTTCTTGCTCTTGAGCCTGATACTAGTGGCACTCGTGATATCTTAGTCCTGACTGACCATTTCACTAAATTCGCTGTTGCCATTCCAACACCCAATCAAAAGGCAAGAACTGTGGCGAAGTGTCTATGGGAGAATTATATCATTTATTATGGCATTCCTGAGCGAATCCATACTGACCAAGGGCAAGATTTTGAGTCAAGACTAATAAAAGAATTGTGTGAGTTTGCAGGCATTCAGAAGAGCCGTACAACCCCTTACCATCCGAGGGGAAATCCAGTGGAGCGATTCAACAGGACGTTGCTGGCAATGTTGGGGACCTTGGAGACAAAACAAAAAACAAGGTGGAAAGAGCATGTGAAACCGCTGGTTCACGCCTATAATTGTACCACGAACGAGGTTACAGGGTTTACTCCTTATGAACTCATGTTCGGTAGAACACCTCGTCTACCTGTGGACCTGGCGTTCAATCTGCCACTGTGGGAATCCAAGCAAAAGAGTCACTCACAGTACATTAAGTCACTCAAATCGAGATTGGAGGAAAGTTTCAGTATTGCCTCCAGTAACGCTACAAAGGCTGCTGACCGAAATAAGAAACGCTTTGACAACCGTGTGATACCATCAGCATTGGAACCAGGTGATCGTGTGCTTGTGAGGAATGTCCGCCTTCGAGGGAAGCATAAACTTTCAGATAAATGGGAGGAAGAAGTTTATGTGGTTGTCCATCGGGCTGGGACCTCCCGGTCTATAAGGTAAAACCTGAGAACAGCGATGGACCTATGCGGACCCTTCACCGCGACCTCCTCCTTCCATGCGGCTTCCTCACGGGCAGTGAGGTTAACTTGGAATTACCAGAGCAATCACTTCCTCATAGACCAAGAACTCGGCAGCAGAACCCGGATTTAAATTCCCTCACAGAACCTCTGGTTGAGGATGAAGACACAGGAAGCTTGGTTTCATTGTATGTTAATCCTCCAACGTTGCACTTCACTGTGGAAAAACAGAATCAATTTCCAGATTCATCTGACAGTGGGAGCCTAGGACCACTGATTTTGGATCCTTCAGTTGAAGTGGAAGTGCAAGGAGAACCAGCCTCTGTGTCTAGTGTTCTTCCTCCAGCAGTGGAGTCTGGTGGTGAGCAATCTGACTCTGATGTGGGAGACATCCTACCTGAACTTGTTGAAAGTCACCCTGAAAACAGAGATAGTTTACCTGAAAGCTTACCTGGAAATGGAGACATACTTGTCAACATTCCTGTCGTTGCTGTTGAAGATTCTCCTGAAGAGTCTAGTGTTATTGAGCAGGACACTGACATAGGTGACGGGCTAAGACGTTCACAACGATGAAGAGCACCACCTGATCGACTTCACTATTTCACTCGTGGTAATCCTCTGATTTCCGTTGTCCAAACGATGTTGCATAGTCTTTCCAATGCATTGGGCCATGATGCTAGCCGTCCTTCGTCTGTTCACGTTGTCTAGCGGTTAACATGCGACGGGACGTGCATGGTTAAGGCACCATCCTTTTTTCATAGTATAATATTCACGTGCTTGATCAGAAGCACAATCTCTGTGTACTCACGACCTAATTTATAGCCAAAGTATTCACTCACTGTATCTGTACTGTTTTGCTGATGTAACCCACATAAAAATAAAAAGAACTGCATCTATAACTAAATCGGAATCTTAAATTCCAACCGGAGCGTGTCCATGAAGGCATCGTGACGCGTCATGACGCACGCCACGCCGCGAGGCTGCACGTGCCTGTTGTGACCAATCCTATTCGCGAGGCACTATTATATGCCTTCCGGGTTGTCGCCTCGAAACGACGCGGGGGAGAGGCGTTAGCGGATGGAAGCAACAGTATTTTGATACCGCCGCGGGTAGATGCGTGGGGCTCGTATGTGACATCGCACGTAGTGAATGTGCAGGCTAGTGGTGCCCTGGAGAGACCACAGCGACACCACTACTTTGGATGGCGAGCTAGGCCCAACGAGCCAAAACCCCAGCTACAACTTCCTGCGGTCTGGTAGGAGGCTGCTGCGGCCTACACTCTCCCCTCTTGGTTTTCAGTCCCCTAAATCTCACTTCTGAGATTTCAGTCTTGGAATCTTAGTGCTGATCATCATACTTCCAATTTCAACCTGTCTAGACTGTCATACGTGTTGGACTTATATCAATCATGAAATAAACTTTATGGACATTGTTTGCCAGAGGTTGGACGAGGTTGCTGCACCACTGTGCAGCGGATATTTTACAAGCTTGAATTATGTTTTATCTTTTTCCTGTCTGCAGAATTTGTAAATATTGGTATTTGGTAATTGCACTTTATTTTCACTATAAATAATAACTGTAATCACAATATCTGTGGTTGTATGTTTATTGTACTTCACTCACCTCCTAGAGCCGAATCTGATATCTTCTGAATTAGCCCAACTACTCATAACCAACTTACATTATTTTAGCTTATGTACTTGCTACACTAGCTTAGCTTAGCTTGTAGCCAGCTCGCTAGCAGCATGGCCTCTTCACCTGTCCCTCCTACACTTTCTTGCTCATTGTGTCAGATGTTTAGTTACTCCTCGGCCTCCTTTAGCAGTAATGATATCTGTAACAAATGTAGCATATTTGCAGCTCTGGAGGCCAGGATTACTGAATTGGAGACTCGGCTTCGCACCCTTCATTCACCCGTAGCTAGCCAGGCCCCTGTAGCTGGTGCAGCCAAAGATAGCGTAGGCCCCGCTAGCTGTTCCCCGGCAGACCCCAAGCAGCTGGGGAAAGAGGGCAGCTGGGTGACGGTGAGGAGGAAGCATAGTCCTAAACAGAAGCCCCAGGTACACCACCTGGGGCTTCTGTTTAGAAAAACGGTCATGTGTCTAACCGTTTTTCCCCACTCAGCGACACACCCGCCGAGGGTCAAACTCTGGTAATTGGTGATTCTGTTCTCAGACATATGAAGCTAGAGACACCGGCAACCATAGTCAATTGTCTTCCAGGGGCCAGAGCAGGCGACATTGAAGGAAATTTAAAACTGCTGGCTAAGGGTAAACGTAAATTCAGTAAGATCATAATTCACGTCGGCAGTAATGACACCCGGTTACGCCAATCGGAGGTCACTAAAATCAATATTGAATCGGTGTGTAACTTTGCCAAAACAATGTGGGACTCTGTAGTTTTCTCTGGTCCCCTCCCCAATCAGACCAGGAGTGACATGTTTAGCCGCATGTTCTCCTTAAATTGCTGGCTGTCTGAGTGGTGTCCCAGAAACGATGTGGGCTTCATAGATAATTGGCAAACCTTCTGGAGGAAACCTGGTCTTGTTAGGAGAGACGGCATCCATCCCACTTTGGATGGAGCAGCTCTCATTTCTAGAAATATGGACGAATTTATTAAACCCCTGTCAAAGGAATATTGTTTTTATATAATGTGATCAGCTTCATGAAATGTATTCTTTTATTGATCACTAAGCAAATGTCTACGTGACTTTTGACATGTACTTTTGTGTGATAAACAACTAATAGCTTCCTCTTTCTGTAAGAACATACAGAATTAGAAAAAGGGGAACCTCAGCTCAGTTCTTAGAATAAGAAGCTATTTACACACACACACACACAAGTATAAATAAAGAACGCAGACAGTGATGAGACGCAGGTTGCAGATTGTGCGTTCATGACTGCCCTCGAGTAAAGACAACTGCAGTGTTTGTGTTTTCTAACTCAGGTGTCTTAGCTGAAGAACTACGGGGTGATTTAAAGAAATCCCCTGTCATTTAAATTGGTCCTTCGAGCTTAGCGATGGAAACAACAGACACGTTTCTGTGACTCCAATCCAAGGTCTGACTGCTGTATCCTGACGTCGTGGGAAGCCAGCACCGAAGTCTGTCGACAGCCCTCTTTAGGTAGAGGTGAAAGACCTGGGACGTTAATTCAGGTCCAGGCCGGTGAACTTGTCTGGTCCACGGCGTTGGGATCCAGCCAAGACAACTTGAACAACCAGCAAAAGACGACTGAGGGTGAGGAAACACTATTTGGGTCGAATCCGCTGCAAGGATTTGAAATAAATGCGTGAAATAAGGTTTAAGTTTGCCACAAGGAACTGTGTTTAGAGTGGTTCTAGAGGTAGCCATCAAATACTTCGTAACAAATAAGGTTTAAGTTCGCCACAAGGAACTGTGTTTAGAGTGGTTTTAGAAGTGGCCGTGAAATACTTCGTGACAAATTCGCACGCAAATGTCTATCTGTGTGTATGTATATGTGTTTTGGAAGTAAGTTGATTTTACAGCACAATACGCTGCTGAACTACTTCCATTGTTTTTATTGTTTTCTTTGTGTTCCTGCAAAAGCCCACGTACTGGTGACAAAGGGGAAAGGTTGAGCTCCGTCTCATAAAACTGACACCGCTCCGTGAATAGCGAGGAGTAGAAGGGCGTGTCAGCCACCACCCCCGAGTCTAGTACCGGAGAAGGCTCTGCAGTTCTGTGATAATGGGGAATCAGCCCACAAAACTCACTGCTGCCGAGCAGTGGCTAATAAAGAAATGTCCAGGCGCCGGACAAATCAGTGCTTGTAGATGGAGAAATCTAAGAAAACAAAATGTCCCGTTTAGGAAGGAATGCAGCCCCTCAGCATTAACACAACTCAAGGAGGCTCTTTAAATAAGCAGTTAGGCGTGACGACAACAAAAAGAAAATACAAGAAGAACAAAATAAAATAAACGAATGGCAAAATTACATTAGAACTTATCTTTAATGTATTGAAACTAATAATAGCAAGGATAACAACCTATATACTGGTATTAACAATGAAACATAGTTGGAATGATGACCATGTACAGAATGTATAGAATGAATGAAAGCAAATAATTCACACGAAAACCTATTAAATAAAATAGAGAGATGCATAAGGTACATTAAGGCTGTGTCATTGTTCAGCCAAGGAAAGTGTGTGAAAAGGTAAATGTCTCCAGCTTGGGAAATGGTGAAACTGCAGATCACCTGAAGCCCTTGATGGATACAAAATAAAATATAAATAATATATTATAATAAACTGCTTGGTTCACCATGCAACAGAGAAAGCGAATGTGACCGAAGGTTGGATCTGAGATGAGGCAAACAGAAGACCAGTCTAAAAAAGTAGGCACAAACCTGTTCAGAGAAAAAGCAAATCTGTGCAGATTGGATGAATTCTAAATTATCTGTTTGCTGAGTAAGATGATCCTAACTATCAAATTGGCTCAGTAGTAGTATAGTGGTATACACTAATAAATATTGTAATATACTATTGCTGTTATATATATATATATATATATATATATATATATATAAAAAGATGATAACATTAGTAATGACATAATATTAATAATAACAGGCATCTTAGTCAGTTATGATGTGAGGTGGATAATTGTTAAGAAGTAGTCTGCATCAAGCTTAAGGTTTGCTCAAACTCAGTAGAACGACATGAGATGAGTGTAACGCTAAGTTATTTAAGGACTAGTTTATGTCAATGGATGAATTTACTGACTGACGCGCAGAAGAAATAGTTCTTTATGGAGCCCAGATGGTGTGAATGATGAGACCAAAAACTGCAATGTCTTGTACCAAAAATATATTGAATAAATAGGGGAAAGGGGAAATGGAACAAAATAATTAACACAACACACAACGTAAATGTCCACAATTAAATAATAAATCAGTGCTGTGATTTTTCTGTGCAAGAGTCCTTTTGCTAAGAGTCCTTTTTTTGGTCCTTTTCTTTTTAAAGTTCACTTTTAAGGTATTCCTCCTTAGGGTCCAGCTTCATACAAGGGGGAAATATGTCCGTAATCCAAAGACGGCTAAGTGGGGGAAAAGAAAGAATGGTCCTACCGGCTCGCCACTTCAATATGAAGAAGATCAATTCAAAGAGGGAAAAAAAACCTGACCGCTGAATTTAAAGTTTAAAGATGAATTGAGGGGAGAAAACACTTTGTTTTCCAATACCGCTCTAAATGCCATAAGCTCACAGCCACAGCAGGAGTCGAACCCGGAAGTATCCCTCCACAGCCGGTTTTCAGAGTTGCCGCGACATGGAAGGAGCCAATCAGAAGAGGGACCTCAAATCAGCTGACGTGGGTCATGTGACAGGGAGTAGTTGATATGGGTTACAGGTTCCCCCCTCAATCTCATGTACGTCCCTGTACATGGTGGTTGGGTCCGGATGACAGGTTGTTCAGTGGCAGTAAGCAGATGGTCCTCTTCATCCTCCAGTGCATGAGTAAAGGCAGTGGTTAAGCCATGGACTAGTGCCTGAATACTCTTCAAGATGGGCTGACCAAGCGTAGAGTATTGTAACCGGTCCGGAGGTTTCCTGGTCCGAGTTGATGTTCTCAGAGGTTCTAGTTCAGAGCTGGAGGTGTCAGAGTTAGATGGTAGATCAGCAGCAGAGGACATACTGGACTCAGTCCGCAATTCAACATTGGTAGGTTCAGCAGAGGACAGACTGTCCTCTGATTCCACAGTATCAGGAGCTTCCTCCTTGACAGGGGTTTCTGAGTCAGGGGTTTCGCTCTCTGCTGGCTCAAGAGGAGGCAAAGGGAGCGTAGCAGGTTCACAGACTGGTGTATCAGATGGTAAAGGTTCAGTGGCTGGAACGGCGGATGACGGTTCTGGCAGATTGTGGACAGTGGTGAATTGCAGAGGCTCTGATACAGGATCATACCATTGATGCGGTATCATTTCATCCTCATCGTCTGACTGAGGTTGTGCACAGTCCTCATCAGAAGGGTTGAATGACTGCTTCCTGGTTGGTTTTACAGTTGTTCGGTTGGTTCGAGTGGAATGCGGCAAAAATCCACATGGTAATATGAGATCTCTGTGTAGAGTACGAATCGGTTTGGATTTGTTCTCCGGTCGGACAGTGTACACTGGAAGATTTTCTGCTCTTTTTACCACCACATAGATGTCTGGTTCCCATTTGTCTGCGATTTTGTGTTTGCCTCGGAGTTTCACATTACGTACCAGCACCCTGTCACCAACGTCCAGTTCAGAGGGGGTGATATGTTGGTCGAAACGGCTCTTGTTTCTTTCCATGAGCTTCTCCGCATTGCCAATGGCAATTTTGTAGCTCTTTTCTAGATTTGACTTCAGGTTCTGGACATATTGCGAATGAGTCAGTTGATTGCCGTCCACAGGCAGTCCAAAGACCAGGTCAATCGGGAGGCGAGGTTGTCGACCAAACATGAGCTCATAGGGTGAGTAGCCAGTAACATCACTCCGGGTGCAGTTGTATGCGTGGACCAAGGGCTTAACAAAATCTTTCCAGTGAGTTTTCTCTTCTGTGGTGAGTGTTCCGAGCATATTCAGGAGTGTTCTGTTAAAGCGCTCGACTGGATTTCCTCGTGGATGGTATGGTGTAGTTCTTATTTTGTGAATTCCAGCCATTTTGCAGAGTTCTTTTATTGTGCGTGACTCAAAGTCTGGTCCTTGATCACTATGGAGCTTTTCTGGGATACCATAATGAACCAGAAAACTGTCCCAGAGACATTTGGCGACAGTCTTTGCTTTTTGTTTTGGTAAAGTGATCTGTTATTACCAGGATGTCTTTGGTTCTGCTCCTGTCGGGTTCCAGTGATAAAAAGTCCATGCAAACCAGTTCCAGAGGTCGATAACTTCGAATGTTCACCAGGGGTGCCGCTCTTTCAGGTAAGGCTTTTCGTTTGGTGCATCTCTCACATGTCTTCACTTTATTCCACACATCATTGGCCATTTTTGGCCAGTAGAATCTTCGACGTACGAGGTCAAGAGTACGTTCGATGCCCAAATGACCCATCTGGTCATGCAGTTCTGACAGTACTTCAGCCCGAAATTTCTGAGGTAACACTAACTGGTGATAGAGCTGGTCCCCAACTTGCCTCCTCCTCACGAGAATGGCGTTTTGGAGCTCCAGGCGATGTTGGTCTCGGAGTAGAAGGGGCAGTTCTGGGAGTTCATCCCGCAAGACGGGAGGTGGGCTTTCCCCAGTCTCTAGCAGCAATATGACATGCCTCAGGGTCTGGTCTTCCCTCTGTCTCTCAGCGATTTCAGCATTCGTCAGCTGAGGAACAACAGGAGGTGCAAACTGAGTGTCGTTGACGAAGCTGTCAGGCAAACTGTCGGCATGGGCAGTTAGTGACTGGATGAGTGCGGTGGTGGACATCTTTTCAGCCATACTATAAACGAGCTGCCGGTCACAAAGGGCCTTGACTGTGTATTGATCGATGGAAATTGAGGAAGACTGATCCAGATGATGTTGGGCAAATCGGAGAATTCTCTCCCTCTCCTTTTGGGACATCTGGTCATTGGAGAGTTCTCCATGTGGCCTGCGAGAGAGAGCATCAGCATCTGGATTTTGCCTACCAGATCTGTACATGATTTTGAATGAAAATGTAGAAAGAGCAGAGAGCCAACGGTAACTGGTGGCATCTAATTTAGCAGAGGTAAGTAGATAGGTGAGTGGGTTGCTGTCAGTAATGACAGTGAAGTTGGTGCCGTAGAGATAGTCATGAAACTTCTCCGTAACAGCCCACTTGAGAGCCAGAAATTCCAGTTTGTGAGCTGGATATTTGGACTCACACCTCGACAGACCCCGACTCGCATAAGCAATCACCTGGTTTTGTCCTTGTTGCTCCTGGTACAGAATAGCTCCTAGCCCAGTAGAACTAGCATCTGTATGGAGAAGGTAAGGCTTCTGGGGATCGGCGAAAGCAAGTACTGGTGCTGTCGTGAGTTTTTTGATAATTGTGTCAAAGGCTTGTTGACATGCAGGAGTCCAGCGACTGGCAAGTGGTTCCTTAGGATCCAAATATTGCTCTCGCTTGAAGGTGGCTCTGAGTTTCCGCTGTGATGGAGGATATCCAGCAGTAAGGTCATGCAAAGGTTTAACGATGTTAGAGTAGCCTTGGATGAACCTACGGTAATATCCTGCGAAACCCAGGAAAGAGCGAAGTTCTTTAAGATTCTTTGGAATCGGCCAGGACTTCAGTGTCTCGATTTTATCTGGATCTGTCTGTACACCATCCTTTGACACAACATGCCCCAGGTATTTAACGGATTTCTGGAAAAACATGCACTTTTCAACTGAGAGCTTGAGTCCAAATTCCTTCAGACGGTGAAGGACTTTCAGTAGTCTCCTCTCATGCTCTTCAAGCGTTGGTGCAAAAATAATCAAGTCGTCAATGAAGACCAAGACTTCTTTCAAGTTCATTTCTCCCATGCACTTTTCCATTAGTCGTTGGAAGGTACTGGGTGCGTTTGTGACTCCCTGGGGCATTCTGTTGAACTCATAGAATCCAAGTGGACATACAAATGCTGTTTTGCTCTTGTCTTCCTCCTCCATTTCAATCTGATAATAACCAGATTTAAGGTCAAGGACTGAAAACCATTCTGATCCAGAGAGAGCTGTAAAAGTATCCTCCAACTTTGGCAATGCATATGCATCTTTGATGGTCTGCAGATTTAGTTTCCGGTAATCAATGCAGAGCCGCACACTCCCATTCTTCTTTCGCATCACGACAATGGGTGATGCAAAAGGTGACTCTGACTCTCTGATGACCCCAGAGTCAACCAGCTCCTTCAGGTGTTGGCGCACCGCATCCAGATCTTGAGGATGGATTGGTCTTGGGCGCTGTTTGAAGGGAGTAGGGTCAGAGAGCTTGATCTGATGTTTCACTTTGTTGGTTTTCCCAAAGTCAAGGTCGTGTTTTGCAAAGACATCATGGAGGGCGTTTAACATCTCAGTAATACGACTCTTCCATTCCAGTGTTAAGGGGGAGTTACCAAAGTTGAAGTTGAACCCAGAGGTCACAGGGTTAGGAGGCATACTGTCATGACTCCTTTCCTGACACTGAATAGACTGAATGGCACTGATCTCCGCAATGATGGCTTTGGCTGGGAGGGTTACATCATGATCAGACTGGTTGCAGATTACCACAGGTAAGTGGTATGGCTGGTGAGAAGGGAAATCCATGACACAAGACGGGACCATTAAGCCACCTGGCAGAGGTGACGAAGTCGGATGTTCCACCAACACAGCCTTCTCGGCCTGGAGGCAGCGTCCGCAAATTAACCCCTCCAAGGCAACAGTTTTTCCAGCTGGGATGGTCTGTGGTCCGTCAGTGTGCAGCTTGATGATTCCGTGATGGTTACTGTTGGCCAGTCTGTATCGTTGCTCAAGGATTTTCAGCACCGCTCTGTATCCATGTGGCGCTGGAATGGAGGGTTGTTGGTCTGAGAATGCTTTCTCATATGCCAAGTCCAGAGTATTCGTACCAATCAGTATTGACGGCTGTTGAGCTGATTGGACATCAGGAACTACCAGGGCAAGTGTGTCAACAGCTGTGGTGGAACCCAAGAAGTCGGGAGGGAAAGTGACGTTCAGCTCCACATAACCAAGGTATGGAACAGCTTGGCCATTTGCTCCTTCTATCTCCAGGAGATTTTTCAGAGGTTGTATTTCATGGTCAGAAAGATAATCATGGTGGAAGGAGTGAGAGATGGTGGTTACCTGAGACCCAGTGTCTAACAGGCAGTTGAATACAGTTCCTCCAATCATGACCTGTGCTGTGCTTCTGGTTCCAATGAGTCCTTTAGGCAATGTGATGGAATGTCCATCCTGCTTGTAACTGGGACATGGGTCGACTGCAGCCTCCGTCTGTCCCTCCACAGAGACTGCCTCTAGTTTGACGATTTGTGATTGCTGTCCCAAGCCTGCTGTCTTTTTTCAAGTTGTTTCTTCTTTTTCAGAACCAGTGTCGGGTTCGGAGGGTTGGCGCATCCTGCTGACATGTGCCCATCCTCTCCACATTTAAAGCAGTAGCCTGCTCTAGGCCGGGAACTGGTTGCACTGCTGCAGGGTCTTGGTTGTGCTGATCTGAGTTGAGGTGGTGCTGGCTTGGAGAATTGAGATTTCTGTGAGAGAAGAGCAGCCATTTGACTCTGCAGTTTCTGCATCTGTTGCTTCAGCTCATTAATAGCCTTGGTGTCTGAATGGCTACAAGCACATGTGCTCTGCGAATGAACAGCGGCACGAGGCTTGGATGCAGTTAGGTGCTTCTTCATGAGATTCTCCTTGGCCAGCTGTCTACCCTCCTCAGTTCGAAGCAGTAGGAGGAGCTCTGCAAAATATGGGGGATCGCTCCTCAAGTTCTCCAACTGTAGTTTGTTTAGGATATCGCTATCCCAGCATCCTCGACAAAACTGCTTGAGTAAATGTTTGTTGAAGTCTGAAGACAAGATACCACCTCTTTTTATCACAGTGTTCAATGTGAGTTGTAAACGTTGCAAAAAAGCAGAGGGTTTCTCACCCGGGTCCTGTAACGTATTCAGGAATTGAGCAAACAACTCTTCACCATCTTGTACTAAAGCAAAAGCAGAATCCAACACTTTTAAATAGATGGATGGAATTGTGTTTGAGCCCAGCCCTTTCACAACATCTGCTGCTGGAGGTAGCAAACTTTCAAGGATGCGACGAGTGATCTGTAGAGGTGCCAAATTTGGATCTGCTAACAGCAGTTCAATGTGAGATCTCCAGGTCTCATAATCTGTTTCGTTGGCTGGTTTGGGGATCTTCCCAGAGAAAGGACGAAGTCTGAATGCAGGTACGGTGTCTGTTTTTACAACATGCTCCACCACTACTTTTTGTATTTCTGGGGGGTTCATTTCAGTCTGTGACAGTGAAAATCTTTGTGGATGTGGCAGTGACCCTTGTTGGTCAGGTGAGGGATTGCTGGTAGCTGTCTCAGGGATTGCGGAGTGTCCAGACAACGACCCCTGCTGGCCAGGCAGAGATGATGCAGGCTCCACAATTTGGACTGAGGCTCCCTCTAAGTCACTGTCTTGTTCGATTCCTTCCAGATGCTCACTAATTTGTCCCATCATTTCCCGCAGAATATCTGGAAAATCCCTGCCGCTGCGGCGTGCAAGTTGCTTGAGCTCGCCGAGGTAATCTGCAGGGGTCCTGACTCCTCCTGTGGCTGTGCATTCTGCGGCAAGCGATCTTACACAAAAAGTCAAAGCCGAGTGATTCTTTGACTGATGAGTATATGGGAAAACCGTATTAAGAGCAGTTAACGCAGAACTATCACAATATTCAACGATCAGGTTTTTGTAAAAAACACTATTTGCGTCATCCACGAAAATAACCGTTTTTATACGACCGTATTGTTTCAAATAATCAAGAATTTCCTCATCTTTCTCAGTGTTCGTGGCACCAGAAACAATGACAGAATGTGCAACATTGACCCCACTTTCCTGAATAAACTTCATTTTTTCTTGTCGCGGACCTTATCAAAACCACAGAAAATACTGAATATCAAATTACATCAAATAACACAAAAAAACCCCACTCATTCACCCATCAGGCTCCTGGCTAGCTCGCCAAGTGTAACGCTAAGTTATTTAAGGACTAGTTTATGTCAATGGATGAATTTACTGACTGACGCGCAGAAGAAATAGTTCTTTATGGAGCCCAGATGGTGTGAATGATGAGACCAAAAACTGCAATGTCTTGTACCAAAAATATATTGAATAAATAGGGGAAAGGGGAAATGGAACAAAATAATTAACACAACACACAACGTAAATGTCCACAATTAAATAATAAATCAGTGCTGTGATTTTTCTGTGCAAGAGTCCTTTTGCTAAGAGTCCTTTTTTTGGTCCTTTTCTTTTTAAAGTTCACTTTTAAGGTATTCCTCCTTAGGGTCCAGCTTCATACAAGGGGGAAATATGTCCGTAATCCAAAGACGGCTAAGTGGGGGAAAAGAAAGAATGGTCCTACCGGCTCGCCACTTCAATATGAAGAAGATCAATTCAAAGAGGGAAAAAAAACCTGACCGCTGAATTTAAAGTTTAAAGATGAATTGAGGGGAGAAAACACTTTGTTTTCCAATACCGCTATAAATGCCATAAGCTCACAGCCACAGCAGGAGTCGAACCCGGAAGTATCCCTCCACAGCCGGTTTTCAGAGTTGCCGCGACATGGAAGGAGCCAATCAGAAGAGGGACCTCAAATCAGCTGACGTGGGTCATGTGACAGGGAGTAGTTGATATGGGTTACATGAAGATAACGAAGAAAATATCTAAACTAATTATGTCATGGTTGGCTGTGTGGCAGGCAAGCAGAAGTGGTGGACCCAAAATTGCAGGACTCTTGGAGATGGGAATAAACTAAAAACGCAGCTTTATTGCTGGAGGAATGATTCACGAAATAAAACTTACAAAAACAAAACTCTAAACCGAGGTGCTGGAGGACAGGACATTACAAACACACAGCAAATTGAGGGTACGACGCGACACTGACACAGAGAAACACAGGGCTTAAATACACAGATGGCAGTAATCAAGGGATGAGAGACAGGAGGGGAACACACCTGGGAGAAATCACAGCTGACGAGACAGGGGAAACGTAAACTGAGCACACTCACATACGACACAGACCTTCACAATAAAACAGGAAACTCAGACACATGGAACCAGACAAGACATTGAACTAAACAGACAGATTCACAAACAGACGGGGTGACACCATAGACAGACAGATACAGACACAGACCGAATATAACACGTAGAACTCAAACAATAATAATAATCATGATAATAAATTGGAAAATGCTAATAATAAACTTAAAGCGCTGGGTCACCGACCCAGGACCATGACAAATTAAGTGCATAGAGGCACTTGACCTGCTTGAAAACCTGTCATCCTAGATGAGACATTGCTGAGATATAGAGCAAACCTATAGTAACAACTAATAAGCCAAACCCTGTAGACAACAGCTAAAGCTACAGGATTGAGAAGCTGAATTAAATATGTGGACACTGCTAAGCTGATGAGCATCTTACACATTTTCTTTTCTTTTTTATTTATTTGTTTTTTAGAGCAGAAGCTGCATGCTATTAAAAGCTCACACATGCAGCAGTCTATGAGCTCAGTTTTTTTTTCCTCACACTTCTGCTTTGTTTCTTTTTCTTTTTGTGTCCTGACTCATGTATGTTTTTTGTTTGGTTATTTTGTTGGTTTGGAAACGAATTTGTGACCATACTTGTGGATCATAGTGACACATAGTGATTAGGCATATGATTTACAAATGCCTAGTTTTAGAGCTGTGAGGTATGTGCTGTGAGCAATGCGAAGTTTTTTTCCTAACTTAAAAGTTTGAAATATATAAGATGTGTGAGATGTGTGAATTCTTTGAAAAAAAAATAGAAATTATCTAAAATACCTTAAGTGAAAATGTAGTGTTGCATCTATAGAAAAAAAAGAAGAAGAAGCATTCAGTAACTTAAAAATAGACATTACAGACAAATACAGTTTTAGCATTGCCTGACTATGATAGCCCTTCTACCTACATGTAGATGGAGGAGCAGGTTAAAGTAAAGACAACTGCAGTTTTTCTGTTTTCTAACTCAGGTGTCTTAGCTGAAGAACTACGGGGTGATTTAAAGAAACCCCCTGTCAACCCCCCAAAATATGACTATCCAGAGTTGGGACCAGGAAGCAGAGTTGCAGTCTTATACGCCTCTCTGACGATAGATATAACAAGTAAGACTGGTTTCTGAGTTTTACAGAAACCAGGAGTGGCATGTTTACACGCATGTTCTCCTTAAATTACTGGCTGTCTGAGTGGTGTCTGTTGCAAAAGCAGTTTCACCCTGGTTCGTATATTCGTCAGGACTCCAGAAAGAACACCGGGACTCAGTAGTCAATTAACAACACTTTTATTAATACACACTTATTGATTACACCTAGAAGGGAGATGTACAGGACCCCGGACTTTCTCTGCAGATCTCAACTCCTTTGACTGTTACATGCAGTTTTGTATCAGTGACCCCCCATCTAAACCCTCTACAAGGTGCCATAAAACTAAGTGCTATGTTTACATACTTTCACTTGTGTGTGTGCGAACCTGTGAATGCCTACATGTGCGCGTTCCCGCGTGCCTATATGAGTGCTCGTGTGTGACTGTGTACGCATACCTGTGTGTATGTGTGAGTGCACATAAGTGAGTGTGGATGTGTGTGCATGACAGTTAAAACACTGTGGGTTTAGGTGACTTCCTAGAGGTCATAAAACCCATCTCCCTTCCATACCACAGTTATCCAGTTAGAAATGTTGAGACCCCCACCCCAAACATCCTCTGGGGAATTTCCACTCAGCATTAACTCTTCTCTGTTTTACTTTCACAGTTCAAGTGGGGGAGGGGTCTCCTACAATCTACTCCTAAGTTCATGACACAGTGAGGCCTTTATTATATTGAGGGCAGTGTCAGTGTCTCTACAACAATTCTAAATTCTATGTTAACACATTTCTAAACTCTAAAATAAGCTAAACATTCTACATGTCCCAGAAACGATGTGGGCTTCATAGATAACTGGCAAACCTTCTGGAGGAAACCTGGTCTTGTTAGAGACGGCATCCATCCCACTTTGGATGGAGCAGCTTTCATTTCCAGAAATATGGACGAATTTATTAAACCCCCCAAAATATGACTATCCAGCGTTGGGACCAGGAAGCAGAGTTGCAGTCTTACACGCCTCTCTGCAGCTTCTCTCCTCCTGCTACCCCCCAAAAACCCATCTCCATAGAGACTGTGTCAGCTCCCAAACAGACAAAAAACAAACTAAAACCAGCAACAAACAACTTAAACATAAACAATCACAAAGAAAGAACAATACAGTATCCACATCTGTACCAAAGAGTAAAACAGTGAAATGTGGATTATTAAGTATTAGGTCTCTCTCCTCCAAGTCTCTGTTAGTACATGACTTAATAATTGATCAACAATGCCTTACAGAAACCTGGTTGCAGCAGGATGATTATGTTAGTTTAAATGAATCAACACCCCCGAGTCATTCTAACTACCAGAAATCTCGAAGCACAGGCCGAGGAGGCAGTGTGGCAGCAATTTTTCACACCAGCCTATTAATTAATGAAAGACCAAGACAGACTTTTAATTCATTTGAAAGCCTGATGCTTAGCCTTGTCCACCCCAGCTGTGAAACTCAGAAATCAGTCTTACTTGTTATCATCTATCGTCCACCTGGGCCTTACACAGAGTTTCTGTCTCATTTCTCAGACTTTATATCTAATTTAGTTCTGAGCTCAGATAAAATAATTATTGTGGGTGATTTTAACATCCACGTAGATGCTAAAAATGACAGCCTCAACATGGCATTTAATCTGTTATTAGACTCAATTGGTTTCTCTCAAAATGTAAAAGAACCCACCCACCACTTTAATCACACTCTAGATCTTGTTTTAACATATGGCATAGAAACTGAACATTTAACAGTGTTTCCTGAAAACCCTCTCCTGTCTGATCATTTCCTGATAACATTTACATTTACAATAATTGATTACACAGCAGTGGAGAGTAGACTTTATCACAGTAGATGTCTTTCTGAAAGCGCTGTAACTAAGTTTAAGAATATAATCCACCCACTGTTATCATCTTCAATGCCCTGTACCAACACAGAGCAGAGCAGCTATCTGAACACTACTCCAACAGAGGTCGATTATCTTGTTAATAATTTCACTTCCTCACTACGTACGACTCTGGATACTGTAGCTCCTGTGAAAACTAAGGTCTCTAATCAGAAGTACCTGACTCCGTGGTATAATTCTCAAACACGTAGCCTAAAGCAGATGACTCGTAATCTGGAGAGGAAATGGCGTCTCACAAGTTTAGAGGATCATCATTTAGCCTGGAGAAATAGTTTGCTGCTTTATAAGAAAGCCCTCCGCAAAGCCAGAACATCTTACTATTCATCACTGATTGAAGAAAATAAGAACAACCCCAGGTTTCTCTTCAGCTCTGTAGCCAGGCTGACAAAAAGTCAGAGCTCTTTTGAGCCAACCATCCCTTTAACGTTAACTAGTAAAGACTTCATGAACTTCTTCACAAATAAAATTTTTATCATTAGAGAAAAAATTACCAATAATCATCCCACAGATGTAATATTATCTACATCTACTCTTAGTACCATTGATGTTAAGTTAGACTCTTTTTCTCTAATTGATCTTTCTGAGTTAACTTCAATAATTACTTCCTCCAAACCATCAACGTGTCTTTTAGACCCCATTCCTACAAAACTGCTCAAAGAAGTCCTTCCATTAATTAATGCTTCAATCTTAAATATGATCAACCTATCTCTAATAATCGGCTATGTACCACAGGCCTTCAAGCTGGCTGTAGTTAAACCTTTACTCAAAAAGCATCTCTAGACCCAGCAGTCTTAGCTAATTATAGGCCAATCTTCAACCTTCCTTTCATATCGAACATCCTTGAAAGAGTAGTTGTCAAACAGCTAACAGATCATCTGCAGAGGTTTATTTGAAGAGTTTCAGTCAGGTTTCAGAGCTCATCACAGCACAGAAACAGCTTTAGTGAAGGTTACAAATGATCTTCTTATGGCCTCTGACAGTGGACTCATCTCTGTGCTTGTCCTGCTTGACCTCAGTGCAGCGTTCGATACTGTCGAACGCTGAGCAGTTTTGTAGGAATGGGGTCTAAAACAGCGGTCCCCAACCCCCAAGCCTCAGACCGGTACCATGAGTCGTTTGGTACCAGGCTGCGAGAGTAGAGGCTCAGGTGTGAAATTTGTGGTTTTCAGGGTTTTTAAATCGGTTTTCAGTGTTATTTTGTTATTGTTTTTATCATTAACTCGGTTTTCCTGGGTCTTTTCACGTGTGTTATGAATAAATCTTTTTTTCGGTACCGGTTCTAGTTTTGGAGGCCAGGGTCAGGTCTGCTGCTGCTGTCAGTGGCTGCCCCGGGACAACTGCTGGTGGAGGGATTTTGAATGCGACCACATGATCGGCGGACCAATCGCCAGCCGTCAGCTCATCCACTCAGGGACCTGCAAAGACTTAAAGGCACAGACAAAGAAAATAACCACCAAAACAGATTATGGCCAGGGACATAACAGATGACAAGCAAGGTTCAGGCACTGTTAAAGGCACGGAACTCTGCATACAAATCTAGGGACCAGGACATGTACAGCAGAGCAAGAGCAGACCTTAAAAAAAAAGGCATCAGAGCAGCAAAACTGGACTATTCAAACAAGCTATCAGATCACCTCTCTGATAACAACTCCAGGAAGGTATTTGAGGGCCTGAAACACATCACCAATTACAAAGGCAAGGGGATAAATATAGATAATATGGACATCTTGTTAGCAGAGGAACTTAACCACTTTTTTTGCCCGCTTTGAGAAAACTACAGTTGCCCCCACCATGCACACCACCCTGCCCACAGCATCCTCTGAACACAGCCCCCACACATTTAGCCTCCAACAACATCAGGTCTGCAATGTGTTCAGAGCAGTAAATCAGAGGAAAGCTGCAGGCCCTGACGGAATACCTGGTAGAGTGCTCAAAGCCTGTGCCGACCAGCTGGCTCCTGTGTTCACCAGACTATTCAACCTCTCCCTGACACATGCCTCTGTCCCTCACTGCCTGAAATCATCAACAATAGTCCCAGTCCCCAAGTCCATCGCCATCAGTAGCCTCCGTGACTACAGACCCATCGCACTGACTCCAGTGGTTGCAAAGTGCTTTGAGAAGCCACCCACCAGTTTGCCTATAAGGCAAATAGGTCCACAGAGGATGTGATTTCCACCGCCCTCCACTCCGCTCTGCATCACCTGGATAATACTGGGACATCAGTAAGGATGCTCTTCATTGATTTCAGCTCGGCCTTCAATACCATCATCCCAGACATTCTTATAGACAAGCGGGGTGATCGTGGCTCAAGAGTTGGGAGTTCGCCTTGTAATCGTAAGGTTGCTGGTTCAAGCCCTGGCTCGGACAGTCTCGGTCGTTGTGTCCTTGGGCAAGACACTTCACCCACTTTTCACACATGGTTGCTGTACCCACGCAGCCGGCTGTAGTTTTTCAGCTCACAGCCCGACACACACACACACACACACACCATACTAGCGCTTCTATTTATTCCAAAGTGACACATGTATGTATACAAGAAAACAATACCCCATCATTATTATTGTAGCTGCGGACTGTCACAGCAACTTCTAGTGTTTTTTTGACAGTGTTTGGAAGAAATCTGATGACACCAACTCACAGAAAACTTCAAGTAATCCAAACACATAAAACTCTGAGTGTTTTTTCCAAGGCTGGCAGAAATCAAAACCTCAAAACAGCTGAAAACATGTGTGCTCATCATAACAAAAGCAGCTGTTTTCTCTCTTAGCGATTGCTACATCTATTTACTGAGCTCTCGGAGGAGGCAGACACATCTCTCACCCTCTCCTTCCCTTACCTTCCCTGCTTGCTGCTTCTATGTCCTTGTCTGGTCTCGTCTGACTCTAACCCTGAGAGAGCCTCTCATTCTCACTCTTGATCTCTAAAACCTTAAGAAGAATAACTATGGATTTGATCAACTGGTCTTTTAATGCAATTGACACTTCTCGATGAGAAGCCTGGGTTCGGGAGAGCCCGAGTGTCCTGGAGGGATGTTCCCTGCTGGATACACGATGGACAGGTGGCAGAAGTGGCGCAACCTTTCAATGGATCAGAAATCCCAGTTGGCAATTAATCCAATACAAAATATTACATAGAGTGCACTATACTGGTCATAGGATGTTCAAGATGGGCTATACGCCTTCCGACAACTGCTCACACTGCACAGCAAATACACCGGACAATTATATCCACGCTCTTTGGTTCTGTCCACCAGTTCAGGAATTCTGGCGTGAGATATGTGAAGACTTATCAAAGTGTCTGAAATGCAACATTCCAGCCTCCCCTTTAGTGTGCTTGCTGGGCAACTTGGATGAGGTCACTGCAGAGATAAACACAGCTCACGTTGTTTTTACGGCCCTATGCATTGCCAAGAAAATGGTCCTCATTAACTGGAAAAATAAAAATAATCTTAATTCTAACCAATATAAAAACCATCTAATAGATCACATTGATCTTGATACAGCCTCTCCCATCACATTTGATCAATCCCTTTGGGCTCCTTTGATCGGCTTCATCACCTAGTGGGGGTTGGGGGTCATGGTTTGGTCCTGCCTTCGCTATTGTGGTTGATATGGGGGTAGGGACGGCCTTAGGGCGTCTGGGGAGTCCCTAGGGATGTTTTCCCTGGAGGGCCTAACCCGGGGGATGTGGCCATGACCTGGTTAGGAGCTCCGGTGGCTCTTAGATGGTGTTTTCCTTGTGGCTGCGTACAGCGGAGATGGGGGAGGGTCTGTGCTGGCGGACGTTGGTTACTGGCCTGGTAGCCTGGCTGCCCCTGGGTGGGTCCGGGACGGGCATGGAGGCTTGGGGGTCTGGGGGTGCTCCGCCCCCCGGTCTGGGGTGCTGGCTGGGCCTTGGGTCCTGGCTGTTGTGTCGCCGGAGCTGTGGGAGGGTGGGTGCAGGGGGGCTCAGCCCCAGTGCAGGGGACCTCTGGTGCATCGGCCCAAATAGGGGGCTCTCTAAGTGGTGGGGAGGTTGTTGTATCTTTGCAGGAGGTCTCCTCTCTACAGGAGCTCACTCTGCAGGTGGGGGGAGAGATATAGGAGAGGTAGAGAATGAACTCAACCTGGGTGTCTATTGTCTTGTGTAGTTTGGGAGATGATTGGATGATGGGGTGGGTGCAGTTTTCTCTGGGGTGGAGTCGGGTGGGCTGCCCCAGACTGTGTGGGGCCAGGCGGTGCTGCTGCTGCGGGCCCTGGTCCGGATGGGCCTGGGCCCCCTTGCCCTGTTAGGTTCCAGAGTGTGGGGGTGCCTACTGGGGTCAGCGGGTTAGCCTCCTTTCTTCCCTCCCCATCCTCAGCTGCCTCCCTATTCCCGCTCTACCACACCCACCCACACACGCAGGGCTTGCGGTGCAGGTATGTCACCAGGGTGCAGGGGAGGCACGCCCCCTCTGTCCCCTTCTGGCCACCTGTGCCTCAATTTTATTCTGCAACCTAGACATCCACATTACTCACTCTCACATAACACATACATATAGGGCCTTGGGGGTGGGCACGTTTTACAGCATCCAGAGGATGGTCGGTGTATTCCAACCCACCTCTGGCGCTGGTGCCCTACCCTCAATTTTAAATGCATATAGAGAATGAGGGTTTTCGGGAGGAGCCGTGCTGCTCTCTGATAGGAAGCAGGAACCATGCTCTCCTGAGTTTTAAATGCACTTTAGAACAGCACACAGCAACACTACATATGAGCGGGTGGAGGGAGGTTTGGGGACTTCACTCACCCCGGTTCTGTTAGCCGTCAGGGCTGGGGGGCCCGGAGGAGGTGCTGGCCGTCAGATTGGGGTCTGGGATGCGGGGCCTCCCTGCTACTGCAGATAAGGAGGTGGTCCGCTTGCCTCCACCCCAGAGAGAAGGGTTACATCTCCTGGGTCTAGGTGCGGCTTGCCCCTCTGGGGGTGGGGGTACCTGGACCTGGGATATAGAGTATGTTTGGGGAGTGCGACTGTCTGTGCAGTGTCTATTTGTGTCTGTCTACACGTTGGGTGAGTGCCGAGTATTTGGTTGTGCATATGGGGTGGGAATGCACGTTTGTGTCCGCGTGTGCCTGTTCGTCTGTGTCTATATGTCAGCTTGGGTCTTAGACTCCACCTCTCTGGGAACATCTCAGGCCCTCCAAAGTACGGAGGCCTATCTCCCCTCACCATACTCCCTGCCGGTGGCTGATGCCCTCAGACGTTGGTGTGTTGGTGGTTCTTGTCGACTGGGGCTGGGCGCTCATGTATGTACCGGCTCACTCCTGGTGGCCGATTGGCGGGGCCTGACGCCTGTGGCCCGGCTGGGCCCCTTCCGGGGGTTGGGGTGCTCTCAGGCCTCTGGGCCTGAAGCTCGGTCCTCTCTGGCACAGCTGGCTGCCGGCAGAGCCCGCGGGCACGCCACTGCAACACCCTCTGGCCTCTGCTCTGTAGCTGCTGGGTGACCTCTCATTTGGGGCTCTACTCAGCTCTTCCCAGGAGGGTGGCACGGTTCCCCCCCTGTGGTGGTCCTCCTCGGGTCCTCGTACTCTGGGGCCTCTGGATGTCTGCGGCCTGGATCTCCTCCATACCCGCTTCATGCCCTGGGGGACGGGACTATGGCTCCGCACACTCCCTAGCAGATCGTTACATGGAGTAACCTTTGAAATACAAGCATGCTGATCCACACAGGTGTGCACACAGGTGTACACACGGATGTTCACTAGTGATGTGACGTTCTGTATCGAGGCTTCGAAGCTTGTGTCGAGTAATGGAGGGGGCGTTTCCGTGATGCACGTATCGAGGCTTGCTTCATTTATGGGAGGAGCTGAAAATGATGACGTCCGAAGCCTCGCTGCCCGGCTGTACCACGTGACTGGTTCATGAAGTGGTTCGAACTTTGCCGCGAGCTATGACAGTGATATAAACCCCTCAGACTTCATTCAAAATGTGGGTGTTTGATGGAGAGTTGCAGTTAGTGAGAGTTTGGAGATTTATGAGAGTGAGGAGAAAAGTCAGGAGAGAATGGAGCCAGCTAAGAAGAGGAGGATGTCCTCCCCTGTGTGGGAACATTTTGATTTTATTCCTCCCAAAAAGGTATGTAAATTTCTACAGAAGATGTATTTTCATAATACTGATGGTGCAATACAATTTATGTTAAGCGGCTTTACTTTTGTAAAAGGTAAAGTGTTTGCTATGTGCCAGGGAGCTGGGATATAACCAGTGTTGGGAAGGTTACTGTCACGGAGGAGCAGGGAGGACTCGGCGCAGACTGAAATCTCAGAAAAACAGGTTTATTTACACACTCCAGGTGCACTATATACAGGTGAAGGAGAAGGGGGCCAGGGTTCCCAGGGGTGCAGAGAGGGGTCGGGAAAAGTGTCCAGAGTCTCCAAACCAAGCACGAGAAATCTGCATACAGAGAACAAGAGTTAGCACGGAACTTTCACGGACAGAGCTCAAAACTGGCTGAGGCTAAAGTAGCACTGACGAGCGCTACGCAATAGTCCAGCGGCGAGGTGCTCTCAGTCACTGCCTTAAGTAGCGGGAGCAAACAAGGTGAGGAGCCACAGGTGATTGCCTACAGGTGGTGGAGGCCGGGAGCTCACAATGAGCTCCGCCCAGGCAGCGAGCAGAGAGAGAGGAGAGAGAGAAAAGACAAAACATAACATGTAGCCACACAGGGCCAGCCGAGCAGGCACGGGGACCATGACAGTTACTTTTAAAATGTATTCCATTACAGAATACAGAATACATGCCCCAAAATGTATTCTGTAACGTATTCGTTACGTTACTCAATGACAGTAACGTATTCTGAATACTTTGGATTACTTAATATATTACCATGCTTTTTACAACAACATGAATGTACTATTGCTGTGTGATTTATTACTGTTACTGAAGGTCCGCGACTCCGAACTGTAGTAAAGGGACCTCTGATTAATACGGCGGGGTCCCTGTCGGCTCGTAGCCGAAAAATAGCTTTACTTTGTTGTGTGGGTCAACTTTTCTTGCGAGAGACAGAGAGAGGCGTTGAAAGGCTCCAACGGAACTTATTGTTTTCGGAGGAAAACACGAACACAGTGTACAGTCGAGTCTTAATAGCTTACTTACAACTGGGCTCGTCAGGCAGTCTTCTTGGCTGAAGTGGTTATTATTATATTTACATGCTTCCAGCTCCCGTTTTTCCTCGATGACAACTCGTACCTTTCCACTCCCCTTTTTCTCCCTCCTCGCGCTCACAGACCCATAACGTGTATGGCAGTCCATTCTCCCTGCAGCACGGACTACACTGCCCATGATGCTACATTCTTTAGAGCTATGCTTGTAGCATTCTGCCTGTTAGCTTAGCACAACAACAACAACAACGAAAAGGCGCTCTCTCACCCAGGAAACACACAGTCGCAGAGAGAGAGAGCGTCGCCCTGTAAACATGGCAACCGTAACGCTGCCGCCTGGAACAACAGAACGTAGCTGTCAAACAAAACCCAAACAGTCCTGACCCGCGACAAAATGAAACAAGTACCGCAATGTAATCCATTTATTTCAACAAAGTAACTGTATTCTGAATACCACCTTTTTAAACGGTAACTGTAACGGAATACAGTTACTCATATTTTGTATTTTAAATACGTAACGGCGGTACATGTATTCCGTTACTCCCCAACACTGGATATAACAACAACACCTCATCCATGCTTAGGCACTACAGAGCCTTGCATGAGAATAAAGGGAACACCGATTGTGGAGCAAGACCAGGTGAGCCATCAAATGTCATGATAATATAGCATGCAGTAATGTTACTAAATGATATAACAATATTATACAGCTGTAATAAGTTACGTGTGTGATATTTATATTTGTGCTTTGTATTTATTGTCTTTCCTCAGGAGAACAATCTCCAATAGATGAAGACCAGGGGCCCGTTCATCGTACGTGGCTTACTACATCCAAGATCAAATCATCGCGCTAACTGTGAGCTCGCTAATCCGGTTCTCCGAACACACCTGCTGTTGACGATTAGTACAGCTGGATGAAGTAATGTGAGATCACTGGGTATCGTAAAAGGGGCTACGCATCGATAGTAGAAACATTGATCGGCAACCCTCTGATTGGTCGGCGCAAATGTCGAAGGAGCGTGCTCGGTATTTTTCGGCAGCAGAGCAAGAACTCTTGAGTGAGGGATTTCAGGAGTTTCAGAGTTTAATCAGAACGCAGGGGAACACTGCAAAGGCTGCAAAAGCAAGGAGAGAGGGCTGGCAGAAAGTTGCTGACAAATTAAACCCGTAAGTAATTTAATAATAACAATAATAATGGAGTGGATTGATATAGCGCTTTTCAAGGCACCCAAAGCGCATGACAATGCCACTATTCAGTCACTCTCACATTCACACACTGGTGGAGGCAGCTAAACCTGTTTCTCCATCACCTGTTCAGTTCTGATGATTCAGTAAGGACATCTCCTGGTTTCATCTTCATGTTTCCCTCTCACCACATATCCAAACCGACATCATGACCAGCAGCTTTACAGCTGTGGCTCCAGCAAACATCAGCTGATACTGGAAAGTAATATTAAATAAAGTCTAACAACAGCTGATCAAGCTTACACGTGCTGCTGTTGTTTAGCACGACATCCGCTGGTTTCCTCTTTCTGGCACAAAGTGGGCGATAAATAAACAAGAGAGAAAAGCCGATCAGCTGATCATTGATCAGTTTCATGATTGAAGTAGAAACGGGAGAGGGAGGGGGGAGAATGAGAGAAGAAGAACAGCTGTGTAGCAAAGACACAGAATAACTCCAGCTTTGTGTGTCACGGTTCGGCATGGCAAACCGTGGGAGGTGTGGGGAAGGAGGACCCAGGCGCGGTGCTCTGTGTATAAACAGTGTGTTTATTTACAGTGATGGAAACAATAACAGTAAATCCCCGTGCTCTCCCTGACTCCCGTGTCGTGTCTCTCCGTGAATAGTCCGTGTCTCAGTGCTCTCCGCTCCCGTGTCTCAGCACCCCTCGTGCTGGCTGCTGTCAGGCGCTCCACACTTCTCCTGAGGACACAATAGACGCAGCCGTCAGGACACATATAACCGCGGGCATACACACTAACTCAGTTCAACAGGATGACTAACGTGGAGTCTCATGGAATGATCCCGCGTCGGTGGGAGCTCCAAGACTCTCCTAAGTAGCTCCCCCGACGAGGCCTGATCAGCAGCAGGTGTGTCGCTTCGGGTGTGGCCAGACCGTCAGCAGGGCCACACCCACCAGGCCTGAAGGCGCCCACCGAAACACATATACATACACACGCAAACAGGGAGAAGGACAGCAACACCAAATATACATACAATAATAATAATAATAATATAATTCATAACTCCTCAGGGATCCTGGGTCGCTCAGACCCAGGACCCTGACATTGTGTCTTTTTCATTGTAGCTGAAGTCCGGGACAAAATGTTCCTTTTCACCTCAACACGAAACGCGTAATAATTTCTCTGAATACGAGACGATTCTGTTTTTTACGGGACGGTTGGCAACTCTAATAATTAACCGTATGAACAAAATAAAGTTCAACATCAGTAACTTCATAGCACCACCCAGCTGTATAGAAAATCCGTCATGCTAGCTAGCACGCAGTACGAAAAAGTCAGTCTTGCCTCCTTTTTCCTTCATCCACCTGCTGGCCTCCACCACTTGCTAATGTTATTGAATCTGTGGAAGCTCTGCAATAGCCACCACATGAAGTAACGAATAACGAGCCTATCTAAATCCCAGTAACGAGTAACACGTTCCTGGTTTTGGCATAATAACTAGTTACCGTGCTCGTTACCACAATAATAACGTAGTTACTGTAACGCGTTATAAAATAACGCGTTATAAAATAACGCGTTAGTCCCAACACTGAATATGACAGATTCAAACTGTCACCTTCATTATTATTTATCTCTCTGTTTTTCTCCTCTTGGTGTCAGTGTGGTTACTGTACATGACCTCTGAAAGGCTGAAAATTTATTTGTCATTAAGATCACTTCCAGTCTGAGTTATTGTCACATTGTCAAGACAAACTAGGAAGTAGAAAATCATTCATTTTACAATATTTATTCTATTCCATCAAATTAGAACAATAGATATTAAACTGTGACCAAGAATTCCAGAACACACACATCCTGTGTGTTCTGGAATTCAATGCTTCCGCGATGATGGCGCCTGTGTTTGGCTCTGCCGCTGCCGGTTGCAGTTTTTCTCATTCTACTCTAGTGCTGTTTTTTTCGACCTTACTGCTCTCCTTTTTTGTCTCTGATGTATTTTATAATAATTGAATTTGACCACTTTAGTCTACGATCGTCTGATGCTGCTGGCAATTCGCTCCACTATGGTGGGCCTGGATACCTCCTCTTCCTACAACAGTATGTTCCACCCTCCATTGCCGGAGTCTGGATTTTCAACAGACGTTACCAACAGGTACCCTTCTGGGCTCATGTAAATTGCGGAGCAGAAGAGGTAAAAGAGCAGGATCCGCTGGTAAGCGACGCCTAGCATCTCTGGTCACCTGTGCTCAGACAGCTCGTATGGAGGGGAATTTTTCTTCCATGTCCCTACTTGATCATGTAGGGCCTGGACCTATGGGACCGTGTTACCTTACAAATGTTTATCGAGACTCTCCAGTTGTCTGGCCCTCTGTCCCTGCAATGAATGGAATTTACGTCCCTCAGTTCTGTTAGTGACATGACCTCTACCTCACTGAGCATGGCGCTTCTCAATGGCTGATCAATAACCAATAAAACATTCTTGTTGAATTATTTTATTCTTTCCAAAACATTACATTTTTTTTATTTTAAGATAAGATAAGATAAGATAACCTTTATTAGTCCCACACGTGGGAAATTTGTTTTGTCACAGCAGGAAGTGGACAGTGCAAAAGTTATGAGGCAAAAATTAGAATACAATAAGAATAAATACAGTACACAACTGTACAGAATAGAATAAAATAAAATACTATATACAGTAGAATAAAATAAAATAAATATACAATAAGATAAAAATAGAATACAAATACAAATACTATATACAACTGAGTAAAAATACAACGATGACAGAAAGGATTATTGCACTTGGTATTATTGCATATGTATGGATGTGTGTGCTTGATCAGTTAAAGTCTTTATTATGGAGTCTGACAGCAGTGGGGAGGAAAGACCTGCGAAATCTCTCCGCCCCACACCGTGGGTGCCGCAGTCTCCCACTGAAGGAGCTGCTCAGTGCTGTCACAGTCTGCTGCATGGGGTGGGAGATGTTGTCCAACAGGGATGACAGCTTAGCCGCCGTTCTCCTGTCACTCACCACCTCCACTGGGTCCAGAGGGCATCCTAGAACAGAGCTGGCCCTTCGGATCACCCTGTTCAGTCTCTTCCTGTCCCCAGCAGAGATGCTGCCGCCCCAGCAGACCACGCCATAAAAGATAGCAGAAGCCACAACAGAGTCATAGAAGGTCTTCAGGAGTGGGCCCTCCACCCCAAACGACCTGAGTCTCCGCAGCAGGTAAAGCCTGCTCTGCATATACTACATATATTTATTAGTTTCAGATGTAGCCATTCTTGTATTTTGCTTGTTTACATTATTGTATTTTGCACAACTCTGTTGCTTGTGAAGCTCGCACACAAGAATTTCACTCACATGTGCTGTACCAATGTACCTGCACATGTGATGTGACAATAAAAGTGATTTGATTTGATTTGATTTGGGTATGTATGACCCAGGTGTCATCTGTACCAGCAGCTAGGTGCTGTCCTACAATAAGTGACACTGGGGAGCCCATGGCACATCCATGTTTTTGTCTATAGAGACCCTACTCTAGTATTTAAAATATGTTTTCTAAGGGTAGTCGTTGCTTGCTGTAGTTGTTTTCTGAAAGTCTCCACTGCCTATATTTTAGGTATGCAGAGTGAAGACTAGAGATGGCACGATACCACTTTTTTATGTCCGATACCGATACCGATATCATAAATTTGGATATCTGCCGATACCGATATGAATCCGATATAGTGTTTTTTAATCAACAAAACTGTTTTTTTAATATCTTGCTGCATTTTGTATAAGTTCATACTCAAGTTTAAAACAACAACTACACTAAAGCTATTCTGTTATACCTGTATACAAAAAAAATATTTCATAGTTCAGCAATACTGATCAATCTAATAAACTTAAACCTACACCATCCTCCCTATTCTGGTATTTTAAAGAGTACTTAGCATAAATATTAAGCAACCTAACTAATAGGGTTCCAACTCCCAGCAACAACAAAAATAAATAAATAAAAAATAGGGAACCACCCCTCACGCTCCACCTCATGATGCTTAATCGATGTAATCAACCTTAATTTGATGCATTGTGAAAAAAAATGCACAGAAATCAATTATTTTTCAAGAAATATTAAATAGATTCAACATCTTTCTTCAACAAAATTTGGTTTCAGTCTCTCAACTCCACTTCATCAAAATTCTGTTGGAAAAATAAAACGTCTCATATAAAGCTTATATGAGCAATGCAAAAATCTAAATCCCAAAGGGAATTAGAAGCTCCGAACTCAGAACTATATTATTGTTAATGAGAGTGTGGGGAGTGAGTTGGAGGGTGGGATGGGGTGGGCTGCTTTTAACCATGTAAAGCACTTTGTGCTACTTTTTTTTTTGTATGAAAAGTGCTTTATAAATAAAGATTGATTGATTGATTGATTGATTGATTGATTGATTGATTGATTGATTGATTGATTGATTGATTGATTATTTAGCTGGCTTAAGTTCTCCCAATCTGACACCGCCTGCGTAGATACAGAACAAGAAGTTGTTAAAGATATATATTTATCAGATCTACTGTTTATCACATAAATGTTTCCAAAGCTTCAACCCTGGCAGCTTGGTGGAAGGCACTTCAAATGACACACTCCATAGTTACTCCATCCTTTCAGTCACCAATCTCGAATAACTTTATAACCAATAACAGCAGCTGCAATTTAACTACTTGGAAAGAAAAAGGAATTACTCATTGGTGTCATTTATTTCATTAACTCATTTATCAATTTTCAATATTTACTGCAGAAGTTCAGTATCAGAATTCACAATTTGTTTTTAATCGTAATACTTGCTATTAAAATCAGCTACGCTATCCAAACCTAAAATAACTCCTATTAAATGTAATTAATCAGTACTCGTAGCACTTGCGAATTGCAACTGGGATCATCTTATAAAAACAGATGATTTGGAGTTGTGTTGCAATTCCATGACTAGCTCTTAGACTGAAGTAATATCTAAATATACCAAAAGTATCAAATCTAAGCAAAGGAAGCAAAATCTACCACGGTTAAATAGTGAAATACATAAACTTGTGAAAAAACGAGATTTGGCTTTAAAAACAGCCTTAACTACTAAAGGTAGTGCGGATTATATGATCTATAAAGGCTTAAGAAATAAAGTAGTTATGGAACTGCATAAAGCTAAGGCTTTGTATTACACTCACATTATAGAAAAAGCTAAAGGTCATAATGTCTCCCTTTGGAAGCATTTAAACGATTTAATTAACAGATCATCTAGCAGGAAGGAAATTGAGCAAGTCAATATAAATGGCACAATTATTATCGACGAGGGTTCCATGGCATACGACTTTAACAAATATTTGATACAATCTGTAGAAGAACTCATGCAAAATTTCAGCTCTCCAGTTGTAACTATTAAAAATAGCCCTATCGATTCATCAGACTCATTTTTTATTGAAGAGGTTAATGAAGCAGAGATCACAGAGGCTATTAAGAAATTATCAGATTCTAGGGCAAAGGATATTTATGGCTTGGATACTTGTTTTATTAAAAAATATAGAGATTTCTTGACAAAACCATTAACACATCTTATAAATTTATCGATAAGAAACAGGATGTTCCCAAATGACTGGAAAAGGGCTGCAGTTACTCTGGTCTTTAAAGGAGGCGAGCGTGATTTGATATGTAATTATCGTCCAGTTTCCATACTCCCTGTTCTTTCAAAGGTGCTTGAGAAGGTTGTGGCAGCACAGTTAATTGATTACTTAGAGACTAATCTACGGCTTCATCCAATGCAGTTTGGTTTTAGACCAAAAATTTCCACAGAAATGGCAAATTGCTATTGTGTGAGGGTTGATAAAGACAAGTCGTCCATGTTGGAAAACAGAATGGGTATTCCCCAAGGATCTGTTCTTGGCCCATTGCTGTTTAGTTTGTTTATAAATGATTTGCCTGCCAGTTGTCCAAAAGCTAACTGCCAGCTTTGTGCAGATGATGCAGTTATACATGTAGCAGCTAAGTCACCTGGTGAAGCAGCAGACACCTTAACGGTACATCTAAATGATGTCCAACAATGGCTGGAACAAAATCATCTTCTATTGAACTTAAAAAAGTTCATCTGATG
>NC_137427.1:43228594-43381094 GCF_964374335.1 Astatotilapia calliptera | reverse complement strand
ACAAGTGAGTGTCAGATCCACTAGGATGAAACAACAAAGATCAACGAGTACATCAGGAAGATGGAACTGATTGTGTGCTGAGTGAATACCTCAGGCAGCAGAAACCCAAGAAAGAAGAGGAGCAAGGAGAGGATTCATCATGGAAGCACAGGCCCCCGAATGACATGTACCAGATAGGAAAAGTGGCTGAAATTAAAAAATCCTGCCAGTGGCTGGACAAAGCTGGATTAAAAGATAGCAGAGAGCCACTAATCATTGCAGCTCAGGGACAAGCTTTAACACAAGGTCATTAGAGGCCCGGGTCTACAAAACAATCCAAGACCTGAGGTGCTGGTTGTAGAAAAAAATGCCCTTGGCACAATCCACCACGTAATAGCAGTGCAGGATGCTAGCAGGCAGGGCATACATGGAACACCATAACCAACAGGCTGGCACAATATACAGGGACATCAGAAGTCAGGATGGCCTGGAAGGTGACTGAGAATGACCACGCTAGGATCCTGTCAGACTTCCAGATAGAGATGCTAGCTATACTAAGAGATAGCAACATAGGGACAATAGACAATCTCTGTCCAGTCCTAGGAACAGCAAAGATGCTGCACAGCACCCTTAACCTCACAGTCCTTTGGTACAGGACCGGTTTTTATTTACATTTTACACAGTGACCAAGCTCTTTGGAACTGTGAAGTCTGTTTATGTAGTCACTTTGTGGAAACTTGCATCCTTTCTGGAGAAAACATATTGTAAATTCCTGAGTTACAAATAAACAATGATTTCATTTATTAATGGAAAAATGCCACCAAACCTACCTGACCTACAGGTAGGAAAGGTAACCCCCCCTCAGCCTAATAACTGCTTCTGCTGTCACTGGCACCAAGAACTGCATCAAGCATTGGTGATTGGATCATAAAACCTTGTTTTAAAGTGAGAGTGAAGTTAAATTTATGTTAGTGAGTCTCCTAGAAATACACTGATGTCAGTGTTTTAAAAGCAACAGACACACAGATGTGGCCACCAAAATAAATTTTAAATTGCAAAACGGGGCATTAGATTATACTCTCTGAGTGTCTAGTTATTCAATACTTTTTAAATGTATTTTGTTCTACTCCAAAAAACTACAAGAACCCATCCTTCTAATGGAGCTTCTGTATGCTACTATTGTGCACTCCTCTGCCCTGCCATCTGTCTCTGTTTTAATCTCCTTTAATTTACGGCAGGGAGTAGGTCTGTTCTACTAACAATTTATTGGTTGACAGATCTTACACCTTTATACCTTGGGTGGCCCACTTACTGCCTCTGCCTCCCTCACGGTCAAACTAAGGGTTTGTCTGGGTGGCAACTGGCCAGTAGTTTCCAAAGCAGTGTGCACTACATTCATATGAACAACAATAATAAAACGGTAGAGTTGATAATAGTTGTTTTAATGCTATTATCAAATTTAGTTTTGATTTCTTTGCTTTCTTTATAGAGATTAAAAATACACATTTTTCAATGTATGTATGACTACTACAACCTACTTGCTTAGAAATATTATGAATTTATTTCAATTTGTTTGATTATTGATATTGAAGCAATTTTCCTTTTTAGTCACGTTGGTACAGTTGTTTTGGGGTTATAAATATTTTCACTGCAGTGCACCATGTGACAATTTAAAGCTACACTTTAGCTATTAGGAGTGGCTCGGGCTCAAAATAACCATTCATTTGACTTAAATCTCCCCCTTTCTAATTATGTCCCACCATGTATTATCTAATATTCATTACAAATGACCCTCTCTGTTGTTGGGACTGCTGTGCCTCCTGCACATCTTCATGGCTAATGCTACAAACAGTCACTTCCTATGACTGTGAGCGCTGCAGCAGCCAGCTAAATTGTTTGTTAAATTGAAACAATACTTTTTTTGCTCAGCCTTTTTGCTGGGTTTGTGAGTGTGCAGGTATTGCAGGGGAGGGGCCAGTTGCATTAAGAAATTAGATTGTTCAATCAAGTGTCAGTAATGAAAATGAACAAATAGGCTGCTGTCAGTGCCTGTAGGGCTGTTGCACAGTGGTCCTTCAAGCACGACTGTGGCCTGTATAAATACATTGACAAAGAAAAAACAACTACTAACCCACTGGCCCAGCAGACAAATGCCCCGATGCCACATTAGCAGTCCAGCACTGCTTTCCATAGAGTGAAACCTTCATCCACTCACTGAGGGAGTATGAACACACAGCTGACGTCTGTCAATGTAAAACAGTCATCTAGTGACAGATATAAAATATCGTGAAATATTATTATAGTAATATTGTAAATAAAAATAAGATTTTGTTATAAGCATTTTTAAAACGGGTACTGGTTGTTTTTTAGAGCCTGGACAGCAGAGAGTTTCTGTGAACTTCACATGAAATAAATCCAGGGATCAATCTCTGCACCAGGGAGCAATTTGTTAGAGGCAAAAATGTTGGATTTATTGTCACTCCATGGAAACAACAGGACTCTTAATAATACCCAAATTGTTTTGCCATACATGTAATGAAAAGAGACGCTTAATCTGGGGATTTGAATGATCCGACACCAGTGAGGTCCACCCTGAACAAAGCAAGCCTGACTTGTGCTAAATTCTGAGACCACCCTGGTCTGGGCAGGCCACCAGGCCGACCAGTCTGCTGTTGCATGTTTTTAATCAGCAGGTCTGAGAACACACATAAAATCTAGTAAAAGGTGAACGCACACAGATACACACTCACATGGCCATAAGACTGTCACACACAGAGGTACACACATGCACACACATGGACAATAATAGGGCCTTGGGTTTTATAGTTTTAGTTATATCCGGCTGTGAGTTTGTGTGTGTATGCAACACTATTAGGGCTGTCTGTGACACGATGAAAACTAATAGGCTGAAAGATAGAGGTACTCACAGTGGGGGAGAGAGTACATCAATAGGGATTAACAGCAGAAAGTCCAGGGCTCACTCATTACAAATCAGCTGGAACTGACTGCAGGCCTGCAGAATTATTTTGTACTGAAATATTGACAAACATTTTCATTGATGTGGCAACATAAACAAATTGTCTTCTTCTTCTTGGACATGTGTGTTAGCTTTTGCCCCTCATTTTTACACCCAAAACTACTGCACATACATTTGTGAATTTGTCAGCACAGGAAGCCTGCCCACAATTAAAGCAACTGTAACACAGAAAAGTTTGGTTTAGTACAAATGATGCACATTGTGCAGAATCGATTAATGATACAGAATACTTTACTATGCTAAAGGCAAAGTGTAACAAGATCAGTGATATTGACAGAACCATTATGACACACCAGGCATCACTTGTGCTCGAGGTGCAAGTTTAATTTTTTAAAATATACTAATTATATCTATATACAGTTTATCTCTATAATCTATTATGCATCTATATCTATAATCCTTATACTGTATCAACCACATCTGCTTGGCTGCTCCTTCGCAGTTGTAAAAAGCTCAGTTGTTCTCTCCCACCCAGTCCCAGTGGAATACTGAAATAGGGAAGGCATGATAAGACAATTGATAGCAGCTGCCCCGCCAGCTTCTCCTGGCCCTGCCCCTAAACCTATTGCATGACCCTTCCTCTGCAGCTGAGCCACAGACCAGACACCACCACATACCTCCACTGCCCAAATAAGGTTGAGGAGCACTCCAGCCTGTCACAATTATTGTTAGCAGATTAGCCATGCAACCAAGCTAGCTAAACAATATTAACAGCTGGGTACAAGCTAATATTATGTCAGCTATTATTGAGTTTCAGTCACCTACAAATCACTCTTCCCCCTGACAAACAATTTGGCTACTTTCTCTCATTCTGTGAGAGTTTATTCATTAAGTGTCTGAGCCCAGCAATGTTTTTTTCACTTAAAAGAAAGTTTCACTAACAGAGGCTAACAGCAGCTAACAGGAGCTGTAATAGCAAAGACAGCAGCGTTTGCCAACAGAAAAGTTCAGGACATCCTCAGTTACTCACCTTACTTTGGCTGTCATTGGACAGAAGCGTCACTGACTCACAAACGTTTATCAGACTCCTTTCACAAAGTTTTACAATCTCCTTCAGAGTAAATTCACAAGGACAGATACTGATAGCAGAGGCAAACTTTACATAGTTTACATTAACTATGAATGTGTTCAGAAGTGTTTGAAGTCAGTGAAGATGAAGAGTTGTTTGTCCTACAGCAGCCACTGTAATTATAATGATGCACTTAAATTGGGAGGTGTAAGAAAGCAAAACTGACTGCAATCTCCTGACACTTAGTAGTGAGAGTTCATATTTTAATATTTAAGTATGGTTGCTGGCTTGCTCCCTTGGGGGTTGTGGTCTGTGGTGGCTTGGGCCTATTTGTTACATGGTGGGGGCTCCACCAGGTGTGGACCGGTTCCCAGTGCCTGGTGTTCTGGTGTCACGGCTCATGTTGAGGTGGCCAGCCTGTGCTGGGGTCTGCTGCAACACAAGATGAGTAGAGAACAAGTGGAAAGCCAGACATTTTGATCAGAATGGTAGATAGGTGCTGAGATTCTACTGCAATTGACCAGACACTTATTTTTTTCTATTGTCCTTAGCAGGGCAGCATGGGTAGTTTTCAAAAAGCAGCAGCACCTACAAAAATGGCGTTGGTCTGAGGGAACAGAAATCTTACCTTTAACAGATGGAAAGAGTGGAAGCTGGTATCCGAAAGACTACTTGAAGGGAGATGGTCTGGTTCCTGGTGAAGTCATGGTATTGTGGGCATACTCTGTCCAGGCCAGCTGGGAGCTAAAGTGAACTGATTAGTTGAAGCAATGTAGCACACAGGGACCTCCAGTTCCTCCAGTCTGAGGATGAAAACCAGAAGACAGACTCACGCCAATTGGTGCCGTGCAGAGCAGAATTTGCAAGACTTGTGAAGTGAACTGGGTTTGGCGGTCAGACACAATGTCCAGGGGGATGCCATAAAGCCAGAAAACATGGTTGGTGAAGAGTTGTGCAGTCTCTAATGCAGGGGAAAGTTTGGAAAGAGTAACCAGTGAGCAGCTTTGGAGAAGTGATCAATAACAGTAAGTAATGCAGACATATATTAATGAACATCCTTGAATAGGGAGGGCCTCCGGAACAGACGCTTGAGGAAGGCTATTGTATGAATTTTTTGCGGGATAATGTTAATTTAGCAGTGTGTGCTAAATGAATTACCTTTCACTGGACAGAGTAGGCAATGTAGAGATGACCCCAAGTACATTTACCAGGATCAGGTTTGGTTTGCTGGGCTTCAAGGTGTGCGAACCAATGACACAGAAGGGGAGAAGGATGGTTAATTCGTTAATTCGAGGTCAGATGGCCCAGGATGTGAGTCGGCGTTAAGGCGTCTGGGGAGGGAACTCAAAACTGGACCCCAGACGCCTTAACGCCCACTCACATCCTGGGCCATCTGACCTCAGGAATTCGCATGATAGGGTGGGGCCAGGTTTCACAATGAGCTCACCCGAAACCCTGGCTGATTGGGACTCACACCCAGTTTCACACCTTGGCTCAGCTGATTAGAGGATCATCAGGGGTCCTTTTGTCCCTCTGTGGGGGGAAACTCCCACTAGGTTTATATCTGGGACTCTCCACCATTTGACCTTAGAACTGAAGAAGCTTCTCGGGTGAGAGGTGAAACGTCTTCAAGTAACTTAAAGAAGTCCAGACGCTTTTCTTTGCAAGCTCCTTTGACTACGATGACCTGGATGACTGAGAACCTTCACAGACATTTCTGCTTCTTAATTCAGATCAAACTGAGGTTATTGTACTTGGCCCTGAAAAGCTTAGAAATATGGTATCTAACCAGATTCTTACTCTGGATGGCATTACCTTGGCCTCCAGTAACACTGTGAGGAACCTTGGAGTCATTTTTGACCAGGACATGTCCTTCAACGCACATATTAAACAAATATGTAAGACTGCTTTCTTCCATTTGTGCAACATCTCTAAAGTTAGAAATATTCTGTCTCAGAGTGACGCTGAAAAACTAGTTCATGCATTTATTACTTCCAGGCTGGACGACTGTAATTCATTATTATCAGGAAGTCCTAAAAACTCCCTGAAAAGCCTTCAGCTGATCCAAAATGCTGCAGCAAGAGTCCTGACAGGGACTAGAAAGAGAGAGCAGATTTCTCCTGTTTTGGCTTCCTGTTAAATCCAGAATTCAAAATCCTGCTCCTCACATACAAGGTCTTAAATAATCAGGCCCCATCTTATCTTAATGACCTTGTAGTACCATATCACCCTATTAGAGCGCTCCGCTCTCGCTCTGCAGGCCTACTTGTTGTTCCTAGAGTATTTAAAAGTAGAATGGGAGGGAGAGCCTTCAGTTTTCAGGCCCCTCTTCTGTGGAACCAGCTTCCAGTTTGGATTCAGGAGACAGACACTATCTCTACTTTTAAGATTCAAACTTTCCTTTTTGCTAAAGCATATAGTTAGGGCTGGACCAGGTGACCCTGAATCCTCCCTTAGTTATGCTGCAATAGAAGTAGGCTGCCGGGGGATTCCCATGATGCATTGAGTTTTTCCTTTCCAGTCACCTTTCTCACTCACTATGTGTTCACAGACCTCTCTGCATTGAATCATATCTGTTATTAACCTCTGTCTCTCTTCCACAGCATGTCTTTATCCTGTCTTCCTTCTCTCACCCCAACCGGTCACAGCAGATGGCCCCGCCCCTCCCTGAGCCTGGTTCTGCCGGAGGTTTCTTCCTGTTAAAAGGGAGTTTTTCCTTCCCACTGTTGCCAAAGTGCTGCTCATAGGGGGTCATATTATTGTTGGGTTTTTCTCTCTATCTATGAAGCGCCTTGAGGCGACTGTTGTTGTGATTTGGCGCTATATAAATAAAATTGAATTGAATTGAACAAACTTTTTTCAATCAAGAACCAGAGGACTTGCATTTCATGTGACTCATGCTCATGTGAAGGGACTGTGAGAAGATCAGGATCTTGTCTAGACTGTCAAAAATAAAAATGGTTAATGAAGTCCAGGAGGACATCATTCACCAGGGCCTGAAACATGGCAGGTGCGAACTTCTGTGTCCTGCTCAGCGATCGAGGTTAGTTCTCCAGATCCTCATGCCTCCTCCTGCAAAGGTCCATTTTTTGGGTTGGATGGTTCTGTTATTGCCAGTAGGCAGATTGGACTTAGGTGAAGGACTCACAAGGTCAAAGTTCAGTGTGCTTACTTACAGTGACTATATGTACACAACAATACAGTGCAAACGGGGAACAGTGCTCCAAGGGGTCCAAGGAATCCACAAAAAAACTCTCTCTCGACATAGGTTTTGGCGTACCACACACCAGGCAAGTGTGTGTGTGTGTGTGCGTCGAACAAACACCCAGTAAATTTCCAGGGGCATCAAAGGCAGTGCAAACACAGAACAAAAAGAGCCAGGGTTTAACTTACTGTGCAGTTCAACGATCCAGCAGGGAATAGCAGCCAGATCATCTGTAATAGGTGGATAGTGAGACAGAGACCAAGGCAGAACACAAATCCAGAGGAATCAGCCAGGGAGGACTGAGGGTCCATGACACTTCCCTCCTTTATTGTCACTGTACATTTACAACGGACCTGTAGGTGCTCTGTACCAACTGTGCATGGAGTAAAATGCACAGTTGGACTCCATGTGTGAGTTGCCCTGAGTTATGAGGTTTAGAAATTGGTGGGTGGGTAGGGGTGGGGGGGTAGTGTTAGTTAACACCATCCCAGGGAAGAAGCTGTTTGTTAGCTGTTTTTAATGAACATCTTGTTTCTTCTGAGTCACACAGCTTAATGAAGTATAATGGTCTCTCTTTACATTACATCTGTTAACCTTTCTCCTCCTAATGTAATGGAGGTCTTCAGGTCTTTAAAACGGTTACTTCCAAATAAATCTGCAGATCCTGATCAGCTTAAAACTTATTTCCTTAAGTCGGATAAAATTTATAGCAGGACCTTTAACTTGTGATATTCTAGAAATTGTCCCATGTCGACCCTTTGTTGAAAGGAGATACAGTACTTTAGTTGTTACTAACAGGCTACAAGCTAAGTTTAATTACATTTTATTTATAAACAGTTAGCTCGAGATCTTTCTCTTCAGCTCTGTAGCCAGGCTGACAAACAGTCAGAGCTCTGTTGAGCCAACCATCCCTTTAACGTTAACTAGTACTGACTTCATGAACTTCTTCACAAATAAAATTTTTATCATTAGAGAAAAAATGACCAGTAATCATCCCACAGATGTAATATCATCTACAGCTACTCTTAGTACCATTGATGTTAAGTTAGACTCTTTTTCTCCAATTGATCTTTCTGAGTTAACTTCAATAATTACTTCCTCCAAACCATCAACGTGTCTTTTAGACCCCATTCCTACAAAACTGCTCAAAGAAGTCCTGCCATTAATTAATGCTTCAATCTTAAATATGATCAACCTATCTCTAATGATCAGCTATGTACCACAGGCCTTCAAGCTGGCTGTAGTTAAACCTTTACTCAAAAAGCATCTCTAGACCCAACTGTCTTAGCTAATTATAGGCCAATCTCCAACCTTCCTTTCATATCGAACATCCTTGAAAGAGTAGTTGTCAAACAGCTAACAGACCATCTGCAGAGGAATGGCTTATTTGAAGAGTTTCTGCCACATTCGAGTCGTTTCCTCAGAGCCACTAAAACCATCAATATTAGCTGCTAAAGATGTCGTAACACTATTCATTCTTTTGATTTCTTTCCAGAAATAATTTACCATATTGATCCCCAATTGGCCCTTACTGTAGCTTCATTCCTTTTAATAAAACGTAAATCATACTTAAATTTAGGATTTGTGTGTTTCATATAGTCAAAAAATGGCCAGAAAATTGCTGCCCAGACTCCACCCAAGCCTCAGGCCTCAGCATGAAGCTCCTCAGCATATAACTTCCAGCCTGGTTTACCTTTATACATCTTAGGCTATGAACTGCTCGACACAAGTAGGGACTCTACAATATTCTCATATAAAGAACACAACTCAGCCACATGTTGAGCGTTTGTACAGGTAACATCATAACATGCAGATGCATCTTTTGGTAGCTCAATCTTACTCAGCAGAACATCAGACTGATCAAAGTATACCATAAGATCCTCCTCAGTCAGGGTAGCCCAGTGTATTTTCCCTTCAACTATATTATTAGTCAAAGGCATCACAGTAGGCACTTTGTCCAGATTTACAGACACAGGTGCATGATCAGTGAGAGCCAGATTATAATTAAAATCTTCCACAGCATGTCTTTTATCCTGTCTTCCTTAGCTCACCAAAACCAGTCGTGGCAGTTAACCTTGTTTTGGCCTGGTTGGCAAGCCTGGTTCTGCCGGTAGTTTCTTCCTGTTAAAAGGGAGTTTTTCCTTCCCATTGTTTGAAAGTGCTGCTCATAGGGGGTCATATGATTGGTGGGTTTTTCTCTGTATATATCATTGTAGGGTCTACCTTACAATATAAAGGCGACTAATGTTGTGATTTTGTGCTGTATAAATAAAATGAATTGAATTGAAATTGAATTGAAATCATGAGGGTGCAGTTTTCCAATTAACCAAGATATCATGGCCACTTATTGTTTTCTTTTGTTTCTTTATTATTATACTATATAAAGACACCAGCCTTTGCTATTAAATCACAGGCATCCTTTAAGCTTTTAATGTTCTGGCAAAGTATTTTATCCACTTTGTTATTTTGACATTTTCTAGTTATTTCACTGCAACATTAACATTTAACTACCTATAACATTTTAACTTCACACATTTTCAATACTGTTATAACTAGACCATGTTCACTGTGAAAAGTAACTGTTTAATCGTGTCTTAGAAGTTGAATGCGGCGCATGAGAGGAATATGTGGAGCAACACTGACACCTAGAGGCATTAACGTCTTAGAGCAGCTGAAAACTGTCATTTTAGATCTTTATCTGTAACGGCTCTTTACTACACCCAACAAATTATGAGCCACTGTTGCATGACAGAAAACACTAAACCATCTGAGAGACTATGCATCATTCCATGGGTCTAAAAAAATAAACACTGTGAAATATTTAATTGAATTATGTAATATTTTCTAAAATGTCCTTTGAAGTGTCTTTAATAATACTTACAATACAGACACTTAGTGCAAACCGCTGTATTTTAGCTTTTATTCTTTTCCTAAGTTGACATTGACAAAGTTTTTTTGTTGCGGTTGCAGTCTAACTAAATTCATCATGTTTCACAGTTTTCTCACATTTGTGTTTGTTGGTGGTTAAAATATATGAGACTTTTATAACCAATGACTTGGTAATGTCCTGAGATTAGATTTTCACCTGAGTGAAAATCTAATCTCAGGATGTACCACAGTTCACTGATCACATCAACTTGCTGAACCGGCACATCAAGTTCACCAGGGAGGATATGAAAAATGACAGGTTAGCCTTGACTATGAAATTTCCATCAGTGTTGGGGACATTTAAAGTTGACATTTTAAGTTGATGAGTACCATAAACCAACATATACTGATCAGTACTCAAGGTTTGACTCTCAGCATCCACTGGAGTACAAACTAGAAGTCATCAGGACGCTACAACACAGAGCAAACACCATCCCCACAGATACAGCAGCCAGGGAGGCAGAAGAACATCAAGAAGGCCCTGAGTAAATGTGGTTATCCCAGCTGGACTTTTGTCAAAGCTGGGAAGGCTCCTAAAGAAAGCTCCAGCCAATCAAGGAGAGAAGGACAACCGCTGCCTACGTGAAAACCTGTAGTGACCCTGTATGTGTCAGGAGTATCTTAACAGTTGAGACACATTTTTTCTACTCATGGCTTTTAAACTCCAAAACACCCTCTGCCAAAAATTGGTCTACTCTAAGGAATGGGTCCCTCGGCACAAACACAATAATATAGTGTACACAGTTAAGCGCCAGAAGGATTGCCCTGATTTATACATAAGGGAAATCAAAGAATCTCTAGGTAAGCAGATGGCACAACACAGAAGAGCTAACTTGTCAGGCCAGGACTCGGCAGTCTCTGCACACCTACGAGCCAGTGGCTCCTCTTTCAATGATGACGATGTCCAACGGATGTCAGCAGAGCTGAGTCAAAAGTTACACCAAGGTTCCTGATAGGAGGTAAGTGTCAAAGGCAGAGGTCAGGTCCAGCATCAGCAAAACAGAGCATTCTCCTGCATCACGTCTCATCAAAATGTCACTGGAGACTCTCAGAAGTGCAGTTTCAGTAGAGTGAGCTCTACAGAAGCCGGATTGGAATTTATCCAGTAGGCAGAAATAGGCAGCCCTCGCATCTCGAACTGAAGTGTCGAAAGAAACTAAAAGGTCCTTTAAATGAAGGAGATGGACATGTAGATGAGTTTTCCTTCATGATCGCTCAAATCTATGACAACGCTTTAAACAGCAAATGCTGTCATTTATCCAGGGGGATGACTTTGAAACAGGAACTAGTCTGGTTTTGACAGGACATACAGTTTTAAAAATAGAAAGACAGGAATTATTAAAAATTATTTAGAAACCTCGGGCAAAAAGATCAGAGTCATCATCATGTGTATATTAAAATCCCAGACTATAACCAGTCTGGACAGCTTCAAGGGGGAGGATAAAAAAACTGAACTCCTTTAACCTCCTAGGACTTGCCGTCCACATATGTGGACATCACATTTTGGGTTATTTAGACCAAAATACTCAATTTTGCTCTACAAGGGCCTGATATCCACTTACGAGGACGTTATACTGCTACTGTTCTATCGACATTTTAAACAAATATCCTCACATGTGGCTCTCATTTTTCTTAGAAACAAAAATCAGGTTAAAAAAAAATCTGGCAATTCTTTGTTTTTATATTCATCGGGTGCCAATCAGCCCAAATATCAAAGAGAAATTAAAAATGCATGCCGTGGAAGAGTTCTTAGGAGGGTCTTAGGAGGTTAAAGGAGCTATTTAGGCCAGGTGGACAATACACTACAGCACAGTAAAAAGGATCTTTATTTCCAACTCTAACCAGCTGTATTTCAGACAATGAAAAATGTCCTTCCACTACAGGATGACAGTGAAACCAGCTGTAGGGAGGCAGGAATTGTGCAATTTGGCAACTCTGGCCCTAAATCATCTCTTTCCTTCACCAGGCTCTCCAGAGAAGCAGTTTCAGCCTTTCTTGATGCTTTAAGGTTGATGCGATATGTTTGTGTCCGACTGTACCACTTCATAGCCAACACCTGCCGCTTGCCGTGTGACCACAAAGGGTCCTACATTGTAGCCACAGCCACCCTGGGGCGCACTGACAGAGGCGAGGCTGCCGGACACTGGCGCCACTGGGCCCTCTGACCACCACCAGTAGGCAACGGGTGAAGCGTCTTGCCCAAGGACACAACGACCGAGACTGTTCAAGCCGGGGCTCGAACTGGCAACCTTCCGATTACAAGGGGAACTCCCAACTCTTGAGCCACGATCGCCCTACAAAATAGTTGCAAAGTGGTCGGAGGTAGTGCAAAGAAAAGACTTGGTCGGAATAGCCTGAGTGATAAAGGCCATGGCACCAATTGGTGGGTGGAGCTGGGGTATGGGAGGATAGTTTGGGTTGACACTCCAAATGGCCCAGGGGAAGTAGTGGGACTTGACCGACCTTAGGCGCCGACCATTGGGCAGTAGTTTCTGCTCCAGGTTATTCTTCCTATGGACAAGTTGAACGTGCAGCCAGTGCTGGGTCTTCTTTACCAGAGCATTGGTGTTGTGGGTCCAGGTGAGATCAGCCGAAAAGTGGGTGCCCAGAAACCTGAAGGTGGAGAGAGATTCCACACGTTCTCCATTCATAATGAGAGGGTCATGGACCTGTCTGTGCCTCCTGAAGTCTATTTAGAGTGTTTTTGTTTTAAGGATGTTCAACTTCAGGTTATTTTCTAAACACCAGTGGGACAAATTCTCTCCCTGTTCCCCGTTTCATCTCCATCAGAGACGAGCATAACCACTGTGGTGTCATTGGCATACCTGAGATTACATTGGTTGTGTAGGTTGGTGTAAGAAACCGACTGCAGACCCGGGTGCATGTTCGTGCTTTGCAGCATACTTTATTAGCACACACAGAGCTGCAGCTCTCCCGCTGCAAGCTCAACGCAACCAAACCCCAAACACAGGACCCAGTACAATACTTAAGTCCGCAGGGCATGATTGCGGATGCCGTGCAGGTGCGTCTGCCTTCCTTGCACAGCACAGCACCGCAAGCCACACCACAGTTGGTATACACTCATATGTGAACAGGGCATACAGTAGAGGGCTGAGAACACAACTCTTTGGGGAGCTGGTGCTGAGTGACAGTGCAGAGGAGAGGTGGAGCCAAGTCGGAAAAACCGAGGCCAAAATGTGAGGAAATCTTTGATCCAGGAGCAGGTTGCAGGGTGTATCTGAAGGTGGTCCAGTTTGGTGGTGAGGATGTCTGGGATTATGGTGTTGAACACTGAGCAGTCCACAAAAAGCATCCTCGCGTAGCACTTCCTGTTCTCCAGATGGCTCAGTGCTCTATGAAGGGTGATGACATCCTCTGTGAACCGATTTGCTCTGTAAGCAAATTGGTGAGAAGCAAGGGAGGGGGATAGACAGTTTTCTGATTTCATGAAAGCCCAATTGGGCTAACCACATATTTTAAGAGCTTTCTTTACATGTGTGTGTTCCTTTTTTTTATCTTCTGGCTCAGGGGGAATGTTTTCTCCCCGGTGTTGCAGGATCCTGATTATGCCAACTTTGTTTTTCAGAGGGTGGTGGGAGTCAAAGAGTAGGTACTGGTCTGTGTGTGGGGGCTCCTGGTAAACTTCAGTACTGAGGTTTTCATTCTTCTCATTATACATAGTGCAGTCCCAAAATGGCAAAGTATTCTCCTTTGTAGTACAGTTCGCATACCGCCACAACAGGTCCACTGATGATGCCATAGCCCTGACACTACACACTGCCCTGTCACACCTGGAGAAGAGAGACACGTATGTGAGGGTGCTGTTTGTAGATTACAGCTCAGCATTCAATACCATCGTTCCCTCGAAGCTGGACAGGAAACTGCAGGATCTAGGACTGAGCAGCTCCCTCTGCAGCTGGATCCTTAGCTTCCTGTCTGACAGACGCCAAGTGGTCAAACTGGGCAGCATCACCTCATCCCCCATCACACTGAACACTGGTGCTCCACAGGGGTGTGTACTGAGCCCTCTCCTGTACTCACTCTACACCTACGACTGCACGGCCACTAACAACTCCAACATCATTGTGAAGTTTGCGGACGACACTACAGTGGTGGGTCTTATCACCAACGGTGATGAGACGGCTTACAGGGAGGAGGTCAGCGCCCTGACCCACTGGTGTCAAGACAACCATCTCACCCTCAACGTCGCAAAGACAAAGGAGTTGATAGTGGACCCCATCACCATCAGCGGCGCTGCTGTGGAGAGAGTGAGCAGCTTCCGGTTCCTTGGCGTACATCTGGCTGAGGATCTTACGTGGTCAGTACACACAAACAAAACAGTGAAGAAGGCGCAGCAGCGCCTCTTCTTTCTCAGGAGACTGAAAAGATTCGGCATGAGCCCCCGCATCCTCAGGACCTTCTATCACTGTGCCATTGAGAGCATCCTCACTGGATGCATCACCACCTGGTATGGCAACAGCACCACCTACAACTGCAAAGCTCTCCAGCGAGTAGTGCGGTGCTCTGAACGGATAATTGGAGGTGAGCTTCCCTCCCTCCAAGACATCTACAGGAAGCGGTGCCTGAGGAAAGCGGGGAGGATCATCAAGGACTCCAGTCACCCCAGCCATAAACTGTTCAGACTGCTTCCATCAGGAAGGAGGTTCTGCAGCATCCGGTCCCGAACCAGCAGACTGAGAGACAGCTTCTTCCATCAGGCCATCAGACTGCTGAACACGTCATAGACACCTCAGCTTCACTACTGGAACTTCAACATTATGCACTCCATACTGTACAGTAACGCCACTGTTTTGCACATGTCTCACTCTGTATATTTTATATATTTTATTTATTGTTTACTCTATTTAATTTGTAAAATATGTGTACACACACACACACACACACACACACACACACACACACACACACACACACGTAGAAAAAATATTTAGTATACACATCCAGAAATGCATACACTATTATATATTGTAAGATAAGATAAGATAAGATAAGATAAGATAAGATAAGATAAGATAAGATAAGATAACCTTTATTAGTCCCACACGTGGGAAATTTGTTTTGTCACAGCAGGAAGTGGACAGTGCAAAAGTTATGACCCAAAAATTAGAATACAATAAGAATAAATACAGTACACAACTGTACAGAATAGAATAAAATAAAATACTATATACAGTAGAATAAAATAAAATAAATATACAATAAGATAAAAATAGAATACAAATACAAATACTATATACAACTGAGTAAAAATACAACGATGACAGAAAGGATTATTGCACTTAGTATTATTGCACATGTATGGATGTGTGTGCTTGATCAGTTAAAGTCTTTGTTGTGGAGTCTGACAGCAGTGGGGAGGAAAGACCTGCGAAATCTCTCCGTCCCACACCGTGGGTGCCGCAGTCTCCCACTGAAGGAGCTGCTCAGTGCTGTCACAGTCTGCTGCATGGGGTGGGAGATGTTGTCCAACAGGGATGACAGCTTAGCCGCCGTTCTCCTGTCACTCACCACCTCCACTGGGTCCAGAGGGCATCCTAGAACTGAAACTTGGGAGTGCGGCGGTGACTATTCATCCCTCATCAAACTTTGCACGGGTGGATACTCCTTCACTAGCCAGCCTCGGATGTCCAGTCGAGGAGGAGGTCTTGCTGTGGTGTATCGAAGTTGGATGTATTGTTGCTCATTAATAGTAAAAATAATAATAATAAAAATTTTTCGTTTGAACTACATCTGGTTAAAACTGGAAATAAAGATCTGTGTTACTGTTCTGTAGTGTATCATCCACCTGTCCCAAATGGTCAGTTCTTAAAGGAGTTCAGTGACTTTTTACCTTCCACCCTGAAGCTGTCCAGACTGGTTATAATTAGGGATTTTAACATACACATTGATGATGACTATGACGTCTTTGAGGTTTTCTTAGCATCATGGACTCTTTTCATTTTACACAGCATGTGTCTGGACCCACACATATCAAAGGACACACACTGGACCTCGTTTTTTCTTTAGGCTTAACCATTGACTTTTGACCCTTATTCTATTATATTTAACTTTATATTTCTCTACTACTGCTAATTTTCTGATGTTTTTAATTTGGTGTTGTCTGTCTCTAATGTTGATTTATTAAGAATCTTTTTAATAATTAGTCTTTCTATTTTAGATAGTATTTGTCCTTTTAAATCCAGATTAGCTCCTGTCTTAAAATCATCCTCCTGGATAAACGACAACATTCGCTGCTTAAAACGTGCATGTCAACCTTTTAGCTTCTTTTAATCCTTCAATTCGAAATGCAAGGGCTGCCTATTTCTGATAGGTTTGTAGCATAAACCTATTCGCTGGAACGTTAAGGACAACTTGCTACACAGCAAAAAGCAAGACACAAGGCACCAAAGTTCTTCGTGTTACTCATGCATGAGGGAGACCTGGCTGGAGCCAAGTGTCGTTCCACCACTTGACCTCCGTCAGACTCTCAGCCAGGTTCCCCATAGCACTCCTTTTATTGTGGTTACATGAATATGCATAGGGTCATTAACATATAACATCTTACATAGGTATACATGTGAACAAAGAATACCGTGTGTGTGTGTGTGTGTGTGTGTGTGTGTGTGTGTGTGTGTGTGTGTGTGTGTGTGTGTGTGTGTGTGTGTGTGTGTGTGTGTGTGTGTGTGTGTGTGACCCCATAAATAACTTCCCTAAACCTGCTGGTCTGGAAGTCCAACAGTTCATCTAAGCAAAAGGCACTTAGCCTAAAACAAATACAGCCACGTTTATCCTGCCATAAAACAATAAGACAAGGTACGACCTCTTCCCATGCTCCCAGGATGTAGGCAGCCTGCTAAAGATCACACATCCTATCACTACACAATTGATTATACACCTCTAAGCATATATGGTTAAATATTTCTAAGCATAAATGACAATCAACAATACAAAACCTAACAATTTCTCTGACTTAGTCTCAAAGAGTAGAGGTAACCCCAAGGTACTTTTTGATACCATTAGTGATATTGTTGCTCCAGCTCCACCAGCTGTCCCAATTTCATCAAATGATGACTGAAAAATTTCTTTCTTTCTTTGTTGAAAAAGTTAGTAAGGTGAGGAACAATATCTCTCCTTCTGTGTACCTCTTGTCTTCTCCAAATTCTTCTAGGCCTGTGTTAGAATGATATTACTTGACGTGCTTTAATACGAAGCACTCCGGGTCATCTTAAAAAGGTAAGCACCACCTTTAATCAAAAGTGTGCACATTGGAGCTTATCTAAATTGTCTGTTCGCTAAGTTGTTGTCAATTTGCTGCAGTAGACAAAGAGGCGGTGTGTGATCCGTCCCAATGCATTAGAGCAACTAAATTGTGAGTATAATAAGTAAATAAGCCGAGTAAACGAATTGGTTGTTGTGGATAACGACTGAAATTAAGAGAGTAGGAGTAATTATCCTTAGGCATGGTTGCTCCACTCACTTTGGACGCGAGGCGAGACCCGTGGGACGGGAACTAGGGTGGCAATCTGGGAAGTTGAGGACCCCTGAACGGCTAAATCGAGGTGTGGGATCCTCGTCACAGTTGAAAGCCTGCACGAGGGCGGGCCCATGTTTTTCGGCTGCCTAGATTCCATGTGGAGGGGAGCAAACTCGTTGTAGTGCCTCTAGATTGTGTGTGTATGTGAAAGGGCGAGAGGTCACATTTCGATTGAAATCAAGTAGTTAAATTCGCCGCAGTTGACAGCCTGTATGAGAGTGGGCCCAAGTTCTTTCGCCGGTTAGATTCCGAACTGAGATTGGGAATCTTGCTACAATGTCTTTAGATTGTGTGTGTGTGTGTGTGTGTGTGTGTGTGTGTGTGTGTGTGTGTGTGTGTGTGTGTGTGTGTGTGTGTGTGTGTATATAAAAAACCCCAAAAAGTTAAAATTTGCTACAGCTGACAGTCTGCCAGACAGTGGGGCTAAGTTCTTTCGCCGGTTACATTCCGAGCTGAGATCTTTGGCCCGCTGCAGTGCCTCTAGACAGTGTGGGTCAATTTTGGGTTAGTATATTAGGCTTAAGATTGAAATTTGCGTCTAAAACCACATGTTTGGGTTTGTAGAGCGAGACACGTGCTCTGTATAGTATGTTGAGTGCGAGGGAGAAGGAAGTGTCTTCCAGAGTCGAGTGAAGCAGACAGACAGAAAGAGGAGGAGCAGGCAGCCCAACTCAGAGGAGTGGAGTTGAGCGCGAGGGCGTAACTGAGGAGGAGCGCCGAGGAAGACAGAAAAGAACAATGGTGACGTCTGGTGGATGGTGGTAAGTATTACAATTAAAAAGTGAAAATGGCAGATTTAAAACAAATCATTAGAGAAGAGCCCAGGGCTAAAATAGAAGATGGAAGCAAATGGAAAACCATTGAAAAACAGAGAGAAGAATTGGGAAAAGCTCTGAAGAGCACCATCACTGGAAACAATACAGGTAAGGATGGGAAAATATTGGAAATATGGAGAGAAATTAAAGAAATATGTGATGAGCAGGGGGTGACGGTTGATATGGACGGAAGTATGGAGAATGAGGATGGCACAGTGGTGAGGCTCTGTGCCAGGCAAGGCAAGGCAAGGCAAATTTATTTGTATAGCACAATTCAACAACAAGGTGATTCAAAGTGCTTTACAGAGACATTAGAAACCAAAACAAATAAAAAGCATGATTTAAAATTGATTAAAACAAGCAAACAAACAAACTAACTAAACACACACATTTCACACCTGTTCGCACGATCTGAACCCTTATCGTAAGGGGAGCTACCAGTCCTTCTGTGGACGAGCTACTTTCTATTTTAAATTCCCTGAATTTAAAATACTCTCTAGACCCAGTCTAGACCCAGCTGGGGAGCTACCCAGAGCTCTAAACCCACTTAACAAACAAACAAACAAACAAACAAAACAGTATATAAAATCAAAACAGATAAAATCAGAAATAGATAAAATCAGTAGTTAATGTAAGTTTTGAAATTTAAGCTTAACTAATTAACAAACAAACAACAGTATATAAAATCAAAACAGATAAAATCAGAACAGTAGATAAAATCAGTAGTTAAATGTAAGTTTTGAAATTTAAGCTTAAAAGTGTGGATTTGGTGCTTTATTCAAATGCAGCTGAGAACAGGTGAGTCTTCAACCTGGATTTAAATAAACTGAGTGTTTCAGCTGATCTGAGGCTTTCTGGGAGTTTGTTCCAGATATAAGGAGCATAAAAGCTGAATGCAGCTTCTCCGTGTCTGGTTCTGACTCTGGGAACTGATAAAAGACCGGATCCAGATGACCTGAGGGATCTGGAAGGTTCATACTGGGTCAGGAGGTCACTGATGTATTTTGGTCCTAAACCATTCAGAGCTTTATAGACCAGCATCAGGACTTTAAAGTCTATCCTCTGACGGACAGGCAGCCAGTGTAAAGACCTCAGAGCTGGACTGATGTGGTCCACTTTTTTGGTCTTAGTGAGGACTCGAGCAGCAGAGTTCTGAATGAGCTGTAGTTGTCTGACTGATTTTTTAGGTAGACCTGTAAAGATGCTGTTACAGTAATCAAGCTTACTAAAGATGAATGCATGGACTAGTTTTTCCAGGTCCTGTTGAGACATCAGATCTTTTATCCTTGATATATTCTTGAGGTGATAGTAAGCTGACTTTGTTATTGTCTTAATGTGTTTTTCTAAGTTTAGGTCTGCATCCATCACTACACCCAAATTTCTCGCCTGGTTTGTGGTTTTTAGATGTATAGATTGAAGTTCTCTGGTGACCTGTAATCGTTTTTCTTTGGCGCCAAAGACTATTACCTCAGTTTTGTTTTTGTTTAGTTGGAGAAAATTGTGGCACAGCCAGTCATTAATTTCCTCAATGCATTTACCAAGAGCCTGTACAGGGCCTCGGTCTCCTGGTGACATTGTGATATATATTTGTGTGTCATCTGCATAACTGTGGTAGTTTATTTTGTTGTTCTTTATAATCTGTGTCAGTGGGAGCATGTAAATGTTAAACAGAAGGGGTCCCAAGATGGAACCTTGGGGAACTCCACATGTGATACTTGTCTGCTCAGATGTGAAGTTACCTATTGATACAAAGTATTTCCTGTTTTCTAAGTATGTTTTGAACCAGTTTAGTACAGTTCCTGAAAGACCTGCCCAGTTCTCCAGTCGTTTGAGTAATATGTTGTGGTCAACTGTATCAAATGCTGCACTGAGATCCAGTAAAACTAGGACTGACATTTTTCCGCTGTCTGTATTCAGACATATGTCATTAAACACTTTGGTCAGAGCGGTTTCAGTGCTGTGGTTCTGTCTAAAACCTGACTGGAAGGCATCATAGCAGTTATTTTGTTTTAAGAAGTAATTGAGCTGTTGAGAAACTGCTTTTTCAATGATCTTACTTAAAAACGGGAGATTTGAGATCGGCCTGTAGTTGTTCATTTGTGTCTTGTCAAGATTGTCCTTTTTCAGTATAGGTTTGATTACAGCAGTTTTTAGTGATTCTGGAAACACACCTGACATTAAGGAAAAGCTGACGATCTGTAACAGGTCTGACTCTAAAGTCTTTGAGACCTTTTTGAAAAAACTTGTTGGCAGGACATCTAAACAGCAGGAGGAGTTCAGTTTACCTAAGATGTCCTCCAGGTCTTTGCTGTTAATAGGTTGAAACTGTTTCATGGTGTTTAAACAGTTTTTCGGTGGACACAGTACATATCCTGGATCTGCTGTTGACGTACCAATTGCTTGTCTAATTTTTTGGATTTTGTCTGTGAAGAATTTGGCAAAGTCATTGCAGGCCATGGTTGAATGAAGTTCAGCTGCCACTGACACAGGAGGGTTTGTTAGCCTGTCAACTGTAGAAAATAAGACCCGAGCATTATGGCTGTTTTTAGTGATGATGTCAGAGAAGTAGGACCTCCTTGCACTCCTCAGTTGTAAATTATAATTGTGAAGTTTCTCTTTATAGATGTCATAATGAACCTGGAGGTTTGTTTTTCTCCATCTGCGCTCAGCTTTCCTACACTCTCTTTTTTCATTTTTCACCAGTGTGGAGTTTCTCCATGGAGACTTTTTCCTTCCAGAGATAACCTTCACCTTAATGGGAGCAATAGTGTCCATTACATTTAACATGTTAGCATTGACGCTATTGACGAGCTCATTGACTGACCTTCTGGGCAGGTCAGGTGTTAATGGGAAGACCTGGTTAAAGATCTCACTACTGTGTTCAGTTATACACCGTTTTGTGATCACTGTGTTGATATATTTGTGTGGGCTGAGATTTTACTTTCAAAGAAAACACAGTAATGATCAGACAGGCCCACATCAGACACAGTAACCTTTGAAATGCTCAGGCCTTTGGAGATCAGTAGGTCAAGAGTGTGTCCTCTATTATGTGTGGCCTCTGTTACATGCTGAGTCAGCCCAAAGTTGCCCAGAGTGTTACTCAGGTCTTTAGTCCCTTTGTCCTGAGGGTTGTCCACATGGATGTTAAAATCCCCAACAATAATTACACAGTCAAAATCAACACAGATCACAGACAGCAGTTCACTGAGGTCATTAAAAAAGTCTGCAGTATTTGGGAGGCCTGTAAACATTAAGAAACACAACTTTGGATGGGGCCTTCAGCTGTAAAGCCACATATTCAAAAGACTGAAAACTTCCAGGAGATAGCTGCTTACATTGAAATGGTTCATTAAATAAGACAGCGACCCCTCCTCCTCTCCTGCTCACCCTGGCCTCACTGATAAAACTGTAGTTAGGAGGGGTCGTCTCGATGAGAACAGCTCCACTGTTACTTTGGTCCAACCAAGTTTCAGTTAGAAACATAAAATCAAGGCTGTGCTCAATGATTAAATCATTAATTAAAAATGTTTTCCCAGCTAAAGGTCTAACGTTTAATAAAGCCAACTTAAGTGTTTTAGAGGTATTACTTGTCCCCTCATGTTTGGGAGCAGTCTGTGGCACACGAGGTATGTTTACTATATTTAAAGATCTTTTAGAGTGCAGCTCTCTGTGTTTTGACCAGGCCACATGTCTCCTTCTGTCACCTAAAAGTACAGAGATTTTAAAACCTTCTAGTAAACAGGGTTCCAGCTTCTCCTGGGAAAAGTCATCACTGCCATAATCCACGCAGCCCGGACCCTCCACACATCACACATCAGACTGCGGAGACAGGGCATGAAGAGGGACTAAGGGGGGCGAGGCTGGGCAATGTGACTTCGATTGCTCTGTTGAGGGTGGGGCTCGGTGGCGAACCTTTGGGTGCTTTTTATGGGGGACAAAGAGGGATTGGGCCGGGGGACTGTTTGTTCCTCTTTATGAGATAACTCCTCGTTTATCTCAGCCTTGGCTCCAAGCACAGATGGATGACGTATGGAATAAAACAAGTTGGAGGTGAACAGTTTTACCCCTGACTTGTTAAAATTAAATCCATTTGCTTTAAACAGATGCCTGCGTTCCCAAAAAATATTAAAGTTGTTGATAAAATGCACTGAGTGGTCAGCACATGCTGATATAAGCCATTTATTCAGTGTAAACAGCCTGCTGAATCTCTCGTCTCCTCCTCTGACCGGCGGTACAGGTCCACTGATGAATACAGCTGCATTCAGAGAGTTTACAGTATTTAATAATCCAGTAAAGTCCCGTTTCAGAACCTCCGATTGTTGTTTGGACACATCGTTTGACCCTGTATGCAGAACAATGTTTGTCACAGTTGGATATTCATCTGCAATTTGAAGAATTCTCTCCTTCAGGTTGTTGACCATATCGTTAGGAAAGCAAATTCAAATTCAAAATTCAAATTCAAATTTTATTTGTCACGTACACAGTCATACACAGTACGATATGTAGTGAAATGCTTGGACAACTGCTCGTGACCTAAAGAGAACAAAAAAGGAAAAGGCTATGAATAAGATAGGAAATAAATATGAAAAATTAAAAAGGGTAAATTTAACTAGGAAGGAATAAAATATAAATTAAGGTTAAAAATGAAATAACTGTACAACACAAATTAGAATGAAGGGTAAATTTAACTGGGAAAGAATAAGATAAAGATAAATATATAAATTAAAGTTGAAAATAAAATAACTGTACAACAAAATACACAATACACAATATAGAACTATACAAGAATGTATGAAGAAATCTAAATCTAAATAAATATATACACAATAACAGCAGCTGTACAAGTATTAACCGGAAATGAAGAATATAGTGACCAGTGTTGTGCAAAACCAAAGTCCAGAAAGTCCAGTGTGTGTGTAAGAACCATATGTGTGGGTCAGTACTGTGTGGTGGTGTGATTGAGAGACCGTATCGCCTGCGGGAAGAAGCTCCTCCTCAGTCTCTCTGTGTTGGTCTTCAGGGAGCGGAATCGCTTTCCTGACCTCAACAGAGAGAACAGTCTGTTGTTGGGATGGCTGAGGTCCTTCACGATCCTGGCCTTGGTCCAGCACCGCCTGCTGTAGATTGAGTGCAGGTCAGGGAGCTCGGAGCGGATGGTGCGCTCAGCTGACCGCACAACCCTCTGTAGAGCTCGTCAAAGCAGAGGACTTTAGTGTTCTTACCGCACATCCTTTGTACATCCTTTACTAAACTTCCGGCGCCCCCCGTGTGCGGCAGCCTGTTACAGCAGCTCTGCTCATTCTGAGTTTCTTTCTTTCTTATCTTTTTTCTCGTAATTTTTTTATAACTAACGTATTAGTAATTAGACTCTGCAACCATGTTCTACCGTTTTGTGCTAGTCCTGGTCGTTTTTCTCAGTTTATTTCTACTTTTTTCACCCGTGTCTGGGGACCCAGAGCAGAGATCCTTTGTTTACAGTAAGGATCAGCTGTTAGCGCTGAGTCCTGCAGCGGTACTGCCGGCGGACAGACCCGATATTCCCAGCGAGCTGAGGAGGAAAAGACGGGGGTGTCGTGCTGGGAAGGAGCGCCGTCGCCCGAGAAGGAGACGTTATCGACCATCTCTTCCTTCTGTAATTATTGGAAACGTAAGATCTTTGCCCAATAAGATGGATGAGCTCATGTCGCTAACCTGGTCACAGAGGGAGTACCGGCAATGTAGCATCATGATGCTAACGGAGTCGTGGCTAACATCGCTAACTCCGGGAGTTCTCGCATGTTATCGCGATAACAGCGTATGTCCCCCCCTCGGCCAACGCGGATGCAGCCTGTGACTCTCTCCACTCTGTGGTCAGCAGACTGCAAACACAATCACCGAGAGCCCTTCTCATAATATCAGGGGACTTCAATCATGCCTCACTGGACTCCACACTGCCCACCTTCACCCAGTATGTGACCTGCCCAACCAGAGTCAATAAAACACTGGACTTACTGTATGCCAATGCAGAAGAGGCATACAGTTCATCACCTCTCCCTCCCCTGGGCAGATCTGATCACAACCTGGTGCACCTTGTCCCTGTGTATGAGCCCTTAGTGCGCAGGGAGCCACCAGCCACCCGCACAGTACAGAGATGGTCAGAGGAGAGCGAGGAGGCTCTTAAGGATTGTTTTGAGTCGACTGTGTGGGAGGTGATTTGTGATGACCACGGTGAGGACATCGACAGCCTTACTACATGCATTACTGACTATATAAACTTCTGTGTGGATAACACTGTACCTACCAGGACTGTACGGTGTTTCTCCAACAACAAACCTTGGATTACCCCAGAAATTAAAACCGTCCTCAAGCAGAAGAGGAGGGCCTTCAAATCCAGAGACAAAGAGGAGTTGAAAAGGGTGCAGAGAGAGCTGAGGGGACTGATAAGGAATGGGAAGGAGAGCTACAGGCAGAAGATGGAGAACCAGCTTCAACAAAACAACGTTGGTGAAGTCTGGAGAGGCCTCAGAACCATCTCGGGCCACAAACAGCAGAACTCTCTGCCTGGGAGGGATGTGAGATGGGCAAATGAACTGAATCATTTCTTCAACAGATTTGACTCAGCCATGAGGCAGTCTACAACATCGGCTGCAGACTCACCCACCCCCACTGCTGCTGTTCCACCTCAGACTCTTCACACCTCCTCTATTCACCCTGCTCACTCCCCCCCACCCCCAACAACAGCATCCAATACACACTCAACACAAGGCTCCAGCCTGTCTCTCTCAACCACCCAGGTTAGGAGGGAACTGAGGAGGATTAATGGCAAGAAGGCAGCGGGTCCAGATGGCATCAGCTCGAGGGTCGTCAGGTCCTGCGTGGACCAACTGTGTGGGGTGATGGAGCACCTCTTCAACCTGAGCCTGAGGTTGGGAAGAGTCCCACAGCTCTGGAAAACCTCCTGTGTTGTACCAGTGCCAAAGACTTCACGCCCCAAGGACCTCAACAGCTACAGGCCGGTGGCTCTGACATCCCACCTGATGAAGACCCTGGAGCGGTTGGTCCTGGCTCAGCTTCGGCGCCTAATAAGCTCATCACTGGACCCACTTCAGTTTGCCTACCAGCCTGGCATTGGAGCGGATGATGCCGTCATTCACCTCCTACATCGTTCCCTCGCTCACCTGGAGACCGCTGGAAGCACTGTGAGAATCATGTTCTTTGATTTCTCCAGTGCCTTCAACACCATTCTTCCCTCGGTTCTAAAGGACAAGCTGGTGAACTCTGGAGTGGACCATCACCTCACTACCTGGATCCTGGATTACCTCACCGACCGACCACAGTATGTGAGGACTCAGGGCTGTGTGTCGGACAGGGTCGTCTGCAGTACGGGGGCCCCACAGGGAACGGTTCTGGCTCCGTTCCTCTTCACCATCTACACTGCAGACTTCTCCCACAATTCCACCCAGTGCTTCCTGCAGAAGTTCTCTGATGACTCTGCAATAGTCGGCCTCATCACTGATGGGGACGACAAGGAGTACAGAGGTCTGACCCAAGACTTTGTGGACTGGTGCCAGCTGAACTACCTCCAGATCAACGCCAGTAAAACCAAGGAACTGGTGGTAGACTTCCGCAGGCACAAGCATTCTCCACTGCAACCACTGAACATCCAAGGTATGGACATTGAGGCTGTGGACAGCTACAGGTACCTTGGTGTTCATCTGAACAATAGACTGGACTGGACTCATAACTCAGACGCCCTCTACAGGAAAGGGCAGAGCAGGCTGTACCTGCTGCGGAGACTCAGGTCGTTTGGAGTGGAGGGCCCACTCCTGAAGAAATTCTATGACTCTGTTGTGGCTTCTGCTATCTTTTATGGCGTGGTCTGCTGGGGCGGCAGCATCTCTGCTGGGGACAGGAAGAGACTGAACAGGGTGATCCGAAGGGCCAGCTCTGTTCTAGGATGCCCTCTGGACCCAGTGGAGGTGGTGAGTGACAGGAGAACGGCGGCTAAGCTGTCATCCCTGATGGACAACATCTCCCACCCCATGCAGCAGACTGTGACAGCACTGAGCAGCTCCTTCAGTGGGAGACTGCGGCACCCACGGTGTGGGGCGGAGAGATTTCGCAGGTCTTTCCTCCCCACTGCTGTCAGACTCCATAATAAAGACTTTAACTGATCAAGCACACACATCCATACATATGCAATAATACCAAGTGCAATAATCCTTTCTGTCATCGTTGTATTTTTACTCAGTTGTATATAGTATTTGTATTTGTATTCTATTTTTATCTTATTGTATATTTATTTTATTTTATTCTACTGTATATAGTATTTTATTTTATTTTATTCTATTCTGTACAGTTGTGTACTGTATTTATTCTTATTGTATTCTAATTTTTGCCTCATAACTTTTGCACTGTCCACTTCCTGCTGTGACAAAACAAATTTCCCACGTGTGGGACTAATAAAGGTTATCTTATCTTATCTTATCTTATCTTATCTTTACGGCAGAGTCACCCACAATCAGCGTTTCAGGCCTAGCCTTCAGCTTTCCCCGTGGATTTTCAGGCCTTACTTCGCTACTTTTAGATGGATGGTTGTCCGATATAGATCCAGGGTCCTTTGATAGTGGAGCAAATCTGTTCTGCAGTTTCACATTCAGTTGTTTTGAAGGTTTGTTGTTAACCTTCCTATTCACGGTTGTCCAGTCCTGTTTCCTCTCATATACAGGGGTAGAAGAGCTTCTCTGTCTCGTAGGAAGTGAAGGCCAGTCGGTTTCAGAGATTTCAGCTCGCTGTGCCCTGCCTGTGGTACGTCCTCCCCCTTCCAGGAGACATGATTTATGTCTTGGTTTTGCACCAAGACAGTCCAAGGGGGGATTATCGCTTGAGGATTTATAATAGTGCACAAAGTCTACTTTCTTGGTCATGTTATCTGTGCTCCTTAGCTGTGTACTAGCTTGCTCATCGCCATTGTTTTGAGTCAAAGGCAAGGTTGTTTCATTTCCACACAGTCCATTTACCTCCACGTTTACTTCTAAGCGATGAATTTTTGTCTCCAGTGCTGCAATCTTCTGCAGGAGGCTGTGGTAGTCATCTGTGGAGGGGGAAGGCATCTTGTTGCTAGTTAGCCTAGCGGTTAGCACCTTTCTAGGCTATTGAGGCTGCTCGGTGCCCAGACGCTGTAATCAGGCTTCAGCTGTGTCTAGGCCACAGACACACGGAGCGCTGAGGATAAGGTAACTATAAAAATGTTGCTGTTTCTGTTAAGAACACTTTAGTCCTAATGATCTATAAGTGTCCAGAAGCTACTTGACGCTGCCTGTCACAACACCTTTAAAGACTGAACTTGGTAACCAAGTAGTGACGCATCCGTATGTGATTTCAGAACAACTCCCGGTGTATTTAATGGACTGAGGCTTGCTGATTAACACTAGGTTTACTAAATTATTATTATTATTATTACTAAATTAATATTATTTCAGAATAATATTGAGTGTAAGCTGATCTTCACTGCCTCGATGTGAGCTTTGGATTCAAACTGTTTCACTTCTTTTTCTCTCCAAAAATAATTTCACATATGCCAGTTTGTATATGTGTCTTTTCTATACATTCATGTAATTGTTAGTTCATTTATTTCTCTATCTCTCTCTCTTTTTTTTAACCTTTCTGTTGTGATGCTCTGGACATTTCTAAACCTCCATGAGTTCAGTCTCAATCTTCAATCCAATTTCCCACATGCTTTCACTTTATCACGTCTAGGTTCACCTCTCACTGGTCCTCGTCCCTGTTCTCACAGTTTCCTGTGTGGCCTCCCAGATCAAACACAGGCCCAAATCAGCTGTTTCTTCTCTCCATTCCTTCTCTCTTTATCTTTTCAGTCTTTTCTTGGAGGTTAACTCCCAGCATGGCAAATATGAAAATCAGTGTCCAGTGCTGTCCAGTGCTTTCACACAGTCATCTCACTGTTCAACTTCCCAGCTTGTAATCCAGAGTGCATGTTCCATCCACAATTGTATTCATAGTATTTTAGGTCAGTTGTGCTGTCTTTTGCCTGCTGTTAATTCTTCAAGTACATGGTGTTGCTCTGTCTGTCTTCTGTCTTCATCAGGAGATTGACTGTCCTTTAAGCTTCTTCTCAGGATAAGGACAGAATGAGAGGTGAAGCTGTCAAATTTTTAAGCCAAAGCCTGGCCTGTTTTCATCCCAATTCTGTTAATCTATCATTTCACAAAAGTTAACCTGTTGTCCTGCAATCTGGAGAGTTATTTGTCAGCAGTGGATAAACTCAGCATTTGATAACAAGTGTATTGGCGATTAAGTATCGGGATATCAGGAGCGGGACGACACCTCCAAACACGCTCCTTCCGGCTCACATCTATATAGGTTCCCCCAGTTCCAAACAGGGTCCTTTCTCTGCAAATGCCTTTAACACAGCTTATCTCTCAGGAATAACATAATTTTACTCACCCTTCCATTTTCTTACAATTTCGTTCTCGTCCATCGGGGCATCAGGCGAACAACTACTCAAGCTCTGCATTCATCGCTTTTCCTCGGGCAATCCGAGAAACACACTGAACGTCATGCTGACGCCCATTCCGGGAAACCCTCTAGCAGTTTTCTCTCCACCCGTCATATGATCTGCTACGTCGATCCATCCAGTCGTCTTATCTCCGCTAACTCCAGTTATGAAGTAACTCTGGCCGCTCACCACTTCAATGAAAACCAGCAGGTGCCCACCAGCAGAACTCACAGCTCCTCTCGTGTTGCTCTGAAACAGGCCCTCAGGCCAGGCGAGTTAGCCAGAAAGCTGACAGATGTCAGTGCCGAACCCATGCTTCCGTAAGATCCCAAGTATATCCTTTCGTTAAGGACTGTAGAGGACTGTAGCCTGGTTTCAAACGCTCCTCGTCCTCGCAGATCCAAATGTCAATACAAAGTCTTCTTCCATGCAGAAGCAAATTACAGTTCCAACAGGAAAAGCTACAGCGTATGCCAGGTTCTCAGCCACTCAGCCATCCTTTGCTAAACTCTGCAGCAGCAAACGTCAGCACTGGGTTGCCAGGTTTCCTTTATCCTTCATTCGCAAAAGCAGCAGGAAGCTTTCCACCATCAGGTTGCAGTTTCTCAGCATAAAAAAAAGGCACAGAGTTGCCAGTTCTCCATCCCTCCTTTGCAAAATTCTGCAGCAAACGCCAGCACTGGGTTGCTAGGTTCTCAGGCACTCATCCCTCTTTTGCAAATTATGCAGCAAACCTCAGCACCGACTTGCCAGGCTTTCAGCCACTAATTCCTCCTTTGCTAAACTCTACAGCAAACGTCGGCACCGGGTTGCCAGGTTTCCTTTATCCCTCATTCGCAAAAGCAGCAGTTGTCAATCCCCCAGTTCTCAATGCAAAATGCAGCATGCTTTGGCACAGAGTTGCCAGCTTCCCTATATCTGCTAAAGACTTTCTTTTTAAAAAGACACTGGGTTGCCAGGTTTTCCTTCATCTCCCATTTGCAACGCAGCATTAAGCTTCTCTACTACCAAACTGCCAGTTTCTCCGCATCTATCATCGCAAAGCAGCGGCAAACCCTTCTAGGACTTTGGTGTCAGATTCTTGCTATATCTATAATTTCCAAACTTCAGTGACAAGCTTCTTACACCTGAGTTGCCAGGCCCTGTCCATCTATCATGGCAAAAGCAGCAGCGAAATCTTCTAGCAGGTTCCTTCTATATCCATCATTCGTAATGGCAGCAGCAATCTTCTTCCACCACTTTGCCAGTTTCTCTGCATCCGTTATTGCAAAGCAGTAGTAAACCCCTCTGGCACTGAGATGCCAGGTTCTCTCTTTATCCCTCATTCGCAAATGCAGCAGCATGCTTTTGACACCGCGATGCCAGGTTCTCTTCCTCTGTCCCTCCTTTACGAATGCAATATCAAGCTTGACGCCGAGATATGAGGTTCTCTCTTTATCCCTCATTCGCAAACACAGCAGCATGCTTTCTAATATAGAGTTGCCAGTTTCTCTGCTCTGCACCGAGATGCCAGAGTCACTGCCATCTTTCCTGCCTTCGCAAAGCACCGGCGAACCTTCGTGGCACCGGAATGCCAGGTTCTGTCCTCTATTGCTCCTTTTAAGACATCCAAACTTAATCCGTGCACATAATCCTTCGTGGCGTCCCTTCACTTCTCATGTGCATTCACCAGCATCATCAGGCATCCACCCTCGACACAATCGACCCTCTAATCAGTCTCTCAATTCATCAACTCTTCCCAAGCTGCTGCTGTCACTTCTGTTCATTCAGAAATTAGCTCAGTTGTTATCCCTACCTTATCGGAAGTAATTAACCAGCTGAGCACCCCCTCAAGTCAGATCATTTTTAAAACTAACAGTGTGAGATCTCCCAGACAGGTAGGATCTCAGCCATGATAAAACATTTCCCGTAACTCCAATAAATTGTTCTAGACTATCCAATAAAATACAGTAAGCCACAGTGACAAATGCAACACTGAGATCCAGCAATAATAAAACTGAAGAGCGATCATTGTCTGCATTTACCAGTAGATCTTTTACCACTTTGACTAAAGTGATTTGGTCTAAAAGCAGACTGAAATGGTTCAAACAGATTGTCTGTTGACAAATGCTCAGTGATAAGAAAGATTGATAAGAAAGACAAATGTGAGATGGGTCTATAGTTTGCAACTATGTCAACATCCAGTCCAGGCCTTTTCAAGATTGGTACTACCACAGCTGATTTAAAACATTCAGGGAAGACTCCAGTTGTTAACGAAGTATTTAAAAGAAACAGAATGTAGGGTCCTAATACAGACAGTTCGTCAGAGAAATCCGTGTACTGTGAATACACGTAGAAGATGGCGCTAGCAGTATGCACGGCGACACGTCCGTCAACTCTGCTAGCTTTGCTTTGGCTTATCCTTTTCTATTTTATCCCAAAATGCCCTCGCTCTGCATGTTACTCTCACCAGTTACTCTTAGAAATCAAAGCATCGTATGACCTGGCTCTTAAACAAACGGAGACAGGAGATGATTATGGGCCTCCTCCACCACTTTTTGAGCCCTGTATTCCGGTTTATCTGTGCCAACACTCCTACTCCACTTCCTGGAAGAAGCGCCCGAGGAAACGAGGAAAGCGGGCTGATACACTCATCAAAGTCCGAGCTCTTCTCCGTGCTTCTCGTGGAACTACTGGACCAGCAGAGTGCGTCTTTAGATGGATCCTGCCTGTTGTCGCAAACTCCAAATGGCTTTAGTAAATGTAATATCATTAGCAAACAAGACGTTTGTATTAAACAACTTCCTAAAGTCACAACAGTTGGATTTTCTGTTTCTGACAGAAACATGGCTTCAACCCGGTGAGTCTGTAGCTTTTTCGGCACTGGTTCCTCCTAATTTCTCATTCTTCAGTCTCCCTCGGTCCTCTGGTAGGGGGGGAGGCTTAGCTACCGTGTTCAACGCTCGATTTCATTGCCATCAAACATTACAGCACGACTCATTTTCTAGTTTTGAACTCCAGCTGTTTGAGTTACACCTGAACTCGGCTGCGCCTTTGCTGTGTGCCCTCATATACCGCCCTCCCAAGTTTAACAAGGATTTTATCAAAGAGTTTTGAGGTTTTATGGCTGGAATCATTCTTAAATTTGACAGTTTTTTAATCCTTGGTGATTTTAACATCCATGTTTGCTGTGACTCTAAACTTTTGGTCAAGGACTTTTTAAATATTATTGACTCTTTTAACTTGACCCAGTGGGTTACCGGTCCCACACATGAAAAAGGTCACACACTGGACTTGGTGCTCTCCCACGGGCTGGATGTGTGCATCACGGAAATATCTGAAGGCGTTGGAAAGGGAGGGGGATGAGTGAGTGCTTGTCAGTGTAAGTGTGTGTGTGTGTGTGTGTGTCCAGAGTTCAGCGGAGACAGTGTCCTTCGCACTATCAGGCTAAGTAAACAGTCTGCCAGCCAACCCAGGTGGCCTTCATGGGACGGGAAGAATAGTCATCACACAGTCGTTATCAGGGAGTTGTTTTGGTGGGCTCCAGCCTTGGGCCTGCAGCTGGCGCCGTGGTGTCCGAATGTTGAATATTGTTGATTTCTGTTTTGTGAGCAGCTCGAATTTTAGCACTCTGAGACTGGTCCCTCAACTTCGCGTTGGAGAGCCGCGAGCCTCCCCATGATGGTATCAAACTTCAGTTCCAAGGTGTTGTCAGTCTTTTGATTCTGAGACTTCACAACTGCAGTGATCCGTTCCGCAATGTTTTCCAGCTGTCGCTCAAGGGTGTCATTTTGAGCAGGCCTCTCTCTGATGTTTCCCCTCATACGCTCAATGGTGTTGTTTTGAGCCTTCACAGCAGCAGTAAGCGTCTCCAAGGTGTTGACCATATTACGTTCGTTGTGAGAGGTCGCACCTCGTCCCGGCGCTTCGAATCCAGCGGGCAGCCATGTGGGGGTTTGAACAGCCGGTTCCGCTCTCTTATTTCTCTGATAAAGCAGAGAAATACTCTAACAGTGCCCACTTTTTCTGCTGCCTTTATGGATTCTGGAATAATGAACTCCAACTGTAAAAGTGTTGAGGACCTTTCGGACATTCTTCCTTCTACCTGCACTGATATCTTGGACTCTATTGCTCCGCTCAGGACTGTGCCTAAGAATTTATCAGAGCCGTGGTTGAATGAACATACGCGCTCCCTCAGATGTGACTACAGACGTGCTGAAAGGAGATGGAAAAAGGACAGATTACAAGTTTGTGGCATTCACACCCACATTCTGGGAGCATGGGAGAGGTGTACCTTCTCTTATTGTTTTATGGTAGGATAAACGTGTCTATATGTTTTAGGCTAAGAGCCTTTTGTTTAGATGAACTGTTGGACTTCCAAACCAGCAGGGTTAGGGAAGTTGTTTATGGGTCACACTCTGACCCCCAGAAAGCCTCAGATCAGCTGAAACACTCAGTTTATTTAAATCCAGGTTGAAGACTCACCTGTTCTCAGCTGCATTTGAATAAAGCACCAAATCCACACTTTAAGCTTAAATTTCAAAACTTACATTTAACTACTGATTTTATCTACTGTTCTGATTTTATCTGTTTTGAGTTTATATACTGTTGTTTGTTGTTTGTTTGTTAATTAGTTAGTTAGTTTATTTGCTTGTTTTAATCAATTTTAAATCATGCTTTTTATTTGTTCTTGTTTCTAATGTCTCTGTAAAGCACTTTGAATCACCTTGTTGTTGAATTGTGCTATACAAATAAACTTGCCTTGCCTTGCCTTGCCTTGCCTTACACAACGCACAGGCAAGGTACTCTTTGTGTGTATGTATACGTCGTATGTTAATGCACCTATGCATATTCATGTAACCACAATAAAAGAGCAGTGTTATGGGGGAGCAGATGAGAGCAACTGGGGTCAAGCGAAGGAACGGGGTTTGTCCAGTTCTCTCCCGTGCACGAGAAACATAAAGAACTTTGCCTACTCGTGTCTTGCTTTGCTGTGTAATTAAATTGTCCTTAACGTTCCAGCGAATAGGTTTATGCTACAAACCTATCAGCGACTGTACAAAAAAAGAGAAAAGTTGATGGTGAGGGCCGCCGCTTTCAGGAGCGGTGGGAATTGCAGTATTTTTTTACTGAAATTTGAGGCAATTGTGTTTGCCTGATTTGTAAAGAGACTGTTGCCTTGTTTAAGGATTTTAACATTAGGAGACACTACGAGACTAAGCTGTTAGCTTGTTATTTTATTTATTTATTTATTTTTTAAAAAGAGGGGCAATACATATTAATGAACATTTTAACAAATGTAAATATGCTAGATTACAGCCTTGGGCTAATTTCCATCTGCAGACCCTCTGGCAGGTTGGTGTTGAACACAAATTAGTAAAAACATACAGAGACACTATTTACAGGTCATGTGACAAGGACAAAAACAGTGATCACATTATACTAGAACAAACAATGACAAGGAGAGTGGACACAGAGGACAGTATAGATGTTGCAGCATATAACAAGCTAACAGGGAGTGAGCGCGCTGAAAAAGTGAAGCAACTCCAAGCTGCTCTGGCTTCGCAACAGCGATTTTTCATGCGGGCCTGTGAGATACATGAAAATATCACGAAAGCCAGCTACGAAGTGGCTATGTTAATAGCGAAACATGGCAAACCTTTCACCGAAGGTACGTTTGTCAAAGACTGTGTCATGAAAATAGTGGAGAACATTTGCCCCGAGAAGAAGCGAGAATTTCTGAGTGTTTGCTTGGCACGCAACACTGTGGCACGAAGAGGTGAGGATATATTGTCAGACATTCACAGACAGCTGCGGGACAGAGGAGTGGATTTTGATTATTTCTCATTAGCCTGCGATGAAAGCACCAATGCATCTGACACCGCGCAACTGCTGATTTATTTACGAGGAGTCGATGACAAGATGAACGTGACAGAGGAGCTGCTGGATCTCAAAAGCCTTAAGGGTCAAACCAGAGGATTGGCTTCTGTTTGTGAAGCTGTTGATGATGTGACGCCACCATGGAGTAAAGTTTCTGGGATCATTACTGATGGTGCACCTGCCGTGGCTGGTGAGCGAAGCGGATTGTCCACACTGATCTGCAATAAAGTCAGTGAAGAAGCAGGTAACGCTGTTAAACTTGACTGTATCATTCATCAGCAGGCTCTCTGTGCCAAACATCTCAAATCTGATGATGTTATGAAACCAGTAGCAAAGACAGTCAACTGTATTCGCTCTAAAGCTCTGTACCACCGACAGTTTCAGCAGTTTCTTCACGACATCCAGGCTGAATATGGTGACGTCATTTATTACAATGATGTGAGGTGGCTAAGTCAGGGGTCTGCACTACAGCGATTTTTCTCTCTCAGAGAGGAAATTAGACAGTTTTTGGATGAGACGGGACAACCAATGGAAGAACTGTCTGATCTTGTATGGCTGGCAAATCTGGCTTTTTTGGTTGACATTACGAAACACGTGAATGCGCTGAATGTTAATCTTCAAGGAAAAGACGCAGTGGTGAGCCAGCTATACGCTCACATCAAGGCCTTTGGAACCAAACTGCAACTTTTCCAAAGACACTTGTCCCTAACAGAGCCCTGTACTGCACACTTCCCAGCTTTGAAAGACGTTATTGACAGTTTCCCAGTGGACATTAATGTTGTTACGGTTCGGCGTTGGCAGTGTATTGTTTTAGGCGTTTTGTTTTGGCGTGACTGTTATGTGCTTCCCGTTTTACTTTGAAAGTCTGTGTTATCTTAGTGTGTTCAATTTACGTGTCCCTGTCTCGTCAGTGTAAGCGTTGCCCCAGCTGTGTTTCCCTCTTGTTGTCCATTTCCTGATTGCTCCCTCTAGGTATTTAAACCCTGTGTTTCAGTATGTCATGGTCGCGATCTCCCCCCCCCCGTTGTAAATAGTTTGGCGCCTTGTGTTGTGATGTAAATAAATATCGTATTTTGCTTTAAAGAAAATAGTTGTCGATACTTTCATTTTGGGATTATTTTTGTGGAAGCCCGTATTAGTCTTTTTTATGAGTTCGCCCTCCTTAAGAGCAGTGAGCTTGGGGGCCCTTTTTCCCTTATTTCTATTTTTCCTGAGTTGCACGCCGGTTGCCTAGGCCGGGGTGTAACAATGTCCAGATGAAGGGGTACGCAACAGCTACCGCGTCTCTTTCTGGAGAATTTAACAAACACTTTCAGGACTTTGCAGCTATTGAAAAAGACATGCTGCTTTTCTCATCGCCCTTCTCCGTGGACCCTAATGATGCTCCTCCACAGCTTCAGCTGGAGCTCATTGAGCTGCAGTGTGACGATGAGTGGAAAACACCGGCAGTGTTCTCTTGTTGACTTTTATCAGCAGCTAGACAAAGACAGGTTTCCTGAAGTGCGATCTCTTGCTAAGAAAATGCTGGGCTTATTTGGTTCCACATATTTGTGTGAGCAAACATTCTCTGTCATGAACTTAAACAAGAACCGATTGAGATCAAGGATGAGTGACTCCCACTTGCGTGATATTTTACACATCTCAACCACTGCCCTCAAACCAGACCTAATTGCTTTACTAAAATCTAGATCCCAGTATCACCCCTCTCATTAGTCCAGGGATGTCCAAATTCTGTACTGGAGAGCTGCTATGCATGTTTTAGTTCTTTCTGGTTTAGCACAGTTGAATCAAATGAAGAGCAGGCCTCCAGGAGTGACATCCCTGCATTACTCATGTGTTCCTGAACAGTAAAAAGCATAAAGCATGCTAATGTAATCCACAAAAGGAAACGTATTTTCTAAAACTCTTAAGATTTGGTTTTAACTGTTGATGTTATGCTCTTAATTCATAGTTGAGTGTGTTGTGTACATATTGTGTAAATTTACAAATGTGTTTATTTCTTGCGGCAAGTGAACTTCCAGTTGTGCAGTAGATGTGAAAAACTTTGGCTTCCTGAAAGGTCTTGTAAAAGTCAAGGGCAAAATTCACTTTAAAAAAAACTTTATTGATAACAGAACACTTTTCATTACTTATAACACCTGTTTAAATGTTCATTAGGCAAAGATATTGCAAACTCATGGAAATTTAGGGTATTCTATACAGTTTGTTCACTGTTGTCTGACTCTCCAGATATAAATGAAAGGCGGAATTGTGTCTTTAGAGTTGTAAATGCTTGCCTGAGTGTCTTTTATTTAGGTACATTTCTATTTTAAAAACAAAGGTAATTGTGACTATTAAAATTGTTCTTCATTATATTTTCATGTAACTTTGTTATGGAAAAAAAGTCAAAAGGAACCATTGGCCCCCAGGCATCTTCACTTTATAAAATTTGGCCCTCTTTGCAAAAAGTTTGGACACCCTTGATCTAAAGTCTTGGAGAAAGTGGTCTATCTACCTACAGTTGCAGGCCCACCTTGATTTTAATATGATCTCTGAAAAATTTCAATCTGGTTTTAAATAACTACATAGCACTGAGACGGCACTTTTAAGGGTTTTTAACCATATTCTTTTAACTCTGGACTCTGGCAGCCCTGCTGCCCTCTTATTGTTGGACTTGTCAGCAGCTGTCAAGCTGTCGACACAGTCGACCTTGACATCCTGTTATCACGGCTAGAATTTTATGCTGTCCTAAAAGGATCTGCCCAACAGTGGTTTCTGTATGCCTATTTGTCAGAAAGGTCTTTTCATGTCAATATGGGTCCCCACAACTCCAAAATAGCCCCTCTTAAATACGGTGTACCTCAAGGCTCTATTTTGGGTCCTGCCCTGTGTTAAGTCTAATTGTTGAATGTTGCCATTGTGTTTCTTAAATTTGTACAGTCTTAGTTCAAGCAGTAGGATCAAAGCCATTCCTTTGATCCTGACCACCTCTCCAACCACTCTGTGCTGGGGGAGGTTTTATTGTAGATACATCCTATCTGAAAGATCTGTTTCTTTTGATGTAAGCTTCCTGGGTTTATGACCCTTTGGTGAGCAGGAGGTCTGACACACACACACACACACACACACACACACACACACGCACACATACACACGCACACATACACACACACACATACATACACACACACACACACACACACTCTTACTTAAATACAGAAGTTCACACATCTTAGGACCATGTGGGCGTGGCTTTGTTCTGACGTGTTTTGTGTGAACTGTCTCTCAATAAAAGGTAGCAGGAGGAGGTCAGATCTGGGGGTCATTTTCGTGGTGGACACAGGCCTCCCTTGCGCAAATAATCGATCGATCGATCGACTGTCTTGTTTTCTTCATGATGAATAAGTCTCTAGAATTAGCGGGGCTTGTGGAAACACAGACCCAACATTTATTTAGTCCTTCGGAGCCGGAACCTAACACATTGCATCCACCGAGGAGAGGGAGAGGACGCCACCACAACGTCTGGGATGATTGACGTAAAGCCCTGGTGTTTCACTTTGCTTGTCACCAGGCTGGGAAGTTTGCGCCTGACCTCCCCTCGGGATGGATGACGATTGACGGGATCCAGAGACTCTTCCCATTAGTGATGGGATTTCCGGCTCTTTTTAGAGAACCGGCTCTTTCGGTTCGGCTCACTAAAAAGAGCCGGCTCTTTCAGCTCCGAACCGGCTCTTAAGGTTGTTTTGTTGCTTTAATTAATTTATTATTAACAATAATATAAAATTATGCACAAAAGGAATTACTAATGTAAAAAAAAAGTGGTTTTATTCATATATGTTTATATATAAATATATGCGGTGGCCCCTAGAGACAAAACACGTACAAACTCCAAAACTCATTTCTAGCATTTCTAGCATAAGTGATCTAGGTAGCTCTGAACTTCCAAAACAGAGCTACCTAGATCACTTAAATTACACAATTGAAAGCATGAAAGCATATGTGTATTGTTTGTGTATTTATACACAAGCATTCATATAGAGTCAAATAAAATTTAAAAAAAAGTTCATTTACCTGTTACTGCCACACACCAAATCCGGTCGTTGGTACTTGCTGGCTTGTGTAGCCACTAGGTAACAAAAGCTCAACACTGCGCCTAGCATCCTGGAGCACTTCTGTTGTCTTTTGTACGTGTTTTGAGTTTTTATGTGCTTCTGAGTTTTTATGTGTTTTGGAGTTTGCACGTGCTTCGGAGTTTGTATGTGCTTCAGGGTTCGTACGTGATTTGAAGTTTGTACATGCTTTGTCTCTAGGGGCCACCGTAAATATACTTTTATTTATTCACGCCACATAAAATGTAATAAATAAATCATATAATACAAAAACCTACTAGTTACAGTTCAACTTTTAACTATTTAAATTTTCAGCTTTTTCCTTTTAAACCAATTTAAAGTGAAACAACACAAAACACTGCAAACCACAACACAATTAAATATAAATTATAATATGAAAACAAAAAGAAGATGCACATTCTCTGTCATATGGGCCTGTATGTATAAACTTTCTGAATCCTTTATCATCTGCAACTGAAAATAGTTGTGGATGATTACTATACCTTTCTAATGTGACGTTGTTGTCCCTGGCTCTCTTTCTCTCTCTCTCCCTCCTGCTCTGTTCCTGTGCTACTGAGTGCAACTACCGCCCCTCTTCCAAGCATAAAGCACAAGGCTCGCATGCTGAGTGAAGCCGAAAAAAGTGCGAGAGAGAGGGTGAGAGAAAAAAAAACCCCACGGCTCGCGATAAGGAGCCGGCTCGCGTCGTTCACGTCAAAGACCCGGCTCTAAGAGCCATTTCGTTCGCGACTGACCCATCACTACTTCCCATGAACGTAAACAAACAGTGAGTACAGAAGGCCTTAGAGAGCGGCTACGTGACCCTGCGTTGACTGCAGGTACGGGAGCGCGCTAGCCGCGTGAGAGAGACGCAGGCTTCTCCGCCGTGTGGGGCGTAGAGATAACCTAGGTTCGGTGACTCCGCCGTGAAGAGAGTCCGGAATCTCCGCCATTTGGGGCGTTAGAGAGTGTCCGAAGGTTGAATTCTCCGCCATATGGGGCGTTTGAGAGTTTTCAACAGAGAGCGCTAGCTGTGTGTGCAGGCGCTAGCTGTGCGTGCAGACGCAAGTGATAGGCCTATGTTGTGTGTGTGTGCGGGCCAGATGTGGTCTGCGTGAGTGTGGCTGATTGTTGTCTTGTAATGGAGAATAAAATGTGTAAGTCTGCCTTAGAAGGAGATGTAAAATTTATGGAGAAATTTTCACCGGGCAGCACGCAGTATGTAGGTTGTTGGCGTAAAAAATAAAAATAAAAAAATATGGATTTGAAGGGACATTAATGGAAGTTAAAGGTAAAATGCTGGTAGAAAGAATAGCTGTAAGCGTAGCAGGTAAAACAGGGGAAGCGAAGCAGAGGAAGGAATTGCAGTTAGCAGTTGCTAAGTTGTGGCTGGAGCAGGCTCAAAAGAGAAGAGAAGCACAGAACGTTAAAAGAGCAATATTGCAAGCAGTGGTTGTGAAACCTGAGGATGAAACAGCTCAATCCACTGCAACTACTTTAGAACCGTAGAAAAGCATTAGGAAGAGCAAGAATGTTAGCAGAACGAAGAGCCAGAGAAGAGCGTGAGAGAGCAGAGGTGGAGGAGAAATTAAAGGCTGGGTATGGAGAGGCATTGGGAGCAGCATTGAGTCCAAGACAGACTAGGCAGGGCAGGAAACAGAAAGTAAAGTTAGTGAACACAGACGTTACAACCACATATCCATCCCTGACACAACACAAAAAAAACATATGGTGTTTCGGTCCCAGAGTGTGAAGATGAAGAAAGTTTTTCTCCTGATCCATTCCGTGAGTGTGAGCATGTTTGACGTCACGGTGTGTGTGAAAAGGTATCCAGCTGGGGCAGACATGATTCTGCAGATCACCTGCCCAGTGGACAAAAAGGAATAAAATAGTTGTGTGGATGAATGATAGCACGAAGAGTGTTTGGTGTTTCTCAGTCTGAAACAACTGTAATGCTATTTTCTGTTTTGAGAAAAGTACAGTTTAAAAAAAAATCAGAGAGAGATGTGTGTTGTTTAAGCAGTGATGAGAATAATGAAAGTGTGATGAGAGACTAACACAAAAACATACAGAAAGTGCATTTACTATACTAACCCCACATGCATATACACATACAATGACACTCATGAAGACCAGACAGCATCTTAAGCATGAGATTCTGTTTGTCATCTTGTCCAAGTCACTAGTAAGATGAAAGTGATACATAGACTAGTGGACTGAATATTATAGGAGGACAGATGGTTGCATCATAGAGGAGAAAACAGAATGCTGATGAGGGGTCTTAACCCTTCTTTGGCCCTGGGACCATTTTTGGTCCCTTTAGTTTTTCAGTTACAAGCCATTTGCACTGTGTTGAATGGAATATAGCCAAATTCTCTAAAAAAAAGTTTGGCATAATTTCATTTCAAAATTCAAGTCTGACTTCCTTAAATTAGCTTCAGTGGCTAAGCTAACAATACACATCCTCTTAGAGCCCTAGGGACCATTTTTGGCCCATTGACTTCCATTATAAACGCTATTTTTCACTGCAGAATTATTACCGTTAATGTCTTGGTGATTACTTATGTTTCCGTCTCGTTTTGGTCTATGAGCCTTAGAGTTGTAATTTTTTTATTTGTCCACCGGGTGGCGCCCTTGCTCCACATTTGATCCCTGCTGGAAAACAGCGGGCTGCTTGGACAGACCTGCGGGAAACGAAGCCTCATTTCCGGCGTGCAGCAGCGGCTTCGCCCGATGATCGGGCGGGACCATTTTTTGGTCCCTAGGACCGTTAGAGGGTGCTTTTTTTTTTTTTTAGTCAACAGGAAATGACGTATTTGTTGTCACGTGGTATCGGATGTGTGGGCTGGAAAAAGCAGTCCCCGGTGATCGTGCCCCGGTGATCGTCGCGACTTACCCCGGCAACATGCACTTATTTCGGCCTAGAGGAGGAGCATTTGCCGCCTGGAGACCATTTTCTGGTCCTGAAAAAAAAAAAAAAAGGCGATCGAAATGAATGTTGGTGCCAATCTTTAGTCCATCTAAAGGCCTAATTATAATAACAATTGAATATTACCTCAAATGTTTTTTTTGGAAAATATTCAAGTTTTATGTTTTTTGGGGCAAAAAAAGCAGTGCGCTCATGTGACGAAACCGGGATATAAAGGGTTAAAATCCGCGAAATGTAATTAAAACTTGACATGAATATTTCAAGGAGAAGTAGGTCTAAAAGATTGGCTAATTTAAAGTGGAATAAAATATTAATATATAAATTTTTTATAGCACTTTTTTGGGCGTGGTCGATTAGGACCGATAGGGTGTGCATTTTATGAAATGCGCTCCTGCAAAAAAAATAAAAGGCGATCGAAATGACTGTTGGTGCCAATCTTTGGTCCATCTAAAGGCCTAATTATAATAACAAACAAATATTACTTCAAATGTTTTTTTTGGAAAATATTTAGTTTTTTGTTTTTTGGGGCTAAAAAAACAGGGCGCTCATGTAATAAAACTGGGATTTAAAGGGTTAAAACAACGAAAATATAATTAAAACTTTATATGAATATTTCAGGGAGAAGTAGTTTTAAAAGACTGACCAATTTAAAGTGGAAAAAAATATGAATATATAATCTTTTTATTGCACTTTTGGGGCGGGACCATTTTTGGTCCCCAGGGCTCTAAAGGGATGCATTTTTAAGGGTCAGCGAAGGTTAAATGAGTGAGCTGATTGTGAGTTTCTGATGTGTGAAGAAGTTTTAACACATTTAGTTACATGAGAAGAAACTTATTATGTGCTGAGACAACACGGTTATGCTGTATGTTGTGTGTGTGTATGGCTGATTTGGATGAATGTTTGAGATTAAACTGGCTGTTCATTTGTCTTTTGTTATTAAGTTGAGCCTGCCAATTGGGTTGTTACGATTTATCCCCCTGGCATGAAGAACACGTGTCATGACTTAAACAAGGCCTTTCTTTCCTTTGCTTTCCTTTATTTTCTTTCTTTTATTTTGTTACTTTCATGGTGCACTGAAAGTTTTGTTTGATGATCTTTGTTTGAGCAGATCTGCACAATTAGAACCGAAGCGTCGTCGAGAAAACTGTTGCAAAGTGAGCTTCTCCAAAATTAAAATGGGCTCAGGAGAAAGCCACTTATTTGGGACAATTAGGAAACAAGTTCCTGTCTAAAAGGATTCAACGAGGAAATCCAGTCTAAATTGTTTTTCTTTTTGAAATGACGTTGTTTTGCTGAGCGTGGAAACGACTGCGACGATAATTTCCACAATTAGCAAAAGAAGGAATCACTGAGTGAATGAGTAAGAATTTTAAAATAAATGGGAAACTGACTGGCTGACAAAAGCTGACAAGACTGACTTAACACCATTGTGTGAAGTTAACCCACACCTGACAAAGGTGTGGATGTATCTCTGTGTGTGTCTCTGTTGCAGGAGCAGAAGGAGACCACAGGAGGAAACTTGGGTCACATGACTATGTGAACTCTGAAAATTTAACCTTTTTAGTTTAAATTCTCTGTCTGTGAATTTACCATGTGTGTGTTATTCACTACCTTGTGTTGCTCACAGAGATTACTGTGAGAAAGAGTGTATACACCTGCGCAGCGCTAACATTTACATTTCTTTTTACAGCAGATGGTTAATCATGTGATTTGATCATGTGATTTACAGCAGGACACAACTTAATATGTTTTTCTAAATCAAATTCAAATTTTATTTGTCACATACACAGTCATACACAGTACGATATGTAGTGAAATGCTTGGACAACTGCTCGTGACCTAAAGAAAACAAAAAAGGAAAAGGCTATGAATAAGATAGGAAATAAATATGAAAAATTAAAAAGGGTAAATTTAACTAGGAAGGAATAAAATATAAATTAAGGTTAAAAATGAAATAACTGTACAACACAAATTAGAATGAAGGGTAAATTTAACTGGGAAGAATAAGATAAAATATATAAATTAAAGTTGAAAATAAAATAACTGTACAACAAAATACACAATATAGAACTATATAAGAATGTATGAAGAAATCTAAATATAAATAAATATATACACAATAACAGCAGCTGTACAAGTATTAACCGGAGATGAAGAATATAGTGACCAGTGTTGTGCAAAACCAAAGTCCAGAAAGTCCAGTGTGTGTGTAAGAACCATATGTGTGGGTCAGTACTGTGTGGTGGTGTGATTGAGAGACCGTATCGCCTGCGGGAAGAAGCTCCTCCTCAGTCTCTCTGTGTTGGTCTTTAGGGAGCGGAATCGCTTTCCTGACCTCAAAAGAGAGAACAGTCTGTTGTTGGGATGGCTGAGGTCCTTCACGATCTTCCTGGCCTTGGTCCAGCACCGCCTGCTGTAGATTGAGTGCAGGTCAGGGAGCTCGGAGCGGATGGTGCGCTCAGCTGACCGCACAACCCTCTGTAGAGCTCGTCTGTCCTGCATGGTGCTGTTCCCGAACCAGGTTAAGATGTTTCCCGCCAGGATGCTCTCTATGGTGCACGAGTAAAAGTTCCTGAGCACCTTGGAGGGCAGTTGGAAGTCTCTCAAGCGTCTGAGGTGGTAGAGACGCTGTCGGGCCTTTTTCACCACGGTGTTGATGTGACAGGACCATGACAGGTCCTGCGTGATGTGAACTCCGAGGTATTTGAAGCTGTCCACTCTCTCCACTGGGCACTCGTTGATGACGGGGGTCTGGTAGTTCCTCTCCTGCTTAGTGCTGAAGTCCACTATCAGCTCCTTTGTCTTACTGACGTTTAGAAGGAGGTTGTTCCTCTGGCACCAGTTCTCCAGATTCCTAATCTCCTTCAGGTAGGCCGTCTCGTTGTTATCAGAGATCAGGCCCACCACGACGGTGTTGTCAGCAAACTTGATGATGGTGGTGGAGCTGGTAGTGGCCACGCAGTCATATGTGTACAAAGAGTACAGCAGGGGGCTCAGGACACACCCCTGGGGGGCTCCAGTGCTGAGAGTGGTGGAGGCTGAGACATGTCCGCCCATCCTTACTGCCTGTGGTCTGCCAGTTAGGAAGTTGGAGATCCACTGACACATAGATGAGCTGAGTCCCAGATGCTCCAGCTTGGTGGTGAGTGTGGAGGGAATTATGGTGTTAAATGCAGAGCTGTAGTCTATGAAGAGCATTTTAACATAATTCCCCCTTCTAGTGTCCAAGTGAGTGAGTGATGTGTGGAGGAGATGAGAGATGGCATCGTCTGTGGAACGATTTGGACGGTAAGCGAACTGTAGTGGGTCCAGTGTGTCTGGTAGTGAAGAAATGATGAAGTCTCTGACCAGGCGTTCAAAGCACTTCATCACTACTGACGTGAGGGCTACAGGGCGATAGTCATTGAGAGAAGTAGGGTGGGGTTTCTTCGGGACAGGAACAATGATGGACTCTTTGAAGCATGTGGGGATCACCGACTGAGATAAAGAGATGTTGAATATCTCAGTGAACACAGGAGCTAGCTGGTATGCGCAGTCTCTTAGGATACGACCTGGGATGCCGTCTGGTCCTGCTGCTTTCCTGGTGTTCACTCTTTTGAAGGCTCTCCTTACTTCATGCTCGGAGATGACGAGCACATTTCCGGTGCTGGCAATATCTTCCTGTCCTGTTGTAGGCAGCGGTGCGGGATCTCAGAGCGTTGCGGATAGTTTTATCCACTGTTGAAATCTTCCAATTCTTTGAATCTTTGGGCTGAAGGAAGGACAATACTCTGTGTATTTATGCTCAATCAACAATCATTTATTTCCATACAATTCAACACTTAAGAGCATAAGAACCATCATGATGGGGAGACATGCCTGAAGAGGGTCACAGCAAGTCTCAAAATGGTGATGGGTTGCTCAGCTTTTTATAGTCTCTAGTGGCCCCCATCTAGTCGTAAAAGCCAAAACATCACATTCTTTCTCTGTTACAGCGCCTAAGTTATGACCTCGGCAGTTGTTTCTCTGCTTTCTGTAAGGTGGGGGTATGGAATGTGGTCTGTCTATCTCCCCTGTCTTAGACACAGAGTCTCCTGCTTACAATCTTCTCTTCATGATTCAACAATTAAGCATGTAACACATTCACAGCAGATCATTACATGAAGGAACCTTTTAAAAAACAAAAAACAAGCGCGTCCATGCTCACAGGTGTACACACGGGTGATCACACCCACAAACTACACCCTTTTTGGCTCCTACCTCAAAGCACACTGTGTTCTGTTGATCTTATGTGCTGCACAATAATGTTTAATATTTAGTATTTACTGTCATATTCCCATATATCATTGTGATGTTGTTTATTCTATTACTCTTGTTCTCTTCTGCTTGTTTTCTTTTTTCTTTCTCAGCAGGTGATCCAGGTGATTGATATATGCATTTTTTTCCCTGCCCATTCTGTTGGTTTTTGTCTTTTGCCCTTCTCCCCCATCCCTCTTCTCAGCTGTTTCTCTTTCCCTCTTTCTTTCTCCCCTTCTTTCCTCCAGTCAAGTCTGTCCCGTATTCAGCAAGTCAAAATAAATAAACAATAAAAGGTGAATCAAATGGACCATTATGGCAAGGCTGGGATGGTCAATTTGGTAAAGTAAATCCGTTGGGCATCTTTGTTTGCCTTTAGACAATAATTCTGATGGCAAAAGAGCCAAACAGGACAGGCAAAAAAAAAAAAAACAAAAAAAAAACAAATGCCAGGTGACTGTAAAATAACTAACAGCACTTTTTCCACAAGTAAAGCCAGTAACTTACTATCCTAAAAGATTACCTCTAGTTGCTCATGCTTTACCTCCATGCGTGAGATCAGTATGTGCAGCAGCTTAAGCTGTACAATGTTTCAGGAAATAGTTTATTTCACCTTTTGACATTGTTAGTTCCACACGAGGTAGATGTTTACTACTGCAGACTAAACTTACATTTCTTTCACCTACAAGACACTTGCCTTTAATGTTACTGTTACTCTCACAACCACACATATTACCATAAAGTGGTGCACAATTCTGAATCTGTCACGGTTCTGGGTCCGTGGGACCCAGTATTTTGAGTTTATTGTGTTTTGATTTAAGTTTGCATCAGGGATTGTGTTCTTGTTCTCTTGTCGTGTTGGGGTGATGATTATGATGTCTATTATTAGAGTTCCATGTTTCTGTTTATCTGGGCTTAAGATGTGGGTTTAGTTTCATATGTCATCTCCTGTCTGTCTCTCGATGTCGAGCCTGCGTGTGATGTTTTATTGTGAAGGTCTGCGTCTCATGTGAGTGTGTTCAGTTTTACCTCTGTCTCATCTTACTGATTGTTCCCAGCTGTGTCCACCACCTGTGTGTATTTACGTCATGTCCTCCGTCATTGTAGTTGCTGGTCCATCTGTGTAACCACCGTGTCTCGCTCGTGTGTTCACCCTGCTGTCTACCATCGTCTGCCTCTGCTCGCCCTGCTTCATGTTCATGTTCTGGTTTCTGCGCTATAGTTTAGTTGTTTCCCAGTATAGTTTAGTTCGAGCTCCTTTTGCTGTTTGTCCTTATTTCGTGTTCAATAAACCACCTTCGCATCTTCACGACTGCCTGCGATTGGATCCTCATTTATTATTTTCACACGGCTTATCTCACTCGCCGTGACAGAATCTGTCAAACCCTTTTTGCCAATGGAGGAGGGCACTTCTCATGAGAGTAGAGAGCGCGAGGAGAAGAAGTGTAAGCCGAGGGATGACTTAATAGATGTGCCACTCGTTGAGGGAAAGGTTTGGTTTTTTGATGATTTGAGTTTTACAACAGCAGAGGGACAGACTAGAACAGGTTTTACTGTAGCAGACAGTGAGAGAGAGTTATCTATGTAGGGCAACTATCATGTTTCATATTTGCTTGAGCAGCAGAGATGCTAGCTTTAACGGAAGCGTGTCAAGCTGTAGAGAGACAATATACCCTGATAGGCAGTATGTATTTGCTACTGTACATTTCTTTGTAGTGCAGTGAGTGAGACGAGGTGTGACAACCTCTACAGGGAAACCTGCAGAACACACCAAACTCTTGCAAAATCTGCTGGAGGCAGTGTTATTACCCAGTAGAATTGCTGTTTGTAAATGTGCAGCACACATGTGAGGGAAAGATCCAGTTGCATTAGGGAAAGTTTTTGCAGATAAAATCGCAAAAGAGGCAGCTTTAGTTAAACATGGTGTTAACATTTTAGCAGTACAACATCAGCAGACATATAGGGCCACTCACCTACTGCAGGAAAACAGTTGTGACTTACAGAGGGAGCAAGCTTGCAGGTTGGTGTTTATTATCTGTGTGATGAACCAATACTGCCTAATAATTTGTATAAGACTGCTGCTATTTTGAGCCATGGGCTATACCATGTCTCAACAGGAGGGAGATGAGCAGTCGTTTATACTCACTCTAGGATTATTAAATACTTTTTTTTAAAAAAACTTTTTGCAGGCAGAGAGAACTAATGGAACAGTAAAGTTAAGATTTAGGAAGACAGGCAGGACATGGTTAGACTGTATAGAATTAGTTAAGATGTACATGAGGATTACTCCAACAGAGAATGGTCTGACTCTTTGAGATGTTAGAGCATTTAGAGTTCTAGTCTTCTGTAGTGATGATAGAAGAGCAGAGGAGAGAGCATATTAGCAGATTAGATGCTTGAAATGTTTAAAAGTAAAGTAGTCATGAGAACAAATGATCTGCCAGATGATTCTGTTTCTCCGCAGGAGCAGAGTCTGAAGTCTGGAGATTGGATGTTGATAAGGCCATGGAGAGGAAGTGCTGGTCCAGTCCATGGTGGGAAGGTCCATATCGGATGCTGCTGACGACGACCACAGCAGTGAAGATTGCTGGAAGGAACACTTGGATACATCAAGCGCACTGCAAGAAGGTGACACACATCCAGGCCAGCTCGGAGTAAGTGGCAGGAAGACCGGGTACAAAGGGGAGGGAAAGCTGGGAATGTGTTGTGCATCTTCTTGAGCCTGTGGATCCCTGAGTGGGATGACAGGGAGCGCACTGGAACAGAGCAAACCACACCCAGTACCCGCATGGGTTTTCAACAACTACTGGTGGCAGTTTAAGAACACAACCGCTCACATAAACAACGAGACCAATGGTTATGCTTGTGATGCCACTGGCTACACATTCTTCTGGACTGTGGCCATATAGCATCACTGAGAGCGAGACAGTTTGTTTGGTTGCTTTAGCAACACATCCAGGAACACTGCCAACTTTTCAACTGCTCTGAACCTGAATGGAAGGTTGATTCACCAGTAGCTGGGAAGATGAACTGCTCTGGTACGACAGACCTGCTCGTCTGACTTAAAGAATATGACTTGTTGCAGGACATTATACAGTTAAACGAACTGGAAACAGGTCAATTGGCTATGTGTATGAAGGGCAATAGATTAGTCCAAGTTGGAGATTTACCATGGAATTTGTGGAACATCACCTATTTTGTCTTCTGCAAGAAGGATGTAAACAGAGAAGCCTTTTGTCTACATTTACATCATGAACACTTGAGGTTTTGAGCCAAGAAGATCAAAACAGCTTGATCCAATTTCCTTTACAAAGCTTTTTCTGTGGTGACAACAGGACAGGAGAAGAGTTGTAAATGCAGATAACTCACCAGTTGACTCTAACCCCCACAGGATGCCTACAGTGAGAAGATTTGGGGGTTGATAGGAGTCATAAAGAAGGGTGTTGACCAGGCTGCAGCTTTGAAGTTAGTTGAGAGCCACATGAACAAACAATAAAGTCAACTGATGCGTTTAAATACCTATGTCTGTATACAGTTGGATTGTAGTGACATATGATTTTTGAGAATGATGATTCTTCTTGTTGACCTTTGACATTCAGTTGTTTACTTGAAGCAGTAGGATCAAAGCTATTCCATTGATCCTGACCACCTCTCCAACCACTCTGTGCTGGGGGAGGTTTTATTGTAGATACATCCTATCTGAAAGATCTGTTTCTTTTGATGTAAGCTTCCTGGGTTTACGACCCTTTGGTCAGCAGGAGTCTGACACACACACACACACACACACACACACACACACACACACACACACACACACACACACACACACACTCTTACAGAACTTCACACATATACATAAAATGCTTTGTCTTAGAACCAAGGGGGCGTGGCTTTGTTCTGACGTGTTTTGTGTGAACTGTCTCTCAATAAAAGGTAGCAGGAGGAGGTCAGATCTGGGGTCATTTTCGTGGTGGACACAGACGAGGCCTCCCTTGCGCAAATAATTGATCGATCGACTGTCTTGTTTTCTTCATGATGAATAAGTCTCTAGAATTAGCGGGGCTTGTGGAAACACAGACCCAACACCCTGTTCGCACTCTATTTGTTGCTATTGGGCTCCATCTTCTCACAGTACAGCATTTCATTTCACTGTTTTGCTGATGATTTATCTACCTTTAAAAGCAGGGTCAGACCATCCCCAGCTCTTATTACGCTGCCTTGACGATGTCAAACTACGATGTGGTTGAGTGTTGAATAATTGCATATGAGAGCATGAGGGCTGTTCAATTCAGACACAGAGGATGAGGACTTCGATGGGTTTGATTGATGATAAAAATGTGAGTACCAAACTTTGTTTTGCTCCTGCTTTATTTTTAAATATGCACACTTGTATGCTTGTGTGTTGTTGATGATGATGATTACCGGTAATAGAAATGTGAGTAAGGTACCAAACTCAGGTTTGCTCCCGCTTTATTTTTAAATACGCATACGGTACTTGTATGCGCCCTATGATCCAGTGCGCCTTATGTGTGTGTTAAATACAGTAATGGCACACATAACTGAGACTGCGCCTTTTAGTACAGTGCGTCTTATGGTCGTGAAAATACGGTATCTCAAATCCCGTGGTGATAGAGCCTTCTCTGTGGCAGGTCCCAGACTTTGGAATAGTCTCCCCTTAAATATTAGATCTGCACAAATACTTGAGCAATTTAAATCATTACTAAAGACACATTTCTATGCCTGGCTTTTAACACACTATGACCGAAGCATTCTGGTCTTATTTGAATTAGTTTTAGTTATTGTTTGAATTCTTTTATTGTCCTATTATTGTTTTTTTATTGTTATTATTGTATTACATTGTTGCTTTTTAATGCCATTTTTATATTGTTAAGCACTTTGTGCCGCATCGGCTGTTTGAAATGTGCTATATAAATCAATTTGACCTTGACCTTGACCACAGTTCCTTTATTGCCCAGGCTGGTAGAGGATCCAAAGAACAGGTTGTACATCGAGCTGCGTTTACAATTTTAGTTAATCCAGACAGGGAAATAACCTTGAAGTCAGAAAAAAGTTTATCAGCACAATGAAAAACAGAAAATGAGTCTTTACAAGCCTGGAGAAATACTTCTAGTGTGGAAGATCGCCAGCGACGCTCTGCTTTTCTAGAGCTCCTCACTTAGCAAGGGCATGGGGTTCCTTTTTTGGCATTTTAACTTCTTTACAGGAGCAACAGAGTCCAGTAGCTCACAAAGTATATTATTAATCCTTGTGCAGCCTGGACCAAAAAAAAAAAGAAGGGGGGTCACGCAGCGCCGACCCAGGTCTCGTCGCGAAACAGGGCTCCGGTTCGCAGTGGGGGCAGATGGGGGTCAGGCGGACCCCCGGGTATAGCGGGTCTCGTCACAGCGTCAGACAAAGGCACCTAATTGGCTGTAACCCTCCATCGATCGCGTAAGTTACGATGGCAAACCTTGGGGTCTGGAGGGACCCCAAAGCGCCACGGCAACAACTCTCAACTTCACATCATCATCATCATCATCATCATCATCGTCTCCTTCTCGAGAGTGTTCGCATAAACCGGCCTCAGTGAGGACCTCGGACTCTCCGTTCCTCCTCGACCTCCTTCTGCTCCCCGCAGGCGAGTGCTTAGCCGGATGGGCCCCGGGTTATGCGTAAACCGGCCCAAGTGCGGACCGCGGGCGCTCCGTGCTCCATGGGTACTCTGTGACCCCTTAGTGATTATGATGGGGTATTTCGCCACCCCACACCACATTCGTAAGTTACGATGGCAAATACTGGGGTCTGGAGGGACCCCGAACCACCAGAGCAAACATCTCTCAACTACACATCATCATCATCATCATCGTCTCCTTCCTCCTTCTCCTTGCTCCTTCTACCCTGCGCTTGCAAACGCTCAGCTTTACAGAGGGTAGTCTTCACGTAAACCGGCCCTCTCCTCAGTTCTCCTGGGCCTCGCTGTTGGACGCTTGGCTTTACAGAGGGCAGAGTTCGCGTAAACCGCCCTCCTTGAGGGCCTCACTCTCCCTGCCTCCTTCCTACCTCCTTCTGCTCCATTCTCCTGCTCCTCGCAGGCAAGCGTTTAGCCGGGTGGGCCCCAAGTTACGCGTAAACCGGCCTTCGCGAGGACTGGGGGTGCTCTCTACTCCGTGGGTACACTGTGACCCCTTAGTAATGGCGATGGGGTATTTCGCAACCCCAATGCACATTCGTAAGTTACGATGGCAAACACTGGGGTCTGGAGGGACCCCGAACCGCCGGAGCAAACAACTCTCAACTTCACATCATCATCATCATCATCAATGTCTCCTTCTCAGCAGTGTTCGTGTAAACCGGCCTAAGTGAGGACTTTGGACTCTCCCTGCCTCCCCGTCCTGCGACTTCCTTCTGTTCCGTTCTCCTGCTCCTCGCAGGTGAGCGCTTTGCCGGATGGGCCTTGGGTTATGCGTAAATGGGCCTAAGTGAGGACCACGGGCTCTCCGTTGCTCCTCCTCATACTTGCTCCCTCTACATCGTTCTCATTCTCCTCGCTAGCGTATGCTTAGGTCTCCGGAGGGCCGGTTTAGCGAACACCCCGTCGGTGAGGACTGTTGAAAACAAGCAGTTCTTTGAATCTTTGGGCTGAAGGAAGGACAATACTCGGTGTATATATGCTCAATCAACAATCATTTATTTTGGTACGATTCACAATAAGAGCATTACAACGTCCGGACGGGAGAGATGCCTGCAGAGGTTCGACAGCATGTCTCAAAATGGTGGCAACTTTCACAGACTTTTATAGCTAATCCCAGCCCCCCTCTTTGTCATAAAAGCTGCATCTTCACATGTTTTTCTAATTCTTAGTGAGCCTGGCTCCTGACCTTGCCTCCCTGTCTTTCTGTGTGAAATTGGAAGGGGGGTAAAGAATGTGGTTTTATCTCTTCTGCCCAGACACCTAGTCTCCCTCTTATGGCCTTCTTCACATGATTCAGCAATAAAACATTCTCAAGAAAACAGTGTCAGACATTCACAGCTGATCAAGGATACAGAGTAATGCACATTTTGTCTAATGAACTACAAATGATTATGTTTCTTTTATTCAAGAGTATAATAGAGACTAAACTACATACATAGCACACCATTAGAACTAAAGGATAATATATGGCCTGCAGCTGTTAAGCTAATTTACTACATTGACTACTGGTCATAAAATGGCATATGTTTAACTACTAGTCTTTAACAACAGGACCTCGGGCTTTCCGTGCCTCCGTGTCGTCCTTGCTCTCTCTCCATCATTCTCAAGTGCCTTGCTAGTGAAAGCGCAGCTGTCTGGCCTGCCTATTACGCGAACACCGCCCTCCGTTTATGCTCCTCGCTAGTGTATGCTTAGGTCTGCGGAGGGCCGGTTTCGCAAACACCCCCTTCGGTGAGGACATCGGGCTCTCCGTTGCTCCTCGTCCTCCTTGCTCCTTCTCTACTGTTGTCATGCACCTCGCTAGTGAAAGAGCAGCTGTGTGGCCTGCCTATTACGCGAACACCACCCTCCAGTTGGACCTCGGGCTCTCCATGCCTCCTCGTGCTCTTCATCTCTCTCATGCTCTTCGCTAGTGAAAGCGCAGCTGTTTGGCCTGCCCATTATGTGAACACAGGCCTCCGTTTATGCTCTTCGCGAGCGTACGCGAATGCGGATGTCCTTCTTGCTCCCTCGCCTTCGTTCTCATCTGCCTCGCTAGTGAAAGACCAGCTATGTGGCCTGCCTATTACGCAACACCGCCCTCCGTTTGGACTTCAGACACTCCTTGCCTCCTCCTCATCCTTCCTCCCTCTACATCGTTCTCAAGAGCCTCGCTAGCGTACGCTTAGGTCTGCGGAGGGCGGGTTACCTGAACACAGCCTTCCGTTTAGACCTCGGACCCTCAGTGTCTCCTCATCCTCCTTTCCCTTTTTTAAAACATTTTCCTCGCTCTCACACGCCTCGCTGGCGAGCCCTTAGCTTTGGGGAGGGTGGGTTTCGCGAACACCACCGTCTGTGAGGAACCCAGTACCTCCCACACACACACACGCTGTCAACATCGATACAAAGGTAAAGTGCAATCCCAGGGTTGTGTGCTGCTTGTGGTACTCGCTTTATGTGGACAAACTGCTTGCTGTCAACATCGATAGAAAGATAACAAAAGAAAAGCCTAGTGTAACGTAGTGTTTTATGGTTTTTTTTTTTGAATGATTCAAATGTTACTATCATTTCCCCAACCAGCGCAGGCTCTGCGACCCGTGAAGAACTGAGACTCCTTCTGGTCGGTAAAACAGGATCGGGAAAGAGTGCATCCAGAAACACCATCCTGGGGGATGCGAACGCTTTCAAAGAAGACGTTTCGCCTGAATCTGTCACCGACGGCTGTCTCAGAAAAGAGGCAGAGAAGAAATATCGCTGTGATCGACACTCTGGGGCTGTCTTTTGGATGAAATATATGAAATGGTGGATTTCAATAGAGGAAACCACTACACCGACGAGATGTATAAGGCGGCCCAGAAGAAACTCGAAGGAGAAAGGCTGAAGAGGAGAAAGAAAGGAGGAAGAATAAAGAAAAAGGGAAGAAGAGGAGAGGATCGAATTGAAGGAGCGGTGTAAATTCTTCGGCCTCGCTTCCCTGGGATTATTTGGCACAGGAGCGTACTTTACATCTTATGTTCTCATGGGGCTCGGTGGAGCCCTTGGATATTCTCAGTTAAATTGTACACTGGCAATGTTCGCTTAGCTAAACCCACCCCGTTTCTCCTTGTTACACTATGAAGGCTGAGTTTCATTTCACTTGTTTTCTAGGATTTCTAGTTCTAATGCAGTCTATGTACTTACTTACTCACTCACTGAATGTTTGCCTATGCTGTAGCTGTTCTATGAAGTCGCTATAAAACAACAACAAAAAAAATACTAAAAACTAAAGCTGTTACCTGTAAATTTAAATCATGTTTTTATTAAGTACTCGGTATCGGTATCGGCAAGTACTGAAATGCAAGTACTCGTACTCGTTTCCAAAAAAGTGGTATCGGTGCATCCCTAATTTTAAGCATTCTTCCCTGAATTCGGAAACAGCTATAGTCGGTAGAAGCAATAGGTTTAACAGTAAAGATCCCAACTAAACCGCCACAAGATTGGTTCAGATCTCTAGATTCATGTATGTCCAAATTCCTTTGGAAAAATAAACCTCCACATATAAGCTTAAAAACACTACAAAAGACCAAGGATAAAGGAGGACTAGAACTGCCTAACTTTCAGCACTACTTCTTAGCCAACAGGCTTCAGTTTATCTCAGGATGGCTAAAACATACCCTCTTAGATGAACCTTGGCTAGATGTAGAACAAGCACTTTGCAATAATCTAGAGATCTCAGACCTACCATTTATCAGCTCAAACATCCAATGACAGGAATGCTTTAAAAGCATCAACATCAGCTCTTCTCTGACAGCATGGTGGGAGTTTCTAAAATTGATGGCGTCTTCATTAATCCCATGCACCTACACCTATCTGGAACAACCCTGACATATTACAAAACAATAATATGATAAACTTTTCAGATTGGAGTGGTAAAGGAATCAAATATTTAGAACATATACTAGAAGGAACAGAATTTATTTCATTTGACAGACTAGTTACACAATATGGGATCAACAAGAAAAGATTTTTAGAATATCAACAAATTAAATCCATAGTAAAAAAGAAATTTAAACCGGGTCAAGTTGAACTACAAACACCACCAAGTGTGGTTCAATTTCTTACTCTTAAAACCCCCAAATTACTATCCAAAATATACAGAATGCTTTCTAAAACAGATGAATTAATATCACTTCCTATTGCAAAATGGGAAGCGGATTTATCAGTTAACTTAGACCTAAACTTCTGGTCTCAGATTTGCTTAAAAACCTTTCATCTAATTAGAAATCCCAGTCTTCAATTAATTCAATACAAAATATTACATAGAGTGCACTATACAGGTCATCAGATGTTCAAGATGGGCTTTACGTCTACCAACAACTGCTCACACTGCCAAACCAATTCACCGGACAATTATATCCACGCTCTTTGGTTCTGTCCATCAGTTCAGAAGTTTTGGCGCGAGATATGTGAAGACTTATCAAAGTGTCTGAAATGTAACATTCCAACTTCCCCCTTAGTGTGTTTGTTGGGCAGCTTAGATAATGTCACTTCAGAAAAGAATATCGCCCATATGGTTTTCACTGCCCTATGCATAGCCAAGAAAACAGTCCTCATGAACTGGAAAAATAAAAATAATCTTAATTCTAACCAATATAGAAATTATCTATTAGATTACACTAGTCTTGATACAGCCTCTGCCACCACATCAGATCAATTGCTCTGGGCTCCTTTGATCAGCTCCATCACCTAGTGTGGGTGGGGGGGTCATAGTTTGGTCCCACCTTCGCTGTTGTGATTGGTGTGGGTGTAGGGACAGGCTTAGGGCGTGTCTCTCTATGTCTGTCTCCACGTTGGTTGAGTGTGGAGTAAGTGCATATGAGAGCATGAGGGTGGGAATGGATGTTTGTATCTGTGTGTGCCTGTATGTCTGTGTCTATATGTCAGGTTGGGTATCAGACGCCACCTCTCTGGGGACATCTCAGGCCCTCCAAGGTATGGAGGTCTATCTCCCCCCACCACCACTTCCCCTGCCAGTGGCGGACGCCCTCAGACATCGGTGCGTTGGTGGTTCTTTGTGTCCGGGGATGGGCGTCCAGGTACACACCGGCTCATTCCTTGGTGGCCGCTTATCGGGGCCTGGAGCCTGGGGCTCGCTCGGGCCACTTCGGAGGTGGGGTGCCCCCGGCCTCTCGGCCTGGGGCTCGGTCACTCAGGCACGGCTGGCTGCCGGCGGAGCTCACGGGCGCGTCACTGCAACTCCCCCTGGCTTCTGCTCCGCGGCTGCTGAGTGAGCCCTCATCTGGGACTCTCCTCAGCTCTTTCTGGGACAGTGGCGCAGCTGCCCCTCTGTTGGTCTTCCTTGGTCTCTTGTGTTCTGGGGGCCTCTGGATGTCTGGAGTTTTGATCTCCTCCATACCTGCTTCATGCCCTGGAGGACGGGGCTGTGGCCCCCCCACACTCTCTAGCAGATCATTACATGAAGGAACCTTTTAAAAACAAGCGCGTCCATGCTCACAGGTGTACACACGGGTGATCACACCCACAAACTACACCCTTTTTGGCTCCTACCTCAAAGCACACTGTGTGCTGTTGATCTTATGTGCTGCACAATAATGTTTAATATTTAGTATTTATTGTCATATTCCCATATATCATTGTGATGTTGTTTATTCTATTACTCTTGTTCTCTTCTGCTTGCTTTCTTTTTTCATTCTCAACAGGTGATCCAGGTGATTGTTATATGGATTTTTTTGTCTGCTTATTTTGTTAGTTTTTGTTTTTTGCCCTTTATCTTATCTGCTGTTTCTCTTTCCCTCTTTCTTTCTCCCTTCTCTTTTCCTCAGTCAAGTCTGTCCCGTATTCAGCAAGTGAAAATAAAAAATAAAATAAACAATAAAAGGTGAATCAAATGGACCATTATGGCAAGGCTGGGATGGTCTATTTGGTAAAGTAAATCCGTTGGGCATCTTTCTTCACCTTTAGACAATAAATCTGATGGCAAAAGAGCCAAACGGGACAGGCAAAAAAAAAAAAACAGTAAAGATGCAAGGAGCAGAGAAGATGGATGAGTTTAAATACCTGGGGCTAACCATGCGTAACAATTCACAGTTCACAAAAGAAAGAGCCAGGGTGGAGTGGGTGGAGATGAGTGGAGAGGGTGATTTGTGGCAGAAAGATAGCTAGAGTGAACGGGAAGGTTGGCACAGTGTGGGATGTGGGTGATCACAACACAGACAAGAGAAACACAGGGCTTAAATACACAGAGGGAGCAATCAGGGAATGGGATACAGGAGGGAAACACAGCTGGGAAAAATCAGGGCTAACGAGACAAGGTAAGCAAAACCAGATAAGTCAAAGGAGCTTGCAAAGAAAAGCGTCTGGACTTCTTTAAGTTGCTTGAAGACGTTTCACCTCTCATCCGAGAAGCTTCTTCAGTTCTTCAAGCAACTTAAAGAAGTCCAGACGCTTTTCTTTGCAAGCTCCTTTGACTACGATGACCTGGATGACTGAGAACCTTCACAGACAAAACCAGATGAATTAACACAGACCAAAGTGTGGGCCCGCCCCCCACGGGGGAGCCATTGCAGGGGGGGCGCGGTATGAAAAGGGAAAAAACAAAAACAATGCTTGGACACTGCTAGCACGGGGCTCCCACACAAAACGCAAAGGAGGAGATGAAGCATTCTAAGCCACAGACTAGAAAATATGGTGAAGCAAATCTGCCCTTTGGCTTCACCTGCACAAGTGCTGGGTGTAGGAGTGTTTAGCTGATTTTAGAGTTTAGAAATGTGTTAACATAGAATGTAGAACTATTGTAGAGACACTGCCCTCAATATAATAAAGGCCTCACTGTGTCATGAACTTAGGAGTAGATTGTAGGAGACCCCTCCCCCACTTGAACTGTGAAAGTAAAACAGAGAAGAGTTAATGCTGAGTGGAAATTTCCCAGAGAATGTTTGGGTGGGGGTCTCAACATTTGTAACTGGATAACTGTGGTCTGGAAGGGAGATGGGTTTTATGACCTCTAGGGAGTCACCTACACCCACAGTGTTTTAACTGTCACGCACACACATCCACACGCACACTCACTCATGTGCACTCACACATACACACAGGTATGCGTACACAGTCACACACGAGCACTCACATAGACAGGTGGGAAAGCGCACATGTAGGCATTCATGTGCTCGTGCACATAGATACAGACACAGAGTTTGCAGCACACCGTGGGGGGTTTTATGATGGGGACGCCTCTATAAAGCTGGCTGTAACGAACAAAGGGGTGAAGATTTGGAGAGGGACACCGGCCTCGTCTTCCCTTCTAGAAGATGCATGCTTAAATGAGGATAAATGAAGAAGAGTAAAGATAAATGAAGATGAGTAAAGATGAATAAAGGTTTTGTGAAAATGACTACTGAGTCCGGTGCCATCTCTGGATGCTCGAGGAATAAAAAGAACCGGGGTAAAACTGATTTCGCAACATGAGGTAGGTCTCCCTGCAGATTTTCCCTTCGTCGGGAGCAGCGCTGGGCTCTCCAAATCACAGACAAACAGGATCCTACAGCTGTTTATGTTTTTGAACACATTTTGCACAGAGAGGCATTTTTTTGAAAAATGTATTGATAGCAATGTTGAATATTATTACACAGGAAAAAACAACTAGATGCACAGTAAAATTCGGAGTGTTAAAATAACACTTAAAGAGTTAAATTTAACACTGGTCCCGAGTCTATTTGGTCCCATTCGGAATTGGTGTTAAATCAACTCTTTCTATAGTGTTAAAATTTTAGAGTAAAATTAACTCTAAATAGAGTAAAAATTTAACACTGAGTAACACCGCAGAGTGTTAAATGAACCTAACACTACTAGTAGTGTCATATTATTTACTCTAACATAGTGATAAATTAACTCTATTTGAGTAAAATTCCACTGATTTTTAACACTGAATTGAGTTATTTCAAGTTAACACTGGGGGTTCAAATAACTCTGATGAGAGTTGATGTTACTCTATACTGTGTTATTCGTACACTTTTTCTTGTGAAAAATTAGCTCTCATAGAGTAAAATTTTAAATTAATTTTACACCAAGTAGTGTTACTAAAACTCTTCCTCTTCCAGCATGAAAACCTGGTTTCTAATAATGCTTTAAAATATAAAACAAGTAAGCAAAAACCACAACTAGATAATACGTTTAACAGCTTTATTTTGATGTCAGGCTCAAAATATTAAAACATCTCATGTAGTGTACATAAAACACTACACACACAAAAACAGTCATAAAACACTTTAAAACAATGAATTTAGTTCGGCATAAAATGACAATATGGAACCACATACAGGGAGGAATCAGAAGTGCCATACTTCATTTGAAGATCAAATGGTTTGAAGTAACACAGCTCTTTTATGTTCAACACCTTCAGCACCATATTGGGGTGCATTCTGACCTTAAATGCATGATAATGGTCATCAAAACACAGGGTTTCCATCAGTTTTCCACAGAGCAATGCAATGTCATCTTTCACAACAATACTTTTGATCTTATAAAACACTGGAATCTCAGACACTACCTCTGTACAGATGATAAAGTCAGGGCGGTACTCTGTACCATGATGTTTTATCCACTTAGCTGAAAAAACACTGGTAGACAACGCAGCTCCAAATTTTAAAGCAATTTCTGGACCTTCTTTCAGCTCTCCAAGTGTCACCATCTTTCCTGGTCCTAAAGCTAATCTTTCGAGGCTAAAAGACTCCCAATACATGGCCATACAACTTTGGTGTTTCTTGGCCAATGTCATTGTAATGTTTTTAAAGCTTTTTAATTGCTTCTTAAAGAAGTTATGTTTGGCTTCGTAACGCATGCACCACATGTGCAGAATTGGGCCAATATTTCGTATACTGCGAGGGTAATGTATCATGAAGTGATGCTTTGGTAGGAGACTGAGTGTAGGAAATAACTGCTTAAAGAGCTGATGATGATCAATAATTAAATGTTTGAGGTAGATGGTCATACCTTCTGACAGCACTGGTGAAAACACAATATTGACAATTTGTAGAAGCAGAAGTAGAAGATGCCAGTAGCTATCACCCACCTGTACCAAATCGCCAAACATCAAAGGTACATTATGCAATAAGCACCAAGATTGAATTGCATTTAGTCCTAAATCATTACTGCCATCAAACAACTTTACCCTTGGTGGGCGATTTCGCTGCTGATTGAAGCCATAGTAAAAGGCATGTATTCTACCAGCAAGTTGTTCAGCACTTAGGAAGTTCTCCTGAATGTACTGCAGCACAAGTTTCACCTCTAACTGAGCAACTCCCTCCAAAATGTCATGCATGATATCTACAGAAAAATTGTTGGCTGTGTTGAAATATTTAAGTGAATTCAAGAGACAAGTGCGTTTCACACCACATACATGAGGTAGCGTAGGATCTCTTTGTACACTTTCACAGTGCTGCTTATGCATATCAAGAGTTCTTAGTGCAACACCAGAATCATCTTCACAGAACACACTTTGAAAACAATCCTTCTCAAGCAGACAAAAACGACAACAATATCGAGCTGCAAATGACTCCACGAACCCAAACAGACTATGCAAGCCAAGATTGTCCCCAGTGACCTGGATTACAGTGCCATGAACCAAGTGTTTAAACATGGGAAGTTTCAGTCCCTCTGTCTCAAGAACTTTCAGATCATTGACAAGTGGCTCAAGGATTGAATTAAAGCCATAACGCTTTGAGTCTTGTGCATGAAAAAGAGCACACAAATGAATATTGACCAACAACGAATTAAAGATTGGAGGAAAATTCCTTAGTGTAAAGTATATTGCACCTAATTTATGTACACCCTTTTTAGAGCCCAGGGGATTTGCAGTTTCAAAGTCATCATAAAACAGTTGAATTTGTAAGGCATCTTTTTCTGCAGAAAATAGGGGACATCTTTTAACATAGGCAGCATCGATTAAGTCTGCATACACACCTTCTCTGGACATATTCCTCGACTTGAACATGTCGACAACATGGTGGTTTTGAAAGATAGTTTTCAGTGTTTCCAAAATAGGAACATATGCAAACCTATCGGTTACAATGACTTGATCAAAAGTCCCTGTGATCTTGTTTCTTCTACTGTCAAATCTTGTGCCAAGCACCATTTCAACAGGTTCAACAGTTGCCCATTTTTGTTTAAAGTGCCTATTTCGTTTAGCTTCTGAATTTAACAGTGTGAATGGGTTTTCAAAGTTTTTGAATGACTGCTCTAATTTCTTTTTACTTGAAGTGTCCTGTGAAGGTAAGCTCTGTAAAGCTGCATCTTTAGCCTGAGTATGAATCTCAAAAAACACTTCCTCCATTGAGGAGACAAAACTATTCACAGTAGATTGGCTTAATCCAGCTGCCCTGAGCTGTGCAACAGTAGAGGCACACATATCCAAAGTGCTCTTATTTGAACTTTTCAACATTTCAGATGTTGTGGGTGTTTCTTCTACATTAGTTGACACCACCTGCCCTGTAGTGCTAACTTCTTTAACTGCCACATCAGGCTGTAAATTAACATCAGTGTCAGCCTGTTGGTCGAAATAGTTAAGGTGTTTGGTATTTAAATGTTTTCTAAAACCTGAAAAAGTGCCAAACACACAGCCACAGTCACGCTGGGCACATTTAAGGCGAAGGTTTCTTCCAGGTAAGTAACCATGGACTAACCGTAAATGCCTAACAAGCATGTTTGAACCAGTAAACTCAGCTTGACAGACAAAACACTTCATGATGGAGAATTAATCTTCAAGCCCTAACGAAGCAACCTTGTCCTTATTTCAGCAACTCTGGGACTTTCTTTGATTTTGCCAACATCTATATTGTACACAGTGGTTTGGATGAACGTGTACATGCATGGTGTTGTAAGATGTGCCAAACACAAAATGTGCTTTAAACAGTTCATCAAAAGCACCAAGTGAAGAGGTAGACTTGCATGGTATGGCATTCTTGTCAAGAATAATGAAGAACTGGTGGATGTCATGCTTTTTCACCCCAACAGCCAGGAGGTAGGGTTGAGTGCTGGTAGTGATGGCATCAAGGTGCTCTTGGATATTTGTTCCAGTCTGAAAAGACAAATACAGACAGGCAATAAGAATCAAGTGTTTCTTAAACTGGTAATTCATACCATAAAAATAGAAAAGAAACAAACCTTCTTGAAGACCACAAGATGCCTTTCTGCTTGAGAAGCTGACACCTTTCCTGGTCTCTTCCAACCCTGACCAGATGGTGGAATCAAATGTAATAGCAATAGAATCGCTGAGAGGTCACTGTCCCAGCCTGAAAAAATATATTTGTTTTTAATAAAGTTGAATCATCCTCATCAATAACAAATTTCAATGCATCTGCATTGACAAAATGTTTGAGTAGACCCAAAATACAAAAGGACAGCTGTTCTGTGACAAACATTATATATCCTGTGAATGTTCTAATTAAAGAAATAACAGCTCACCAATGTCAGCATTAACTTCAGTGGCATCCTCAGGAGAGTCAGCTGCCAGCAAGAGTTCTTCCAGGTCACTGGTAGAAGGAAGCTTTCTGCCTTGTTGGATAATCTATCTTTTGAATGTTGTTGGCCACCTCTCCAGCAACCTGCCTGATACATCCTCACCAAACATCAGTACAAAATCCTGTTCGATCTGTAACAGGGATAGAGAACAGAGAATTATATCTGCTCTCTGCAAAAAATAAAATGTGTTTACATTGTCAACGTAATGAAAAATATTCACCAAGCCTTTGATATCTTTGAAACGTGGAAACACAGACAGTATGTTGCTTGACAGCAGGGGGTCAAGGACCATGTTGTGTCGATAAACAAATGTCAACTTCATCTTCTTCTTGACTGTGTCTTCATCAGCTGAATGTTTCATCAGAGAGATTGCTTCCTTGCACTCATCCTCACTCAGCACGTTCTCTGTAACAAACTGCAACTCTCGTCTGACAGTTGGTCCACCACACTGGTCTTCACCCGATGATCCATCTCCTGGTGCTAGACAATATGAAATACAACTTTATCAAAACTAATAATAACATTTGATAACCATTATTAATACAGAACCACAATTTGGAACTGTATTATACGTTTCCACTGAATTATAAGTGTTACCTCCAGATGTTAATCGCCTCTCTTTAGCAGTGCATCTCTGTATGGTTTTAATCCTCCAGGCCAAGTACCCAGTGCCACTCTCGCCATCATAATAATGTTCCTTGGAGAGTGACATATACAGACATTTTGTTTATTAATTTATCAGTAAGTTATGTGACCATGAACAGTTGATAAGGACATACATTTTGGCAGGATTTAAAATTTTGATTTTAGTTGTATCAGTTATTGCTGTTAGCTACTTACATAGCCATTTTTTGAGTACGGGTCACTGAGGTAAGGGAAAAAGGTTACAATTCCTCTGGCATACATTTCTTTTACCTGCCGTGGTGGTGATGTACTGCAAGATCAAAAGGAAAAGAACTAGTCAGCTTCGCTGGAATTAATAGAGATTTAAAATAATTTGAAAATGATAGTAAAAATCACAGGGCCAGAAATAAATTACCCATTTTTTTCTGTCATGTCAGCTACCAGTATGTTGACCATTTTTCTTCTGGTTTCATCCACCAGGGACTTGGTCCGATTGTACTCATTTATTATACGTTCTCCACCAGGTTTGCTTGTGAGAATGGATTCCACCAACTGGAAAACACAATAAAAACATTCTACATGTTGATATAACCACTACAGTTCAGAACACTTAAACTACAAACAAAAAAGACACTATTAGAAGAATGTGGAAATCTGTTAACTCTTACTTGCTTAGCTTCTGCATCCAGCTTCTGACGTTTCCTCAAAGGGCTGTCTGAAAGGATGACCGTATCCTGTGAATCTGATGAATGTGGCGATGATAACTGGAACCGCTCAGGAGACACTTCTGCAACAGATGTTTCCAGACCTTAAAAATAGGAGCAAAACAAATTAGTTTACATGGTCCCTCCATAGACTCATTTTATACACTCTTTGATTAAACAATGTAATAATGACACAAAAAAAAAAAAAGACATCCAATGAAACACAAATCACTCAAACAAACCTGTTTCATATTTGATGGTTAGTACCCCGGTTGAGGGATCTGTTACTATATCCTCAAAAACATCCTCATCCAACTCAGTCCCTGAACTATCAAAAACTTTCACTCCTTCTGTTACGGCTGGCGCACCAAACTTTGCAAATGCTGGAAACAAGCACACAAGTTTGTGTAAACAAAAAGACATGACATTTAATGTTTTGTAGCTTAAAATAAAGATCATTTCAAGATACTCTTTCAAAAATGAGTCAGATAAACAAAGGCTAAATTATTAAGCGCCACTAACATGCTTGATAAGTGGTAGATTAAAAGGAGTGACACTCACATTATGCAGTTTTCCCCCCCACTAAATATACATTCATAACTAAGATGCTTCCAAAACACAGATCATTTTCAATTAATCATAAAATGCAGTTTGAAGAGACTAAATAACAAAAAGAACTTGAAGCCTCTTGTACACCTTTTTAATACAATGTTGGTTTCTTACCGGCAATCAAAAACTCCTTAAGGCTTGGCTCAGATACTCTAACAAATTTCTGCACACCTCCGAGTTTTGCTTTAAGCAGCATGCTTCCTGTAGACAGTAATTTCTTATAGTCAGTGCTCTTCATTGAACTACAGTAAACAGAAAATGTGAATATTAAAACAGTCCCATAAACAGCCTTGCAATGTGATTTCTTACACTGTATGTTACTTTTATGTCAGTGTAACAAGGTGTCAAGATATAATCCTCAATACAAAACTAAAATAATAACTACTACTTTTTACCATTTGTCTGACCTAACTTAGCACTAGGGAGTCAGTATTTTGTTCATCTTTAGTTTAACATACTGAACAGTCTGGTAACCAAAATGGAAAGCAGCAGGGTAACTTTTGTCAATACCATCAACTCACAATAAATACAAACGCTGTCATCTTAAATTCAAACTACTAAAAAAATGCATTAAAAACTGAATCCTGGACATTTTGGATATTTTATCAAGCTTATAACACCTGCTGGTTGTAATCCTGTAACTGTAAAATCGCTGAAGACAGCCGAGTTAAAATAAGACAATAACCTTACTAAAAACGACCTCTATATCTGGTACCTAGGTATCAAAAAAAGAAAAAAAGAAAGATGTAACATTTAGTGTACAATTTTAATTAGTTAATGCTTGAGTTAGGTGATTTAAAATTTAACGATAACTAGCGAATTGCCCGCGCACTGAGGTTAGCCAAAATGCTAGTTAGCTAGCTAATGTTAATATGTAGATCCCAACACATGGAGGGTTTCATTTAATGGAATTTCGAACATGCTAGAACACAACACAATCACCACTACACACTGAAATAAATTTTGATAACAAGCCTTACAGTCCAACACTGATATCAGTCAACTTTTTTAGCTAATTAACAACCTTACATTAGCATACAGATAGTGTCACATTTGCTTCTGGTACAAAATGAAATATATAATAAACATGGACAAAAGGAATGTAACCTTATTTTAACGTGCTACCTGTGCTTAAAATGTCGAATTGTTGGTTTAATAAGTAAATATGCCACACAAGAAATCAAGAAAGATTTAATGTTTTTGAAACAGAGACAATATGAAAGTGGCATTAAATCTACCAAAATATTGGCGTGGAAATTGAAAAAAAAGATAGCGGAAAATACAATTTATAAAATTAGGGACCCAAGTACAAAAGTGATACAAAATAAATTAAATGAAATACAGGAAGCCTTTGAAAGATTTTATAAAACCCTATACTCTGAAGCCCCGGGCGGGACTGAAGCTCAGATGGATAGCTTTCTGAACTCTCTAGACTTACCCACTCTAGATGAAGAACAAAATCAAGCAATGACAATGAATATAACTGAGGAAGAATTAAAAGCTGCAATTAATAGGCTTAAATTAAGTAAATCACCAGGACCAGATGGTTACACGGCAGAGTGGTATAAAGAATTTAAAAAGGAACTGATACCTGTCTTACTGCCTACATTGAATTGGGTTTTGAAAAAGGCACAAATGCCCCCCAGTTGGAAGGAGGCAATTATTTCAGTTATACCAAAAGAAGGCAAAGATAAAATGGAATGTGGATCTTTCAGGCCAATCTCTGTTCTTAACGTGGACTATAAACTTTTCACATCTATCATGGCCAAACGGCTAGAAGAGTTCCTACCAACACTGATATGTAATGATCAAACAGGTTTCATACATCAACGCCAAACACAGGACAATATACGAAAGACACTACACATTATGGACCATATACAAAAACACAAAATCAAAGCAATTGTGATGAGTGTAGACGCTGAAAAAGCCTTTGACTCTGTCAATTGGAAGTTCCTCTACAGGGTACTATATAAATTTGGCTTTCATGATATGATTATTAAAACGATACAAGCATTATATGATAATCCTACAGCCAGGATCAAAATTAATGGATGCCTATCCAACAGTTTTACCCTAAAAAGGGGCACTAGACAGGGCTGTGCATGGTCACCGTTACTTTTTGCACTATACTTGGAACCACTAGCTCAATCCATCAGGCAAAATAAGGACATTAAGGGAATTTTTATCAAAGGGACACAATATAAACTGGCTTGCTACGCGGATGACATTTTGATTTACCTTGGACACCCAACATATTCTTTACCCAAGCTGATGCTGTCATTTGAACAATACGGCCAATTATCAGGCTATAAAATTAATATAGGTAAAACCCAGCTACTCTCATATAACTACAGCCCACCAGAAGAAATAAAATGTAGCTACTCTCTGGTATGGCAAACGGAGTGTTTTAAATATTTAGGCATAAATTTACCGAAAGACCTTACAAAACTATTCGAACAGAACTACCTACCCTTATACAAAAAAATAAAGGAAGATATAGTAAGATGGAATTTAATTCCTTTCTTTAGTTTTAATTCAAGAATTGATTCTATTAAAATGAATGTATTGCCAAGATTTTTGTATCTATTTCAAATCCTACCAATAGAGATTAACCAAAGTCAATTTAATGAGTGGGATAAAATGTTATCTAGATATATATGGCAAGGTAAAAGACCAAGGGTTCGCCTTAAAACACTACAGCTGGCTAAGCAAAAGGGAGGATGGGGCCTCCCTGACCTCAGATATTATTATTTTGCAGCGCAGATGAGAGCAATAATATGCTGGTGTAACCAATCATACACTGCCCAATGGAAAACCATTGAGGAACAAATGCTGTCTATACCTATTCAGGCAACTCTAGCTGACAATAACTTACAAACCTATATAAAAAATACTGATAACATGTGGGTGAAAAGGACCCTTAAAACATGGAGAACTATTATAAAGGAATATAAACTCGAGACCAATATTACAGTTCTTAAATGGTGTGCTTACGACTCAGAGTTCAAACCTAATGAACTGGATTCTAGATTCAAGGACTGGACAGGTAAGGGCATAACAGCCCTGTGCAGTATAATGAAGGATGGAAAATTGTTCAGCTTTGACATGCTTAGAAAAACATTTTCATTAGAAAAAGAAGACTTCTATCGATATCTGCAGTTAAGGCACTATGCCGACACGAAGATGAGAAACGTAACAATGATAAACACACGCTTGATGGAACTGTTTATAAAAAGCTATAACTCAGAAACTATTGATAGAATTGTATCATGTCTCTATAAGGGTCTAATGGATTTGAAACCACATTCGACTTCATATATTAGAACAAAATGGGAGAAGGAAGGAGGGATAAAAATATTAGAGGAAGAATGGACGGCAATATGGAGATATCAGTGGATGTGTACCAGCTCACAAAAGTGGAGGGAATTTGGCTGGAAGTGCCTAATTAGATACTTTATAACACCTTCTCAGAAGTCTCATTATGATGATAACCCCCTGCTTGTTGGAGGAACTGTGGAAATCAAAGTGCAAATCATTACCATATTTTCTGGGACTGCTCAATCTTGAGGGATTATTGGAGAGAAATACATAATGCCTTACAGGATATCTTTAAACGTGAAATACCTCTCGAGAGTAAGATTATGTTCTTTGGATATATACCTCAGGAATGGCCTAAATATGATAAACATTTAATAAATATTTTATTGGTGGCCTGTAAAAAGAATATCACCAGAAAATGGTTATCCCCAGAGAGCCCAAACATAAGTACATGGATGGAAATCACAATGGAAATTTATAACATGGAAAAGATAACAGCTTCTGTTAACCACAAGCTGGAGAAATTTACATCATATTGGGAAAACTGGGTTAAATATATCACGCCTCATAGGCCAGATTTTACTATTACAAACCAATAATTATGATGTATGTATATATATTTATAGGATCACCCCATACCAACACATCCGTGTTTTTTTTTTGGTTTTTTTTTTTTTTTTTTTTTTTTTTGTTTCTTTTTTTTGTTTTGTTTTGTTTTTTTTTTTCTCTTTTCTTAGGTTTGTTAGTTTTGTTTTTTGTTTTTTGATTTTCGGATTATGTGATGGTTTCAATTACTTCTATCGTTGTAAGTATTCTTCCCTTATGACTTGGATGTAAATTAAAATACTATTTCAGTATTTAAGGCAGATAACCTAAGTATGAAGAATGCTTACATGATGTACATACTGTGAATGCCTGCTTTTGAAACCTTAATAAAAATATGAATTAAAAAAAAAAAAAAAAGTAAATATGAACAACTTACCCTGCAACTGATGTGAAGAAAATGGCGTCGTGAAAAATCCTCTTGGTTTGAAAACCAGTCTGTGGTGGGAGGAGCTTTCTAGAGTAACGTTGACACTGTCTCTTTTAACTCCAGGAATCATCACCCACACTGGGGGGCGTTTTGCTCCAGCTGTTGTTATAATGACTCTATTAGAGTAAATACACTTTAACACTGCTGATTTAACACTGGGAAATTTACTGTGTGTAAAACAATCACACTGTGACGCCTCTGCCTTTGTAAATGGAGGGACAGTAACTGTGTGTAAACCTGCAGATAGAGACAAAATACTGTTGATCTGAATATCTGCCATTCTGCAATTCATCTCATGTAAACAATAACGTGGCCACAGCGTGACGTGAAAAAAGGCACATACCTTTGACGCTGCGTGACGAACTCTGTATTCCTCGTCCACACGTAAACGCAAAAAAGGAGTTTAAAAAATCTCAGTTTTCAGTGATTTGAAACGCCGTTTACGTGGACGAAACAGCTGCGTTTTCAAAATCACCCGTGTAGGTGCGGACGCAGCGTAAAAGAGTTAGTAGTTTATTTTCTTACTACCTGTAATTTATTGCAGATTACCTGTATTTGCTTAATTGTTCACTAAATGTTTGAGGTCGTTCTCTGTCATGATGGGAAAATATTCCTCTTCTTCTGCCCTTTTTCGGTGTGGTGTGCCCCAGGAGTCGGTATTGGGTCCTGTGTTGCTTTCTCTGTATATGCTGCCCTTGGACTCCATTTTTGAAAAACATAATGTCTCTTTTCACTGCTATGCTGATGATATTCAAATCTACCTCCACCTGACTGGGGCTGTTTCATCTTCACTACATCTTCTGTTTGATTGTCTGAGCGATGTCAAAGACTGGTTATCACGTAACTTTCTTACTTTAAATGAAAAGAAGACAGAAATTATTGTTTTTGATAGAAATATGCCTCTGGGACAACTGACTGGCACATTCGGGCCTGTTGCTAACCGCCTCACTGATACTGCCAGGAATCTTGGAGTTTTCATGGATAGCTCCTTCAAACTAGATAAACAGGTCTCTACTGTGGTAAAAACCAGCTTTCACCAACTACGCCTAATTTCTAAGGCTAAACCTTACATACCACACAAAGATCTGGAGAAACTCATTCATGCTTTCATCACTTCAAGACTGGATTATTGTAATTCTCTCTACTTGGGTCTACAATCTTCTCTTCTTCAGCGTTTGCAACTGGTCCAAAATGCCGCAGCACGTCTCTTGACCGGCACTAGAAAGTACGATTCTATCACCCCTGTTCTGGCAAATTTACACTGGCTTCCTATTAAATACCGAATTGATTTTAAAATTTTATTGTTTACTTATAAAATTCTTAACAATATGGCACCTGACTACCTAGCTGATCTCCTCTGTCTGTATAGCCCTCAGAGAGCGCTAAGATCATCGGGCCAGCTGCTCTTAGTGCAACCTAGGTCTCGGCTGAAGACCAGAGGAGACCGTGCTTTGCCTTTGCTGCACCCAGGTTATGGAATACTCTTCCTCTTCATATTCGCGAATCAGATTCCATTCAGTCTTTTAAATCACGTCTAAAAACGTATTTGTTTAACTTGGCATTCAAGGTGAATTAGTGTAATTTACATCTAGCTTTGCATTTAGATTATGTAATTATTTTATATTTTATTTATATCTGTAATTTATATTTTATATTTTGATTTTTATCTGTATCATGATTTTACTGGAAAGCACTTTGGTGTACTTCGGTCTTTAAAAATGTGCTATATAAATAAATTTTGATTGATTGATTGATTGATTGAAATAAACCGCAATGAGGCAAAATATGAGACACGGACTTCAAAGTAAAACAGGAAACATAACACAAAGACGCAGACCTGACAAGGGGACACAGCAGCCAGGGGAGAGAGAGTAACTATGGAACACAGACAGAAACCAGAAGACAGAGCTCTAATAAAGAAACCAAATGAAAACTCAAAACTGCGTTGATGACCCAGGCACCCTAACAGTCAGCAGCATTCATTTTGACAGAAAACTTTGATGTAGTTTTACTCAATTAATTAAGGCATCTAAATTCTTTGAGTCTATTTTTAGTTGACTGAATAAAATATAGTAGAGCTACAGTGAATCTGAAGTTGATTCAGTTGACTAAAGCATAAAGTACGTAGTGTTTTGAACCAGTGAGAGTTGCTCCTCACGGTTTATAAAGTATCTTATCTGCTTTTTCATCAAATGTGGAATGTGCACATTTGATACTATATACTTCCAGGTATTCACATTTTGTCACCTTTTCATGAGAAACAGGGAGCACGGGAGCATCTCTACCAAACTAACCTTACTGCATAGGGAGATAACTTCTGCTTGGATCACTTCCAAACTCATCCCCTCTTTCTACACATCTTAATTAGTTTTAATTGGATCTCATCACTCCAGAACATTTACATCTCATTTTTATTACTCGATGAAAGTGTCAATAAGTTTCATCATAGTTTTTGTCATCGTGTTATCACAGTTGTGTTTTCGTCAGAAAAAAAAGGTTGACAAAAACTATTATGAAAATTATTAGTCAACGAAATTAACAATGCACCAACAAAAAGACAGGAGGCAGAACTAGAGATGACAGAGTTAAAAATGCTAAGGTCTTCATTGGGAGTGACGAGGTTGGTTAGGATTAGACATGAATACATCAGAGGGAAAGCTCAGGTTGAACATTTTGGAGACAAAGTTAAAGGGAAAAGGTTCGGACATCTGCAGGGGAGTGGTGGTAGATATATTTTGCAAAGGATGTTGAATATGGAGCTGCCACGCAGGAGTTAAGAAGGTAGATTGCAGGAAAGATTCACAGAGGGTTGATGTTACAGGAAAGAATGGTAGAGATAGGGCAAGATGGAGGCAGGTGACCCACTGTGGCACAAAGAAGAACAAGAAGATGAAGAAAGGATACCAAGCTTTCCATCACTATGGTTGAAAAACCATATCAGGTCGTATCTGCTGTCATCTAACCAAACCACAATCAGTCTATATTACACACCGTAAATGATAGTGATGTGCGATACCACTGATTTCCTTTCCGATCCGATACCAAGTAATATTCAGGGTCGTATCGACGATACTGATCCGATACCGATGGGGCGATTGTGGCTCAAGAGTTGGAAGTTCACCTTGTAATCGGAAGGTTGGCGGTTCTAGCCCCGGCTTGGACAGTCTCGGTCATTGTGTCCTTGGGCAAGACACTTCACCCGTTGCCTACTGTGGTCAGAGGGCCCGGTGGCGCCAGTGTCCGGCAGCCTTGCCTCTGTCAGTGCGCCCCAGGGTGGCTGTGGCTACAATGTAGCTGCCATCACCAGTTTGTGAATGGGTGGATATGTAAAGCGCTTTGGGGTCCTTAGGGACTAGTAAAGCGCTATATAGGCCATTTACCGATACTTTGTACAAAAACTTATTTTATTAATTGTATCTCAAATTATAGCGTCATAATGATTACAGGACATCAGATTACTTGTTCTTATCACTTAATAATGCAGAGTTCATCATATAGAAATAAAAACCTGAAGTTGTGCATATTTGAACACGTTGCCTGCCTGCAGCACTAAAGAACTCCATGAGAGACGTCTGTCTCGCCCTAGCAGCACCTGTCCCTGTCCTCCTCTTCAGTTCGTCTCAACATACGCTCGTCATATTCTGTGATATGATTTACTCTGAGGTGTTTGACAAGGTTAGTGATGTTGCCACAACCATACATGCCAACCCTCCCGATTTTTCCGGGAGAATCCTGAATTTCAGTGCCCCTCCCAAAAATCTCCCAGAGCCACCATTCTCCTGAATTTCTCCAATTTTCCACCCGGACAACAAAATTGAAAAACCATATCGCAGAATTCATAGCGCGGCCCAGCCAATTCCAGTTTCCAACAATGGAGGCAGCGACTTAGTTTTAATATTACTCTTTTTTCTCTTTCTGGGTCGCAAAAAAACTTTTAACATATTTTCAGAATGTAGCTGTGTAAACTTCAAATATCTGAGCCGACCGACACATCGTCTTCAAACCCCCGCGGTCTTTCGCTACTCGGGTTAAACATGATATATAAGTCACTTTGATAACTTAAAAATGTTATTGTTTGGCTTTTTCAGTGTTTTATTTGTTCGTGATTAAATTGGTTTGGCTGAGATTAAAGTTATTAGATTAGATTAAATTACATGTAACTTTATTAATCCCTCGGGAGGGTTCCTCCGGGTTTTCACACAGCTGAATAAAACTAAATAAACAAAGTGTGAGACAGTCGAGAGTTTACGTCAGCGCCCGGTTATATTTTAGAGAGCAAGAAGCAGACGGCAGAGTTTCACTCCACCGATGGAGCTCGTGAGGTACTACCTGGCTTTCTTTAGACCGCGAAGGCCGGGTCCTCAGGTGGAAGCAGCCTCTGAATTTGGACACCCCCGCTGTTTCCGGGCCGGCCAATAATAACGGTGACATTTAACGTATTTTATCCGATAAATAAACACTGTAATAAACAGCCCTTTTGAATGTCTCCCTGATTCTGAGGTCTCAAGGTTGGTAAGTTTGTGGAGGTAAAATACGTCCACACAATTACGCTCAGCCATTGTTGTGAGTGCGCACACCAGGGGCTGCGAGACATTTATACAGCCGTATTTCGCACATGACTATGAAAGGCGGAAGAGGAAGTAGTTCCTTTGAATGTAGGCAATTAGAATGTTATAGTTTCTTTCCACTGTGTTCTTGTTAATGATAAACTACAAATTTACCCTAAATTACTAAAATTTTGATATTTTAATGTGAGAATCGATTCAAGAACATAAATGATTGGTATCGGAGGAATCGATATTTCAGGATCGATCCGCACATCACTAGTAAATGAATGAGAGTGGAAATCACAATAGAAATACTAAACAAGAACCAGTTCATCACAGTTATCTTGTTTCTAACTTTATTGTTAAAACGGTAACTTCAGTCAGTTCTCATTTCTTTTCAAAAGCCAGACCACATCAGAAATCCTGAGCTCCTGTCGCATGCCAAATGATAGTCATGCAAAGATAGTCATGCTTTTGTTTTCATTTTATGTCTTTGTCCTTGTTTGTATCCAACTTGAATCAGTGCAAAGCAGCAATAATTCAGCATTCTACGTATTATCTCTAACAACATAAAGACATGGTTTCACCTTGGTACTGCTGGATAATAAAACATGAAATAAACACGTATGCTGTCCATTTAGCTGTAAGGTTCAATAGAAAATGCCCCTGAGTCATTGGACTTTGTCATGGTTTGTCTGAGAGACAGTTGGGAACGATACAGTCCATTGCCTTCGGATGGGTTGTCGGACACCTACAGAAAGAGAGAAAAAGAGTTTGTATCATTATAGATCCAGACCCCTGATCTTCAGTTCGAGTGAGACAAAACAAATTGTATTATGACTGCTGGAGGTTCTGGAGAACCCAGCCAGCTTCATGTTTCGTCTGCTGGAGGTTCGGGAGAACCCAGCCAGCTTCATGTCTCGTCTGCTGGAGGTTCGGGAGAACCCAGCCAGTTTCATGTTTCGTCTGCTGGGGGTTCAGGAGAACCGCACCAGCCTCATGCCACGTCAGCTGGAGGGCCCGAGGAGCCCGTCCAGCTTCACGCCTCGTCAGCTGGCGGGCTCGAGGAGCCCGTCTGGCCACCTTCTGTTTCACCACCTGTGGCTGCAGCGCCACCACCTGCGGCTCCCATGCCGCCACCTGCTACCGCTTGCTGCTTCTGCGCCTCAGCCTGAGGACGACGCCTCGCCTGGTTCTGCCACACCTCAGTCTGAGAACTCATACAAACTCATTTCACCCACTATAGACTGTGTGTTGCTGCAACTTACACAGCCTCCTGCCACGTCAGCTGGGGGGCCCGAGGAGCCCGTCCAGCCACCACCTGTGGCTGCCTCACTGTCACCTGGTTCTGCCTCTGCTACGCCTGGTCCAGCCTCTGCCTCTGCTACGCCTGGTCCAGCCTCTGCCTCTGCTTCGCCTGGTCCAGCTCCAGCCTGTGCTTCGCCTGGTCCGGCTCCAGCCTGTGCTTCGCCTGGTCCGGCTCCAGCCTGTGCTTCTTCTTTGCCTGGTCCGGCTCCAGCCTGTGCTTCTGCTTCGCCTGGTCCAGCTCCAGCCTGTGCTTCGCCTGGTCCAGCTTCGGCTTCGGCTTCTGCTTCGCCTGGTCCAGCTTCGGCTTCGGCTTCTGCTTCGCCTGGTCCAGCTTCAGCCTGTGCTTCGCCTGGTCCAGCTTCGGCTTCGGCTTCTGCTTCGCCTGGTCCAGCTTCAGCCTGTGCTTCTGCTTCGCCTGGTCCAGCTTCAGCCTGTGCTTCGCCTGGTCCAGCCTCAGCCTGTGCTTCGCCTGGTCCAGCCTCAGCTTCTGCTACGCCTGGTCCAGCTTCTGCCTCTGCTCCTGCTTCGCCTGGTCCAGCTTCTGCCTCTGCTTCGCCTGGTCCAGCTTATGCCTCTGCTTCGCCTGGTCCAGTTTCTGCCTCTGCTTCGCCTGGTCCAGCCTCAGCTTCTGCTACGCCTGGTCCAGCTTCTGCCTCTGCTCCTGCTTCGCCTGGTCCAGCTTCTCCCTCTGCTTCGCCTGGTCCAGCTTCTGCCTCTGCTTCGCCTGGTCCAGTTTCTGCCTCTGCTTCGCCATCGTCAGGTCCAGCATCAGCCTCTGTTCCTGCTTCGCCTCTGCCTGGTCCAGCTTCGGCCTGTGCTTCGCCTGGTCCAGCTTCGACCTTAGCTCCTGCTTCGCCCTCGCTGGGTCCGGCTTCGGCCTTGGCTTCTGCTTCGCCCTCGCCTGGTCCGGCTTCGGCTTCTGCTTCGCCTGGTCCAGCATCGGCCTCTGTTTCTGTGTCGGCCTCGCCTGGTCCCGCGGCTGTGCTGCCGCTGCCCAAGCCGCGTTTTGCCCCTCGGAATCGCCGGCCGCTTTCCGGGCCGTCAGCTGGACTTCGTTGCCATCGGGGTCAGCCGCCTGAACTGATGAACTGTGACCTGCTGTGCTCTCGACCTCCGGGTCGGCCCCCTGAACCTTTGACCTCTGACCTGCTGTGCTCTCGACCTCCGGGTCGGCCCCCTGAGCTCATGGATTTTGGACTGCTGGACCGTTGGCCTCCTGGTCGGCCGCCTGAACTTTTGAACTTTCTTTTGTTTTGCTGTCAACCTCCGGGGCGGCCACCTGAACTGCTTCGCCATTCACTCCTGTTCTGCCGGGTTCATGGTCGCCCTCCTGGAGCTGGGTCTCGGCCTCTTGTGCCCTTGTTGTGTTTGCTCTGTGTTTTCGCTTTGTGTTTTGTGGTTTTGTTTCCAGCCCTCCGTCCTGGTCCCCCTCCGCCCGCCCTGGGTGGGTTGTTGTGGTTTTGTTTTTGTGTTTGTTTTCTGGTTGTTTTCGGGCGTCTGGAATCCGCCCTTGAGGGGGGGGGGCTCTGTCACAGGCTGGGTCTCTGACCCAGCACTCTGAGTTCATGTTTGTATTTGTCTCATTTTGTTATGTGATTAGTTTTGTGTCATTTCCTATCTGTCTTTAGTTTGGGCAGTTATTGTTTATTGTTCCTCTGGTTTTCTATGTTTTGGGTTCTTGTATCATTCATCACGCATTAGGTTTGTTAAGTTTGTATTGTCATGTCTAGTTTTAGTGTTTCCTGTTTTATTCTGACAGTGTCATGTGTTCTTTGTTCATTGTATTTAGCTTTCCTCTCCTGGTCCTGTCATTAGGTTTATGTCAGTCAGCTGTTCCCCCATGTGTCTCCACTTCCCCTGATCACCTCATGTATGTATTTAAGCCCTTTGTTTTCTGCATGCCATTGTCGGGTCGTCTGTTTATCTCACCAGAGTTACAGTTATAGTCTTAGTCTTAGCCTGTTATTTTCCACCACAGTTATAGTTATAGTTTTTGGTCTTAGTACCTCTTAGTGTTTTGTTTCTTAGTGTTTTGACAGTTTGCTTTGGTTTCCTGGTTTTTCCTTGCCGTTATCATTAAAGGATCACTTTTCCGTTAAAACCTTACTACTCCTCGTCGTCATCTGCTTTTGGGTCCTGTTTCCACACACATCGGTGCACCCCGCCGTGACAAAAACACATTTCTAGCGTTAACTAAACTTCCAAAACAGCTACCTAGATCATTTAAATTACACAACTGAAAGCATATGTGTATTGTTTGTGTATTTATACACAAACACTCATATATATTCAAATGGTTTTTTAAAAAGTGTTCATTTACCTGTTACTACCACACACCAAATCTGGTCGTTGGTACTTGCTGGCTTGTGTAGCCACTAGGATCCTGGAGCATTTCTGCTGTGTTTTGGAATTTGTACATGATTTGTCTCTAGGGGCCACTGTAAATATACTTTTATTTATTCACTCCACATAAAATGTCATAAATAAATTATAAAATACAATAAAACAACTATTTACATTTCAACTTTTAACTATTTAAATTTTCAGCTTTTTCCTTTTAAACAAATTTAAAGCGTAACAAAACAAAACAAAAAGAAGATGCACATTCTCAGTCATATAGGCCTAGGGTGTTTCCTGCTTGGAATTGCATACATAGGCTTCAATGCATGAATAAACTTTCTGAATCCTTTATCATCTGCAACTGAAAATAGTTGTGGATGATTACTATACCTTTCTAATGTGACGTTGTTGTCCCTGGCTCTCTTTCTCTCTCTGTGCTACTGCGACAACCCGTTCTCACTCCCAAAGCGTAACATTTTACGCTAGGTGACAAATCATCACCATATTACGTTTTCGGCTACCCACCACGTTCCTAAATGACGACCTCGGAAAAAAGAGGAAATATGCGAACCGTCTGGACTGAATCTACACATGTTTGCTCTTTTTCTTCAAATCGCTTAGAAACACGCTATTTAACATCATTAAAGTCCTGGTTAAGGTCAGGAATAAGGTTATGGTCAGGGCTAGGGATAAGGTTAGGTTTAGGGCTGGGTTATTACCGCGGGAGCGTCATTGCACTGGATTCCAGCCATGACCCGCCGCGTACCATAAGAACGCCGAAGGTCTCCTTTCGCGTTCCTCAGGAACGCCGCGGGACGTGACAAAACGTCGACATGTTACGCTTCGGGAGTGAGAACGCTTTGACTGCGAGTGTAACTACCGCCCCTCTCCCCTCTTTCCAGCGTAAAGCACAAGGCTCGCATGCGGAGTGAAGCCGAAAAAAGTGCGAGAGAGAGGATGGGAGAAAGAAAAAAAAAAATCACGGCTCCCAATTAGGAGCCGGCTCGCATCGTTCACTTCAAAGAGCCGGCTCTAAGAGTTTGTTCGTTTGGGACCAACACATCACTAGTGTCGTGGTAAATAATAGACAAAAATACACCTTTATTTAGGTGAGGCAGCAAGTCCAGCTGGCTGAAGAAACCAGGTTTTAAAGGTAGTCCTAAACAGGGGCCGCACAGCAAAACGCTTAGACACAAAATATAAAAAGGAAAACTATGGGCTTAAATACACACACATGAGATAAGCAGGGAAAGAGAACACAGCTGCACACAGGACCGGGCTATCACAATAAGAAACTTGTCATGATCCTGGGTCCTTTTGACCCAGCGTTTTGTGTTTTCTCTTCGTGATTGTGGTTCTGTTAATTCTCTGGTTAGTGTTTACTCTGTTCTTCCCGTGTGTTCCTGTATCTAGTCCGCGTTTCTTAGTTTGTGTCTTTTCTTGTGTAAGTTCCTGTTTTATTGTGAAGGTCTGTGTCTTATGTGAGTGTTTTCAGTTTGCCTCCCTAGTCTCGTCATGTTAATCACTCCCAGCTGTGTTCCCACCTGTATGTAATCTCCCTGTGTTCTCTGAGTGTATTTAAGTTGTGTCTTCTGTCATAGTAATTGCTGGTTCGTCTGTGTTATTTCCCTTCCACCCTTCTGTGTTGATTCTCTGGTCATTCTCCCTGCAAGTCACGTTCGTATTCCGGTTAGTGTTTTATTTAGTTTTCCCAGTTTAGAGTTTTCACCGTTCTGTTCCTCGCCACCCAGTCTGTTGTACCTTTTGGTTGCAAATAAACTCACCCTCCACTTCAGCAGCCTGCAGTTTGGATCCATTATTATTCACACGTTTTTGTTGCATTTACAGTAAGGTTGTGTGAGATTATAATATTATCTTACGCCATGTTATGCCCCTGATTAAGGATTGTGAAGCTATTATGTAGTTTTAGTTTGCATTCTCCTGAATTAGAAGAAGGTGATAACTATTACATGTGTTAAACTTATTTGTATTACATTAGACTGCTGATTTATTGTGAATGAATGATATTGTTTATGATGCATTATACAGGGAATGCAGAATTATTAGGCAAATGAGTATTTTGTCCACATCATCCTCTTCATGCATGTTGTCCTACTCCAAGCTGTATAGGCTCGAAAGCCTACTACCAATTAAGCATATTAGGTGATGTGCATCTCTGTAATGAGAAGGGGTGTGGTCTAATGACATCAACACCCTATATCAGGTGTGCATAATTATTAGGCAACGTCCTTTCCTTTGGCAAAATGGGTCAAAAGAAGGACTTGACAGGCTCAGAAAAGTCAAAAATAGTGAGATATCTTGCAGAGGGATGCAGCAGTCTCAAAATTGCAAAGCTTCTGAAGCATGATCATCGAACAATCAAGCGTTTCATTCAAAATAGCCAACAGAGTCGCAAGAAGCGTGTGGAAAAACCAAGGCGCAAAATAACTGCCCATGAACTGAGAACTTCCGGCATGATGGCGCCTGTGTTTGGCTTCGCCGCTGCCGGGTGTAGTTGGTCTCGCTCTATTGTCGTGTTTTTTCTTTCTACTCTGCTGTTTTTTAACTGTTTTAATGATGTACTGGCTGCCTTGGTCTACGATCGTCTGACGCTGTTATCCATCCGTTCGTCAATGACGGCCAAAGATGTTTTTTCTCCTTCCTTTTGTGGGACTTTCCATTCTCCACACTTTTCTCCGCACTCCTTTGGTACCTTCCACCCTCTGCCTGTGACTGGATCTTCGGCCAGCGCTTTCAGCGTTCCCCGTAGACTACGGAGAAGAAGAGGAAAGAGATCGGGCATCCAGGTGAAGCTTAGGCTCCTCTGGCGGCGGGGACGAATTGGAAAGCGATGTCGGGCGTTTTCCGTTGCCTACGCACATGACAGCTATATGGAGAGGAATCTGTCTCCCAAGGCCCTACTTGGATATAGGGGGCCCGGCTTTCCAAGGCCGTGTTATCTCAGAAGGGTTCATCCAGACTCTCCTGCCGACTGGCTTTTCATCCCCTCGGTGAGTGGAATATATGAACGTGAAGGGTCTGATCCCGAGAATTTACGCCCTTTAATTCGAGAAACTCTAGCTTCTTCCAACAACAATGTTTTCACCCCGCTGTCTATGGCGCTCTTTAATGCCCGATCTTTGACGAATAAATCGTTTGTGCTTAACGATTTTATTGTTTCTAAAAATCTGGACTTCCTGCTCTTGACTGAGACCTGGCAACGGGGGTCGGATTATTCGTCTACTATTGAAATGTGCCCAAATGGCTTCTCTGTCATTAGCCAGCCTCGAGGATCTGGTCGTGGAGGAGGCCTCGCGGTGGCATATCGGAGCCGTTTTAACTGCCGTTCAGTGAAAGTTGGACACTTTCTGTCTTTTGAATTGCAGCTCATCAAAATTGGAAAGAAGGATCCTTTTTACTGTGCGTTGGTCTATCGCCCTCCTGGCCCAAACAACTCGTTTTTAGCCGAGTTTAGTGATTTTCTGTCCTCTACTATGAGGTTGTCTAAATTGCTTCTTGTGGGAGATTTTAATATACATATTGATGATGAGTCCGACCGCTTTGCTAGGAGTTTTACCAGTATCATGGACTCTTTTCATTTTATCCAACATGTATCTGGCCCCACACATAACAAAGGCCATACACTGGACCTTGTTTTTTCTTTGGGTCTGAATATTGATTATATCTGTTCTAAGGACATTTTTATTTCTGACCATTATTGTGTCTTTTTTAATATGTCTTTTTATGAGCCTATGTCTCCTGTTCATCGGACAGTTATTTCCCGCACTTTAGACTCCTCCACAGCACAGAAGTTCTCTGATGTTTTTAATTTAACATTATCCCCACAAAACGATGTTGATTTTTCTATAGATCTATTCAATTATCATTGTCTTTCGATCTTAGATGAAATCTGTCCGATTAAAATGAGACCTGTGCCTGTTTCCAAGTCTGTACCCTGGTTAAATGACAACATTCGTCTTATAAAACGTAATTGTCGTAAAGCCGAGCGGTTATGGAGGAAAACGCACTTAAATGTTCATCTCCTCTATTTAAAGGATCTTTTAGCCTCCTTTAACAATACTATTAGAGTTGCGAGGGCTGCTTACTTTTCTCAGTTGGTTGCAAGGAGCAGAGGTAATCCTAAAGTTTTATTTGATACTATTACTAATATTATTACTCCTGCTCCACCTGCTGCTATTATTTCTTCTGTTGAAGATTGTGAAACTTTTCTTGCTTTCTTTTTAGAAAAAATTAGCAACATAAGGAAAAACCTGTCTTTTTCAGCGTCTGCGCTGTCTGTTCCCACGCCAGCTCGGCCTGTTGTTTTAGAAGGTTTTTCACCTGTTTCACTACCAGAGCTGGGAAAAATAGTTAGTGCAACAAAATTATCCTCTTGCTCTCTTGATTTTTTACCTGCATCATTATTTAAAAATGTCTTTTACTCTACTGGTCCCTGTATTCTTACTATAATTAATACCTCCTTGGCCTCGGGCATAGTCCCTGCCTATTTTAAAACTGCTGTTATACATCCCTTGTTAAAAAAGCCTATGCTGGACCCATCTCTCACTAGCAATTATAGACCGATCTCAAAAATTCCGTTAATTGCTAAGATTCTAGAGAAGATCGTGGCTAAGCAGCTTACAGCAGTTTTAGATAAATATAGTATTTTCGACAAATTTCAATCTGGCTTTCGTAAAGTTCATTCCACTGAAACAGCCCTTCTTAGAGTTTCTAATGACATTTTGTTACAAAGCGATGCAGGTAAATGTTCTGTTCTCTTAATGTTGGATCTTACGGCGGCCTTTGATACTGTTGACCACTATATTTTACTTAACAGGCTGAAACACTGGGTTGGTGTCTCTGGGACTGCATTGAAATGGTTCTCCTCGTATCTCTCTGAACGATATTCTTCTGTGGCAGTTTCTAAGTATAGATCATCTTCTGCGTCCCTGTCTTTTGGTGTGCCACAAGGCTCTGTGCTAGGGCCATTACTGTTTTTAGTTTATTTACTCCCTCTTCAGCACATTTTGAGCCCTTTTGAGGATATTTGTTACCATTGTTATGCAGACGATATACAACTCTATATATCTTTTAAACCGGAAGAGGCTTCTAAGCTGCGGCTTTTAAATGTGTGCTTGGAAACCATTAAAGGCTGGATGGCTGAAAACTTCCTCCAACTAAATGAAAGTAAAACCGAAGTCCTCTTATGTGCCCCAGATAGACATATACCCAGTATAATAAATGCTCTTGGTCCTCTTTCAACGTTTGTAAAACCATCTGTCAGGAACTTAGGGATTATCCTTGATCCTGCTCTTACGTTAGATAGTCATGTTAAATCTCTTGTTCGGTCTTGCTTTTATCATTTAAGAAATATTTCTAAATTGAGCTCTATTATATCCTATACCGAACTGGAGATTGTTATTCATGCTTTTATCTCTTCACGACTGGACTATTGCAATTCCCTGTTTACTTGTTTAAATAAAGGTTCTTTGGAGCGTCTGCAGATCGTTCAGAATGCTGCAGCAAGACTTTTGACGAAAGCTTCTAAATTTTCACATATAACACCGTTGCTCATGCAGTTACATTGGCTTCCTGTTGAATTTAGAGTCCAGTTTAAGATTTTGGTTTTAACTTTCAAGGCTCTTCAACAACAAGCACCACCATATATCATTGAACTTTTACAGCCCTATGCCCCTAGTAGGTCTCTGAGGTCGAGTAGTCAGGGCCTACTTGTCATTCAGTATACGAGACTGAAAACTAGGGGGGATAGAGCTTTTGCTACTGTGGCCGCCAGACTGTGGAATTCCCTTCCTCAGGACTTACGATCCGCTGATTCATTGATTACTTTTAAAAAACAGCTAAAAACACATCTTTTTAAAACTGCCTTTTGCTAACTTTGTTTGTATTTTGTCTTTTTAATCTGTTATATCTTGTAAAGCACTTTGTGATCTCTATCTAGAAATGTGCTATATAAATAAAATTTTACTTACTTACTTACTAGAAAAGTCAAGCGTGCAGCTGCCAAGATGCCACTTGCCACCAGTTTGGCCATATTTCAGAGCTGCAACATCACTGGAGTGCCCAAAAGCACAAGGTGTGCAATACTCAGAGACATGGCCAAGGTAAGAAAGGCTGAAAGACGACCACCACTGAACAAGACACACAAGCTGAAACGTCAAGACTGGGCCAAGAAATATCTCAAGACTGGTTTTTCTAAGGTTTTATGGACTAATGAAATGAGAGTGAGTCTTGATGGGCCAGATGGATGGGCCCGTGGCTGGATTGGTAAAGGGCAGAGAGCTCCAGTCCCACTCAGACGCCAGCAAGGTGGAGGTGGAGTACTGGTTTGGGCTGGTATCATCAAAGATGAGCTTGTGGGGCCTTTTCGGGTTGAGGATGGAGTCAAGCTCAACTCCCAGTCCTACTGCCAGTTTCTGGAAGACACCTTCTTCAAGCAGTGGTACAGGAAGAAGTCTGCATCCTTCAAGAAAAACATGATTTTCATGCAGGACAATGCTCCATCACACGCGTCCAAGTACTCCACTATGGGCAGAAATCTGTGCCATCAGAAACTGAATTTGAATAAGTTCAATTTGAATTTGAATTGCTCAGATTGAATCTGAATTGTAACTTGAATAAATGCTTTTGAAAACTGAATTTGAATTAGTCTAATTTGAAATTGAATTTATGGTTTGAAAATGATCATCACTAAATTGAAATTGAATTTTATATTTTGAAAATGAATTGATTTGCTTTGAAACTGCATTTTATCCTTTAAAAATTCAGCTCTCGAATAATTTCAGTTTCACTTCTCACCATTCAGTTTCAGTTCTACAATTCAGTTTTTTGGAACTTACATCCGGTTCCGGTTCAAGCGCAGATTAATAGAACTACGTTTTACTAGCAATTCAAATTCAAATTTAACTTATTCAAATTCAGTTTCTGATGGCACAGATTTCTGCCCATACTCCACAGCGTGGCTGGCAAGAAAGGGTATAAAAGAAGAAAAACTAATGACATGGCCTCCTTGTTCACCTGATCTGAACCCCATTGAGAACCTGTGGTCCATCATCAAATGTGAGATTTACAAGGAGGGAAAACAGTACACCTCTCTGAACAGTGTCTGGGAGGCTGTGGTTGCTGCTGCACGCAATGTTGATGGTGAACAGATCAAAACACTGACAGAATCCATGGATGGCAGGCTTTTGAGTGTCCTTGCAAAGAAAGGTGGCTATATTGGTCGCTGATTTGTTTTGTTTTTGAATGTCAGAAATGTATATTTGTGAATGTGGAGATGTTATATTGGTGTCACTGGTAAAAATAAATGATTGAAATGGGTATATATTTGTTTTTTGTTAAGTTGCCTAATAATTATGCACAGTAATAGTCACCTGCACACACAGATATCCCCCTAAAATAGCTAAAACTAAAAACAAACTAAAAACTACTTCCAGAAACATTCAGCTTTGATATTAATGAGTTTTTTGGGTTCATTGAGAACATGGTTGTTGTTCAATAATAACATTATTCCTCACAAATACAACTTGCCTAATAATTCTGCACTCCCTGTTATAGTTATAAGAAATACTGTTTTCAGAGAGTCAGGACTTTGCTTTTTCTGATAGTAGAGGAGACAGAGCACATTCCACGGGAGCTTCACTCCCACCGTTGTTAAAGGCAGACAAAATAGGGAGCCAAGGCCATAAGTCAGGCTCGCTAGGAGTTAGGAAAATGTGAATGTTTAGGCTTTTACGACTAGGTGGGGGTCAACAGTGGCTATAAGAGTTTGAGTAATGCTCCACCATTTGGAGATCGATGCTGTCTGTGTGCAGTATTCATCTCCCCACGCATGTGTTCATTAAAATCATTGTTTGACCGAAGCTCTTCTGGACCATTATTGTTTTTGTGTTCACCCTCAATATCTGAACCCGCAACAGTTGTTCTTTAAGCAGGCCTGAAATCTGATTAGTTCAGAAAAGAGAGTCAAGAGTTAAATATGATCTAAGACCCCAAGAATTTGAATGAATTGCCAAAAGTGAAAGGGGTTCAAGCTGGGTGTCCTTTTTAAAAACATTTTTTAAAACGCACTTTTTCCAAATTGCGTTCTGCTGAACTTTGAGCCTTTTTGTGTTTTAATGTAATAATGTTTTAACCTTACATGTCAGCAACATGGTCACCAATAAAAATCAGATAACGTGCACATTAAAACGTGATTAAGAGCTGGGTATTTTACCTCTTCAAATTTCTTGGCCTTGTATTGCTCCGCACCTTTCAGGAAGTTGAGCAGTATGATGTCACACAGCACTGTTCCCTACGTAATAATAATAATGATAATAATTATAATTATAATAATAATAATTACAAACAAGCCCCTTCAACCTCCAAAATGTCACTTGTCACCACCCCTTGGTCCACAGCTTCATTTCCATTTAGTTTCAGTTCATTTTTTCTGGTATTTAAGGCCAATAAAAATCAAAAGTCTAACCTGATTGAATTTTTGATGATCACCAGTTTAAGATCATTTTCTAGGACATGTGCAGACATCTTCAAGCACAGCTGCTATTTTCAGATTGTTCTCTAGCTGTCTGTTTCTGAACACTGAGCACTGATTTCCCCACTAACCTTGAACTTCTACTGAGAAATAAAATCAACCTCTTTTCCAACCTAACCAAAATTTTGTGTGAAGCATCATGGATGCTTTACCTTTTTGTCAATATTCATCAATTTGGGACTTTTTTTAATCACACCTCAAATGTAACCCATTATGTATTTATTTAATAATCCTGGCTTCCAAATATAAGTGGCCTAAATAAATATATTAACTTCCTAGGACCTGGCGTCCACATATGTGGACATCACATTTTGGGATATCTAGACCAAAATACAAAATGTTGCTCTACAAGGGCCTGATTTCCAATTACGAGGACATTATACTGCCTCTGTTCTATCAAAATTTAAAGCAAATATCCTCATATGTGGATCTCATTTCTCTCAGAAAGAAAAATCAGGTAAAAAAAATCTGGTAATTCTTTGTTTTTACATTAATCAGGTCCCAAACAGCCTAAATAGCAAAGAGAGTTTAAAAATGCATGCCATGAAAGAGTTCGGGTCTAAACATAGAAAATCTATTGTAAGTTTAGAAAACAACAGCAAATAAACTAATGATATGAATGTCCCTTAATTTGGAAAAATGAAGCGGTGTTGCACATGTTGGTTGTTTCATCCTGAAAACAAGCAGTTGCAGATGTTTGATATATTTTTGACTGACAACGATGACACTAATGGATCTTCTCTAATTTCAGATGCAGAAAATGCTCATGAACTCACTTTCATGAGCATTTTCAAAACATTCTTTAAATCTAAATTAGAAAGTAAGAAGAAACAATAATGGTCATTGAAGGGAATTACAGTAATAAAGAAAATTGGAAAGATTGTGGTCCAGGAACTTCTGATAGGTTTTAATATGTAATAAAAGGCTTTTATTTTCATGGGATAGGGACACCACACACACAGTGGTGCGAATACATGTTTGCCCCCTTCATGATTTCCTATTTTTTTGTATGTTTGTCACACTTAAATGTTTCGGATCACCACACCAATTTAAGGGGAGGCTGTAACTCAGGTGGTAGAGCAGGTCACCTACTACTTGTAAGGCTGGTGGTTTGTTCCCCTGGCTGGTCCAGTCTGCATGCCAAATGTCCTTGGGAAAGATACTAACCCCAAGCTCCTCTCTGATGCATCCATTGGAAAATGAATGTGTGTGAATGTTAAATAGAAAAAGCAGTTATAGTGGAAAAGTGCTCTGTAAGAACCAGTCCAGGTACCAAGATAACACAAGTACACAAAATGAAGGTATTTATTATTACGGGGAAATAAAACCCAAACCTACATGGCTCTGAGTGAAAAATTGATTGCTGACCAAAGATACCCCAAAGGTGCTACAACGACTGATCCAGCAGGTCACAAAAGAGCCCAGAACAACATCCAAAGAACTGCAGGCCTGACTTGCCTCAGTTAAGGTCAGTGTTCATGACTCCGCCATGCAGGCCATTGTTGCCCAGATGGCAGAGTTCAAAGACGAAACCCACTGCTGAGCAAAAGAACCATAAAGGCTTGTTTACCAGAAAACATCTTGATGGTCCCCCAGGCTTTTGGAAAAACACTCTGTGGACTGACGAGACAAATGTTGAAGGTGTGTGTCCCATTACATCTGGAGTAACAGTAACAGCATTTCAGAAAACATACCACAGTAACATATGTTGGTGTCAGCGTGATGGTCTGGGGCTGTTTTGCTGCATCAGCACCTGGAAGACTTGCTGTGGTAAATGGAAGCACGACTTCTGCTGTTTACCAAAACATGATGGAGAATGTCCGCACATCTGTTCAAATTCCCAACCAGTTGTTAGGCTTAGGGGACAATGAACTTTTCACACAGGGCCAAGTAGCTCTGGATTTTTTCCACTTAATAATAAAGACCCCTTCCTGATTTTTGGCTTACATTTGAGGTGTAAGCTGCTTCAAAGCCACCTTCAGTTCTTAGACCAAAATTTTTTATGTCAGGCTTTCCATTTTCCTTTTTAAAGGGTAGAAAAAGATAAGAGGAAAACTTTTGCTTTTTAGAATTGACTAATCTTAACAAAACTCCTGAATTAAACATTTATAACGATTTGATTAAATCTAAACGTTAACTCACCACTCCCACTGATGTAAAGGCTGCAACCATGTTAATGAGTGTAGGGATCATGTTGAACTTTCCTGCCTGCAAAACAAGAGTATGAGTCAGGTTCAGTTTCCTGGAGAAGATCGGTACAAAAAAGTCCTGGTGTTTTGTGTTTTCTTCTTTTATTCACAAACAACAACAGAAACATGACAATCAAGACTATAGATGTATCATTTAAAAATATATTTTAAAAAATTACACACATATTTATATTCCTGTATCATTAATGTGTTTGTGAAATAAAGGTAACTGGATGTAAACTTCTTTATTCAGTGAACTGACAGTGAAACTACACACTCACATTTCCATTGACCAAGACGTCAAACCTGATAGCATAGGCTTTGACCAGAGTGCGGTAGTCAGTCCCATTTTCCATCTTAAAATACTTTGCAAATCTAAATAGAAAGAAACATCACATCATTCTTATAGTGACATCTATTCTGTTCAATTTACTAGAAGGTTCATGAATGATCAATAAAACAAGACAAAAAAACACATTTCTTGTAGACATGTAGATATGATTAGACAAAGATCAAACACTGTTTTTATATGCCACAATTAAAGCTAGTTTTTACTTAATGCTATTTGGCCACATGTAATAATGGATTGCATTTATATAGTGCTTTTCAACCGCTTTACAATTCCACTATTCATTCAATCTGAATAATAAATAAAGTTGCGTATAGGGAGTCCACCAACCAGTTTTTGTAGGATCATCTATGTTAAAATTCATGGACATTATGTATTGTAAAACTTTAGAAATGATATATCGAGTGATGAAAAAGAATGTTCCACTTTGTATTCTAAGTATGTTTAAACTAAGAGATGGAAAATATGATTTGAGGGGGTCTTATAAGTTTGAAATACCTAAAGTGGAAACCAATGTTAGGTATAGATGTGCCAGTTTTGGGAGTGAAATTATGGAATGGACTTAATGATGAACTGAAGATGTGTTTTTCTTTGTCATTTTTCAGGAAGAATTTAAAAATTGGTATCATTCAAGCTTATGGAAATTTGGTTTGATGAATAACTTTGTGTTGATTTCATTTCTTGATTTATCATTGATTTATTTTCAAACTGTTATATAACTTATTTGTCAATGCTATTTATTTTCTTGGCTAAGGATTTGATTATTCCTATGGGGTAAAGGATAGGATAATTATAAGCCACAGGCTGTATGATTGAGTACTTTTATGTAAAATGATAATCTGTGTTGTTGACCGAAATAAATTTCACTTCACTCTCACACACTGGTGGAGGCAGCTACAGGTGTAGCCACAGCTGCCCTGGGGCGCACTGACAGAGGCGAGGCTGCCGTATCGCGCCATCGGCCCCTCTGGCCAACACCAGTAGGCGGTAGGTGAAGTGTCTTGCCCAAGGACACAACGACCGAGTCTGTCCGAGCCAGGGCTCGAACCGGCAACCTTCCGATTACAAGACGAACTGCCAACACTTGAGCCACGATCGTACCTTATCGTAACTTAAATATACTGCTCCAAAATACAATTAAAAGAACAGTTTTTATCAGAGTACAGTCAGTTAAACTTCTGAGGTAATTACCTGGTCAGTTGAGTACCAAAGGAGTTTATCAGTTTCAGCAGCTTTGGTGTTAATGAAATAATCAGCAGGCATAGTTTTACAGGTGGAGGCCACTGACATTTGTCCCTCCTCATCTTTTCTGACTGTTTTATCAGTATTTCTGCATTTGGATAGGGTGAGCATTGCTACTGGTAGCATGAGGAGATACTTGGACCCTACAGAGGTTGCACGGGTAGTACAACTCCTCTAGGATGGCACATCAATATGTGTCATTGCCAGAAGGTTTGCTGTGTCTCCCAGCACAGTCTCAAGAGCATGGAGGAGAGTCCAGGAGACAGGGAGTTACTCTAGGAGAGTTGGACGGGGCTGTAGAAGCCTTTAACCGATCGGGGGGACTGATATCTCCTCATTTGTGCAAGGACAAAGAAAATGAGCATGTCCAAAGCTCCACAGGATGCCCTCCAGCAGGCCACCAGTGTCAATGTCTCAGACCAAACAATTAGAAATGGATTTCATGATCGTGGCCTGAGGGCCCGACGTCCTCTACTGGGCCCTCTGCTCACTGCCTACCACAGTGCTGCTCATGCTGCACATTATGCTTTACAAATTAAAATGCACAAAAATGATGCAATAAAAGAGAAGGAATAAAACCATTAGACACAAAAACCAACTACAACAACAATGACTAAGGCTGTTAAAACAAAGAGAGGTTTGGGTCAGTGTGTGCTAACCCAAACATGTGTAGATCTAATATGTAGAGGCAGACTCTTCCAGAGTCTGGGACCTGCCACGGAGAAGGCTCTGTTGCCACCAGATTTAAGACTGTGAAATGGATAGCATTCGTTTTGACCTGGACCTCGTGGTTCTTTCTGGAGCTCAGACAGGTAAGAGCAGGCTCGACTGTTCAGTGATTTAAAAACAAAAAGTTAAATTTGGATCCTATGAGGAACAGGAAGCCAGTGTAGAGAGGCCAACACTGGGGTCACAGGCTCCTTCCTTTTAATGCCAGTTAGCAGACGAGCGGCGGCATTTCGGACCAACTGGAGATGATAAAGAGAGGCCTGTGCAGAGAATGGCAGTAATCTTCACATAATGAAGAGATGAATAACACACTGAAAGACATTAGCTGGAAGGTCTGGCTTTACCTTGGCTACCTGTCTCAGATGGAAAAAGCTAGATCGGACTACTGCGCTCACCTGCCTACACAGTTTGAAGGAAGCATCACAGCACACCGAGGTTTTTAACATTTGTCTTACAGTGAAAGGATAAAAGGCTCAACATCAAGAGGGCAGCAGGGCTGCTACAACCCAGAGTTAAGAAAATGTCATTAAAACATTCAAAAGTGCTGTCTCAGTGCTGTGTAGTGATTTAGAACCAAACGGAAACTTTTCAGAGATCTCATTAAGATCAAGGTGAGCCTCCAACTGTAAGCAGATCACTGTCTCTAGAACTTTTTAAAGAAAGGGGAGCTTCAAGATTGGCCTGTAATTAACCAGAACAGTTGGGTCCACAGTGTGATTTTTAAGAAGAGGCTGTTTAAAAAATGATGGGACACAAAGTGTCAATTAATTTCTGGATATAAAGCCCAATTATGTTTAAGGAGGTTTGGGGGGAGACGATCTGATGGGCAGTGTGATTATCTTAGGCGATGAACTACCACGGATCCTTAACTCAGGGAAACAGGCTCAAACTGCTCCAAGACAGCTGAGCACACAGGAGGAACACTGACGATTTTTTTGGCATTTTTTACTGACCAAGTTTCAGCTATTAGGTCTTGTGTCTCGTCACCTACTGCCTCACACATACTAAGCTCCAACATTATTACTTGTACTGATGATATGATTAGGCTTGTGGCTATTTGGTAAACAGAGAGACAGTCCCTAAGTATCTTTATAGAAACATACATCCTATCCTTCTTCCATCTACCTTCAGCACATCTACAATCATGTCTAAGGGTGCACCTATGTTCACTGAACCATGGCTCTGACAATGGCTTAGCGCAGACAGTCTGAGTGGAGTCCAAGATATCAGTGCAGGCTGAAGGACAGATATTAGAACAGTCCTCAAAGTTCTCACAGCTTCCGTTAATTATTCCAGAGTCAAGACATGCAACAGAAAACTGAGGCACTCTTAAAGTATCGGGTGTCCAGCTTATCCAGAGAGAAGTGCAGCATTATAGTGAACGTGCACACATCCATCCATTTTTTATAGCATCATGGAACACAAACAGATTCATCAGGCTGTTGCAGTCCGGTTAGGCTTGATCTGCCCTAAATATCAGCAGGATTTCAGTTTTCACATTTCCTGCTGGATGTTAGTGAGCTGTTGTCGTGGTGCTTTGTTTTCAGTTTTTGCTTCCCTTGGCTCATCTGCTGCAGTCTAGTTCACCTGTGATGTGTTCTCCACACTTGTCTTGGCCTTTGTCAGTTTGTCTGTTCACTGTTCCCAGGATTGTCCAAGATTTAAATTCCCTTTGTGAACTTTATGTTTGTACTTGGTATCTTCATCATCAGCCAATAAACAGCTTGCTTTTTGCTGAACGCACCCCGCCTCCATGCATCTGCATTTGGGTCCTCCGCACAAACACCTTGTCTGCACGCTGACTTTCCTAATCAAACCTACCATCTTGTAAATGACCGTACATTTGTTGGTTGTAATTTCTGTTGTCTAAAAACTTTAAACTGTCTAATGAATTGTGTCTTTTTCCAATTGTCAGCATTTATATTGACAGTACCTGTTCTAAAGACACTGGAATACTGATGCATTCATCAGAGGATAAATGAGCATGTGTGAGTGTTAGACGTGCTGCTTAGGCACAGCACTGAATGAATTTGTGTCGGGTGGTTAACTGGAGTAGGAAATACCTATATTAGCACCAGTCTATTTACCAGTTTCCTAACAGTGGTTATAACTTTAACAGTTACGCTGATGACACTCAGCTGTACATCTCCGTGTCTCCTGATGACACCAGACCAATGGATGCTCTTTTTAACTGTATCTTGGATATAAGATCTTGGATGGCAGAAAACTTTTTACAGCTTAACCAGGACAAAACTGAAGTTTTAATCGTCGGTCCTGAGGCTCAGAGAGAGAAACTCTTGTCTAAATTAGAGGCATTTTCACTATGTCCTTCGCTACAAGTGAAAAACCTGGGTGTTATTTTTGACTCTGAGCTTGGTTTTATCCCACATATTAAACATGTGACCAAAATTGGATTTTATCATCTAAAAAATATAGCCAGAGTCCGCCCTATTCTCTCTCGGGGCAACACGGAGATGCTGATGCATGCTTTTATTACCAGTCGCATTGATTACTGTAATGCCCTGCTCTCTGGTCTTCCTAAGAAGAATATTTCAACTTTACAACTTTTGCAAAACTCTGCAGCTCGTGTGCTGACGAAGACCAGAGGGCGGGCCCACATTACACCGGTTTTAGAATCGCTGCACTGGCTCCCCGTGTGTTTCAGGATCGATTTTAAAGTTCTTTTATTGGTTTTTAAATGTCTTAATGGTCTTGGGCCTTCTTATCTCTCAGATCTGCTTTTACCATACGAACCCTCGCGGACCCTGAGGTCCTCTGGTGCTGGCCTTTTGATTGTCCCTAAAGTCAGGACACATACTCACGGAGAGGCAGCCTTTCAGTGGTATGGTCCTCGTCTGTGGAACAGCCTGCCGGAGGAGCTCAGGGCCGCAGAGAACGTACATGTTTTTAAGAACAGGCTCAAGACCCACCTTTTTAATTTAGCTTTTACTTAGCGTTTATTTATTTTATGCTTATTTATTCTATCCTGTTATTCTATTATTAATTCAGGCTTTACCTAATATTTATTGATTTTATTCTTATCCATTTTTTTATCTTCTTACTCTATTTATATTTATATTTATATTTATATTGTATCCTGTTCTTATTTATTTTATCTTTTTACCCTGTATATATCCTATTGTGGCATATCTCCAGTGTTTCCTCGGAGGGGGCTCTCTGCACCGGGGCTGTGATCGACCGTGGCTGCTGGGGCTCTGGGGGTCCTCTCAGCCTGGCTGGGGGGCTCCTGCGCCTCCCTCCTGCTGTGTGCCCAGCCTGGAGGTCTGTGACCGGCTCCCGGTGCAGACGGCTCCCTGTGATAGTGTTTCCTCACCTGGCTCATATGTGCCCAGCCCAATTTCACTCTCTAAGTGTGTGTGTGTGCGTGTGTGTGTGTGGGTGGGTGGGGTGGGGGGGGAGATATGTGTGTATTCACATCATTTATGTTAATGAGAGTGTGGGGAGTGAGTTGGAGGGTGGGGTGGGCTGCTTTTAACTATGTAAAGCACTTTGTGCTACATTTTTTGTATGAAAAGTGCTTTATAAATAAAGATTGATTGATTGATTGATTGATTGATTATAATTGCAGCTGAGAAAATCAGAGATTTTGATTTTTCTGATATTTATAGTAGTCTCATATTTCCTCTGTAAATGTGGAGTTTCATGGTCAGTCAGAGTCTGCATATTTCTTGGCATTAATACCTGAAATTGTAGCCAGGTGAGACAGTGTTGTTCTGTGACATAGCATCCAGTCGGGTGAATGAGTACGAGGGGTTACAGTGGTCATCCGACTTGTCCAGATCGCACATCCAGCCGATCTTTATTCCAATCACTCCTCCCTGACAGAAGTACATACAGGCTTTATTGTGTAAGTGACACAATCACTTCAGGTCCAGTCTTGCTACTTTGACACATGTAAACGACTTCCTTTTCAGTCACTGGGTTAGTTCAGCTGACTCCCTGCAGCACCTGTGGGCAACGACCTGGTAGCAGCTCCTCCAAGAACTACTTTTAAGGTCTGCTTTCTGTTTGCATTTGCACTATGAAACTATGAAGCCTCTTAAAGACTATTCACTACCAAACAGGTTGGAGGCTGACTTGTGGTTCCTAGAGTTTCTAAAAGTTAAATGGGAGGCAGACCTGTTAGCTATGAGGCTCTTCTCCTGTGGAACAAGCTTTCAGTTTGTGTTCAGGAGAGAGTCCCTCATCTGCTTCTAAAATTAGGCTTTATTAAGTTTTTTCTTTATAAAGCTTATAGTTAGGGTTGCATAAAACTGAAGTAAAGCAATAGCTAACCAGCACTCGTAAGTCAGTTTCCATCCTGGTAAAATCCCACCAAAACCAGTGGACACCCCCCCCCCCACACACACACACACACACACACAGGCTTGGTCTGTACATGTTCTGCCAGATTAGTGAAGTTCTGCTGGGCGTAGCGGACGACATCTCCCACTCTGAAGATCGGGCAGTAGGTGTTGTTGACCATGTCAAAGTTACACTCACTGATATATTTTTTCGTGATGTTAGGAAGGAAGTTCCCTCTGCCAACAAACACATCAATATGTCAGCCTTAAATATGACAATCATTCTAACAGTAAGATTTAATCATTTCTGGGCTCGACACTAACTTTTGTGGCACCTGCCCTTTGGACAAGTACATTTCCTCTCAGTTGGCCTGGTACAAAGTCCTTTGTCTTAAATGAAAATGTCTAAAATATTACTGCATGTTTTGGTTTGCAAATGACTTCAGTAATGTCACCAAATGATCACCAAAAAGTACATGCTACAGCTGTGCATAATGGCCACATGCCAAAGCGTCTCTGAACTATAATTGTGCCATTTTCAGATTGACTTTTACAAAAGTATAATTGTGGCTTAACTCTGAACAGATACAGTGACATGAAAAAGTATTTGCCCCCTTTCTTATTTTCAAGTTGCTTCATATTTGTCACACTTGCATGTTTCGGATCATCAAAAAATGTAATATTAGACAAACATAACTTGACTGAATACAAAATGTGTTTTTTAAGTCATGATTTTATTAATCGGAGGATAAATGTTGTTCGATTATGTACTACTGTGGTTAACCGCTTCTTTTGGAAAGCAGAGTTCACTTTGTTCGACTCAAATCTGATTAAAGCCAGAACTGTTGATTCAAGAAATTACCTGATTACCTGTCTAACAAAGTGAAGTAGCCTAAGAGTTCTCAAACAGCAGCATGCCAGTACCTAAAGAAACAGCTCAGAATCAAAGTCATTGATATCTGTCAGTGTGGAAAGGGTTACAAAGCAATTTTCAAGGGGTGGTGTAAAGATTGTATTTCTTTTGGAAGGTTTGCATCCCATTAAAGGTTTGGTATGATGTGCATTTTGTAAAATACACATCAAACATAGTGGTGATGGTGGTGTGATGGTCTGGTCACTACCAAAAAGTCCTGAAGCAGACTATTCAGCCAACAAGCTGTGCACTCGGTGCAAGCAGGACATCCAAAACACACCAGGAAGTCATTCTCTGAACACCAAGTCAAATTCCCGACTTCTGCCAGATTGAGATGCTTTAGTGTGACCAGTTATCACAAACTCTTCATTCCAAGCCTTGCTGCCAACGTAGCAAAACCAGTTATTAGGTTTAGTGGGCGATTTTCTCCACACAGGCCAGTTTTGAACGGTTTTGTTACATTTATAAAAGAAACAATCATTAAAAACCTCATTTTGTATTCACACAAGTTATCTTTGGCTAATATAAAATATGTCTGATGATCTGAGACGTGACAAGTATGCACAAAGATGGAGACTCCTCCTGTAGCACACACTTCTCTGTGATAACGACATAACAGCTTTCAACTGAATTAGCCAGTGTGTCTCATCCTGTCAGAGCAGGCTGCCGTTGCTCAGTCTGGTGCTTGGCTAACATTACACTTTACATTGAAGCATGAGTGAAACAGTGAATTACACAGATGCTAATGCTAGCTAATTAATGTCACCTGTTGGGGTTTCATCCCTGCAAAAACAGCAGAACCCTTTCCTGCTCAGTGAAACTGATCTCTCCATCTATTCACAGTCCTTAATTTTCCCTTTAAATTGGCGGTACTGTGCAGTTATATCAACACTGATTCATATTCATTTTGCATCCTTGGCTTGAATGCAGAGCTGACAGTGTTTTGCATTGAATGCTTTGCAAATGTCAACTCCAGTGTTAGTGCCAGTGCATTCAGAGTGACAGTTATCGGGGATAAAGCGTTCTCTTCACAACTCAGTAGTCTGAATATAACATTTCTTCATTAAAGTGAGCAATAATGTGAAAACAGAATAATTTGTCCTTGTTAAACAAACAAACAGATGTTCCAGACGAGCCTTAATGTCAACATATAAGGGTGTGTGATACTTGGTGTAGTTGAAGGTCGGGAAGCGGATGCTGTTTTTGATGAAGATGGTGAAATTTTCTGTTTCCATCATTGGTGTGCTGCATAGGGGAGAACAGACAAACATGAAAACGTCACACAGAGTCACAGGAAAGACAGAATTTACTTAACATATATTTAATTAAAAAATGCACCGACTGACTGCCGGGGACGAGAACCGGACGATGTTCTCGGCTGGTGACCGGCTTGCTTGTATCATGCTTGTCCAATTATTAGCTCATCCATTTCATGCATGCACAGCACCCACGCAGCAGCCCATACAAATAGCCGTGCACGCACTGATATGTCCTTAGTGTGGAAGCTCTTCACTGTGAGTGAAGATGCACAGACCAAAGTAAAATGCAGGGGAACCACTGTGATAATGTTCATAAGAACAAACCTAATCAGATATTATACTCATGCAGCTGAACATGGTTATTTTAATTGCTAAAAAATGCAAAGTGGCTAAAACTAAAGCTGGAGCTTGAAGCCAGCCACAGGCTAGCACAAATAATCAATAAGATAAAGCAGGTGTGGGGAACTCCAAGCCTCAGGTGTGCCGTCCCAGGGGGACATCTAAAACCTGCAGGACAGTGGATTGCCCCGCCCCTGAGATAAAGGATCCAGTTATGAGGAAAATGAAAGACACGAATGAAAAAGAGAAACAGGTATCTTTTAAGGCATCTTGTAGGTATGTGATACAAATGTTGCTACATAAATCTGCTGCAACTGCTTTTGTTGGGTGAGGTAAAATAAGACGGATGAAAGCAGAAAAATCTATAACCTGCTGCAGTTTGGCAAAGTTGTAATTCTAATCATTACTTTAGCTATGAAAATAATACCTTACACTAAAGATAAGCATATTTCCTTCTAGTTATTAGAAAGAAAACCAGTATAAACACAAACTGGTTGGTCACACTAACAAAAACGTTGGAAAACAGAATCGGCCAACAAAACTCTGCATTTCTATAAAAATAAAGCTAGAAAAATATAATACACAAAACTGCAGTTTAATAGTGTTACAGACACTACAGTAGGGGTGCTGAAATATTTTTTTTAAAAGTCTATTTTCCCCCCTCGTTTACACTGGTGGACCAAAGTTAGTGATTTATAAAACTTGTCTCTGATTCTGTTCATCTGGATGTTTGAGAAACGTTTCATCTTCAGTCTCAGCTGACTGCAGGTTTCCAACCTTATAAACGGGACATTTGCATGATGACTGAAACTAGCAGCACTGAAGGAACAATGGGCTGGGAGGTCAGTTTCAACACTGACCAGTGAGCATTGGTCTCACTGGTCATGGATCATAGTGTTGCAGAATTGTTCTTGCTATCAGGATAACTGTGACCTCTCACGGTTGATCTGATATCCTCGTGTTGGTGTTGTTCCCAGATCATCATACTAAATGTTGTTCCAGGATCAACATTGCAAGTGACCAATCAGAATGTTGTGACGTCATACCTTTGCGACTTCGGGAAAAACCGGCGTAAAACAAAAAACTGTACTTAAGCTGCGTGAAACCGCCTCTGTCCGCCGATCAACGGACCCTGACCCTAACCCTAACCGTAACCCTTTAATAAACAGTAAGCAGAATTAATATTGTCCTTGCAACATTGGAATTTCATAAATTCACGAATGGCTTGGCGCGCAAAGGAATAACGTCACAACAATGTGATTGGTCACTTGCAATGTTGAACCTGGAACAACATTTTCATGATGGTCTGGGAACAACACCAACACGAGGATATCAGATCATCCGACCTCTCACACTGTCAGTGTTTTTATAAGCATAGCAGTCAGAGCGGGTGTACGCCTACCAGCTCACTGTGTCTTTGGTGTTTCGCTAGCTTAGCTTAGCTCGTAGCCGACTCGTTAGCACCATGGCTACTTCACCTGTCCCTCCTGCACTTTCCTGCTCATTGTGTCAGATGTTTAGTTACTCCTCGGCCTCCTTTAGCAGTAATGATATCTGTAACAAATGTAGCATATTTGCAGCTCTGGAGGCCAGGATTACTGAATTGGAGACTCTGATTCGAACCCTTCATTCACCCGTAGCTAGCCAGGCCCCTGTAGCTGGTGCAGCCGAAGATAGCGTAGGCCCCGCTACCTGTTTCCCGGCAGACCCCAAGCAGCTGGGGAAAGAGGGCGGCTGGATGACGGTGAGGAGGAAGCATAGTCCTAAACAGAAGCCCCAGGTACACCACCAACCCGTTCATGTGTCTAACCATTTTTCCCCACTCGGCGACACACCCGCCGGGGGTCAAACTCTGGTAATTGGTGATTCTGTTCTCAGACATGTGAAGCTAGAGACACCGGCAACCATAGTCAATTGTCTTCCAGGGGCCAGAGCAGGCGACATTGAAGGAAATTTAAAACTGCTGGCTAAGGGTAAACATAAATTCAGTAAAATCATAATTCACGTCGGCAGTAATGACACCCGGTTACGCCAATCGGAGGTCACTAAAATCAATATTGAATCGGTGTGTAACTTTGCTAAAACAATGTGGGACTCTGTAGTTTTCTCTGGTCCCCTCCCCAATCAGACCAGGAGTGACATGTTTAGCCGCATGTTCTCCTTAAATTGCTGGCTGTCTGAGTGGTGTCCCAGAAACGATGTGGGCTTCATAGATAATTGGCAAACCTTCTGGAGGAAACCTGGTCTTGTTAGGAGAGACGGCATCCATCCCACTTTGGATGGAGCAGCTCTCATTTCTAGAAATATGGACAAATTTATTAAACCCCCCAAAATATGACTATCCAGAGTTGGGACCAGGAAGCAGAGTTGCAGTCTTACACGCCTCTCTGCAGCTTCTCTCCTCCTGCTACCCCCCCAAAAACCCATCTCCATAGAGACTGTGTCAGCTTCCAAACAGACAAAAAACAAACTAAAAACCAGCAACAAACAACTTAAACATAAACAATTACAAAGAAAGAACAATACAGTATCCACATCTGTACCAAAGAGTAAAACAGTGAAATGTGGATTATTAAATATTAGGTCTCTCTCCTCCAAGTCTCTGTTAGTACATGACTTAATAATTGATCAACAAATCGATTTACTCTGCCTTACAGAAACCTGGTTGCAGCAGGATGATTATGTTAGTTTAAATGAATCAACACCCCCGAGTCATTCTAACTATCAGAAATCTCGAAGCACAGACCGAGGGGGAGGTGTGGCAGCAATTTTTCACACCAGCCTATTAATTAATGAAAGACCAAGACAGACTTTTAATTCATTTGAAAGCCTGATGCTTAGCCTCGTCCACCCCAGCTGTAAAACTCAGAAACCAGTCTTACTTGTTATCATCTATCGTCCACCTGGGCCTTACACAGAGTTTCTGTCTGATTTCTCAGACTTTATATCTAATTTAGTTCTGAGCTCAGATAAAATAATTATTGTGGGTGATTTTAACATCCATGTAGATGCTAAAATGACAGCCTCAACATGGCATTTAATCTGTTATTAGACTCAATTGGCTTCTGTCAAAATGTAAAAGAACCCACCCACCACTTTAATCACACTCTAGATCTTGTTTTAACATATAGCATAGAAACTGAACATTTAACAGTGTTTCCTGAAAACCCTCTCCTGTCTGATCATTTCCTGATAACATTTACATTTACAATAATTGATTACACAGTGGTGGAGAGTAGACTTTATCACAGTAGATGTCTTTCTGAAAGCGCTGTAACTAAGTTTAAGAATATAATCCACCCACTGTTATCATCTTCAATGCCCTGTACCAACACAGAGCAGAGCAGCTATCTGAACGCTACCCCAACAGAGGTCGATTATCTTGTTAATAATTTCACCTCCTCACTACGTACAACTCTGGATACTGTAGCTCCGGTGAAAACTAAGGTCTCTAATCAGAAGTACCTGACTCTGTGGAATAATTCTCAAACACGTAGCCTAAAGCAGACGACTCGTAATCTGGAGAGGAAATGGCATGTCACAAATTTAGAGGATCATCATTTAGCCTGGAGAAATAATTTGTTGCTTTATAAGAAAGCCCTCCGCAAAGCCAGAATATCTTACTATTCATCACTGATTGAAGAAAATAAGAACAACCCCAGGTTTCTCTTCAGCACTGTAGCCAGGCTGACAAACAGTCAGAGCTCTGTTGAGCCAACCATCCCTTTAATGTTAACTAGTAATGACTTCATGAACTTCTTCACAAATAACATTTTTATCATTAGAGAAAAAATTACCAATAATCATCCCACAGATGTAATATTATCTACAGCTACTCTTAGTACCATTGATGTTAAGTTAGACTCTTTTTCTCTAATTGATCTTTCTGAGTTAACTTCAATAATTACTTCCTCCAAACCATCAACGTGTCTTTTAGACCCCATTCCTACAAAACTGCTCAAAGAAGTCCTGCCATTAATTAATGCTTCGATCTTAAATATGATCAACCTATCTCTAATAATCGGCTATGTACCACAGGCCTTCAAGCTGGCTGTAGTTAAACCTTTACTCAAAAAGCATCTCTAGACCCAGCAGTCTTAGCTAATTATAGGCCAATCTCCAACCTTCCTTTATATCAAACATCCTTGAAAGAGTAGTTGTCAAACAGCTAACAGATCATCTGCAGAGGTTTATTTGAAGAGTTTCAGTCAGGTTTCAGAGCTCATCACAGCACAGAAACAGCTTTAGTGAAGGTTACAAATGATCTTCTTATGGCCTCTGACAGTGGACTCATCTCTGTGCTTGTCCTGCTAGACCTCAGTGCAGCGTTCGATACTGTCGACCATAATATCCTATTAGAGCGATTAGAACATGCTGTAGGTATTACAGGTACTGTGCTGCAGTGGTTTGTATCATATCTATCTAATAGACTCCAGTTTGTGCATGTCAATGGAGAGTCCTCTTCACACACTGAGGTTAATTATGGAGTTCCTCAGGGTTCAGTGCTAGGACCAATTCTGTTTACATTATACATGCTTCCCTTAGGCAGCATCATCAGAAGACATAGCATACATTTACACTGCTATGCAGATGACACCCAGCTCTATCTGTCCATGAAGCCAGATAACACACACCAATGAGTTAAACTGCAGGAATGTCTTAAAGACATAAAGACCTGGATGGCCGCTAACTTTCTGCTTCTTAATTCAGATCAAACTGAGGTTATTGTACTCGGCCCTGAAAAGCTTAGAAATATGGTATCTAACCAGATTCTTACTCTGGATGGCATTACCTTGGCCTCCAGTAACACTGTGAGGAACCTTGGAGTCATTTTTGACCAGGACATGTCCTTCAACGCACATATTAAACAAATATGTAAGACTGCTTTCTTCCATTTGTGCAACATCTCTAAAATTAGAAATATCCTGTCTCAGAGTGATGCTGAAAAACTAGTTCATGCATTCATTACTTTCAGGCTGGACGACTGTAATTCATTATTATCAGAAAGTCCTAAAAACTCCCTGAAAAGCCTTCAGCTAATCCAAAATGCTGCAGCAAGAGTCCTGACAGGGACTAGAAAGAGAGAGCAGATTTCTCCTGTTTTGGCTTCCCTTCATTGGCTTCCTGTTAAATCCAGAATTCAAAATCCTGCTCCTCACATACAAGGTCTTAAATAATCAGGCCCCATCTTATCTTAATGACCTTGTAGTACCATATCACCCTATTAGAGCACTTCGCTCTCGCTCTGCAGGCCTACTTGTTGTTCCTAGAGTATTTAAAAGTAGAATGGGAGGCAGAGCCTTCAGTTTTCAGGCCCCTCTTCTGTGGAACCAGCTTCCAGTTTGGATTCAGGAGACAGACACTATCTCTACTTTCAAGATTAGGCTTCAAACTTTCCTTTTTGCTAAAGCATATAGTTAGGGCTGGACCAGGTGACCCTGAATTGTCCCTTAGTTATGCTGCAATAGACGTAGGCTGCCGGGGGATTCCCATGATGCATTGAGTTTTTCCTTTCCAGTCACCTTTCTCACTCACTATGTATTAACAGACCTCTCTGCATTGAATCATATCTGTTATTAATCTCTCTCTCTCTTCCACAGCATGTCTTTTATCCTGTCTTCCTTCTCTCACCCCAACCAATCACAGCAGATGGCCCCGCCTCTCCCTGAGCCTGGTTCTGCCGGAGGTTTCTTCCTGTTAAGTTTTTTCTTCCCACTGTCGCCAAAGTGCTGCTCATAGGGGGTCATATGATTGTTGGGTTTTTCTCTGTATCTATGAAGCGCCTTGAGGCGACTTTTGTTGTGATTTGGCGCTATATAAATAAAATTGAATTGAATTGAAAAGGAATAGTAAAAACTTGCATCAGATGTGGCCTACTTCATATAGTGAATCATATAAGGCTTATATGATTTACTCATGTGGCCACTTTCTCATTACTTTCAGATATTGTTCCAGGAAGTATCCAAAACATACAAGTTTCATTTATCAAATTTTTCTAGGGATCTTATATCTGTTTTCACTCTTGTATGCTTTTCGTACAAGTTTCACACAAGACAGATACAAACTTTATAAGATTTATAAATATCTTTTCCATATGGGAAAGCCTGCTAAAAGGTAGTGATGGGATTTTTGGCTCTTTTTAGAGAACCGGTTCTTTCAGCTCCGAACCGGCTCTTCAGGTTGTTTTGTTGCTTTAATTAATTTATTATTAACAATAATATAAAATTTTGCACAAAAGGAATTACTAATGTAAAAGAAAAAGTGGTTTTATCTATGTATGTTTATATATAAATATATGCGGTGCCCCCTAGAGACAAAACACGTACAAACTCCAAAAAGCACGTACAAACTTGGTACTTCCTGGCTTGTGTAGCCACTAGGTAACAAACGCTCACCACTGCGCCCAGCATTCTGGAGCACCGCTGTTGTCTTTTGTACAGTTTTTACATGTTTTGGAGTTTGTATGTGCTTTGTCTCTAGGGTACCGTAAATATACTTTTATTTATTCACTCCACATAAAATGTAATAAATAAATCATATAATACAAAAACCAACTATTCACATTTCAACTTTTAACTATTAAAATTTTCAGCTTTTTCCTTTTAAACAAATTTAAAGTGAAACAACACAAAACACTGCAAACCACAACACAATTAAATATAAATTATAATATGAAAACAAAAAGAAGATGCATATTCTCTGTCATATGGACCTGCATGAATAAACTTTCTGAATCCTTTATCATCTGCAACTGAAAATAGTTGTGGATGATTACTATACCTTTCTAATGTGACGTTGTTGTCCCTGGCTCTCTTTCTCTCTCCTTCCCTCCCGCTCTGTTCCTGTGCTACTGCGAGTGTAACAGTGTAACTACCGCCCCTCCCCCCTCTGCCCAGTGCAAAGCACACGGCTTGCATGCAGAGTGAAGCGGAAAAAAGTGCGAGAGAGAGAGAGAGAAAGAAAAACCCCACGGCTCGCGATAAGGAGCATCGTTCACTTCAAAGATCCGGCTCGTGTCGTTTGCAACCGACACATCACTACTAAAAAGCTCTTTACCACATGCAGAGCATCATCTTACGGCTTGATGGTGTCGATCTCAGCAGGACACCAACCCTTAATCTCACACGTCTTGATCATGGCATTAAAAGGAACACACCTCCCTGTAGCAATTCCTGAGTAGAAAAGAAAATACAGGTACAAGGTCCAAAGTAAAACACTTCAACATATTAATGCACATAAATCTAGTCATCAACAGATCATTTTAACGTGAAATATTGTTACTGCATGATAAAGACAAAGTATCTCACCATAACTTGCCGGCTTATTGATGTGCTTTGTGCAGTTTCTGTCGTCTGTACAAAGAAACTTTCTTTTTTCACTCTGGATAAAATACAGTGACATGTGAAGAGAACATTAAAGCTGCATCACAGCTGTTTTACAGTACAGTGTTTAGTTTTTTACATCCCTCAAATACGTGCATACATTTTATAATTAATTTTTAATTTTCTCATCATGTGCAGCAGTTGTATTGACACCGACGTCTCTCTAAATCCACTCACATAGCATAGCATAGCATAGCATCTTTATTTATAACGCACTTTACATCCAACTATGTTGACCAAAGTGCTACAAATATAAAACAGAGAGGAAACAGTTTAAATTACATATAAAATATCTTAAAATTAAAAGTAATATAATTAATAAGAAACGTATTAAGAGACATCAACAAGTCCTGCTGTGCTAAAAGCCAAGGTAAATAAATATGTTTTAAGACGTGATTTAAAAACAGATAAGGAAGGTGCCTGTCTAACATGTAAAGGCAACTCATTCCACAATTTTGGTGCTGCCACAGCAAACGCCCGATCCCCTCTGAGCTTACGATTAGTCCTGGGCACACTCAGGAGGAGCTGGTCTGCCGACCTGAGGGACCGGGAAGGTATGTATGGATGAAGAAGCTCAGAGAGGTACACAGGGGCAGCATTGGACAAACATTTAAAAACAAATAAAAGCATCTTAAAATGGATCCTAAAATGCACGGGCAGCCAATGAAGTGAATATAAAACTGGGGTGATATGCTCGTATCTATGAGTGCCAGTTAAAAGGCGTGCAGCAGCATTCTGGACTAACTGCAGTCGAAAAACAGAAGACCGACTCACCCCAAAATAAAGAGAATTACAGTAATCCAGCCGAACGGTTACAAAAGCGTGGATTACTGTTTCAAATTGCTGTCTCGTAAGAAAGTGCTTAATTTTGGCCAGTTGCCTCAGATGAAAGAAACTAGACCTTACAACCAACCCAATCTGGCTTTCAAGCTTAAGCTCAGGATCCATTTTAAAACCCAGATTAACAATCTCTGGTTTACAGAATGATTTCAGGGATTGCAAATCAACACACGGAACAGCAGTGGAGGCAGGTCTGAACACCATTACTTCAGTTTTAGAATCATTAAAACAAAGAAAGTTTAGCGCCAACCACGACTTGACGTCCTCCAGACATGTTTGTAAACGATTTACAGACGACCCATCTTTCTTTTTAAGAGGAACATAAATCTGGCAGTCATCTGCATAACAGTGAAACGAGAGTCTGTGTTTTCTAAAAATTGAGCCCAATGGAAGTAAATAAAGTGACAACAGGATAGGGCCCAGAATGGAACCCTGTGGTACTCCGTGAGACAGCGGAGCTCGGGAGGACTCACAGTTTCCTAAGCAAACTGAAAAGGTTCGGTTTGTTAAGTAAGACCTGAACCATTTCAGAGCCACACCTGTTATACCGACACACTGCTCCAAACGTGAGATTAAAATTTCATGGTCTACAGTGTCAAATGCAGCAGTTAAATCGAGTAAAATAAGAATGACACTTTCACCAGAATCACATGATAAAAATATATCATTAAAAATTCTTAAAAGTGCTGATTCAGTGCTATGCATTGCTTTAAAACCAGATTGAAAAATCTCCTGAACATTTTGTGCATTCAAGTATGAGATCAATTGGTCATATACAATTTTTTCCAAGACTTTAGATAAAAAGGGCAGCTTAGATATTGGTCTAAAATTCTCAACAGCGTTTGTATCTAGCCCAGGTTTCTTAAGAAGTGGTTGCACAATTGCATCTTTGAAATTCTTTGGAACCACACCTGAAGTAAGGCTGCTATTTAAAATGGTTAAAATGGTTGGACCTATGGTAGAAAAAACTTCTTTCAGAAAAAGGGGAGGGATAGGATCATAAGGTGAGCCTACAGGCTTTAAATGAACTACCACCTCCTGTAGCTGAGCAAGAGTAACCGACTCAAACTGTTGAAAGACAGCTGAGCAAACTGGAAGATCAGAGGGGTCAGATGTGGGCAAAATAATCTGCGCCCTAGCCGAGGCTACCTTGTTTATAAAGAAGTGCAGAAACCTTTCACACATTTCAAGTGAAGGCTCAAAACTAAGAGCAGAGGGAGGGCTTAAAATAGTCTCAATTGACTTAAACAATATGTGTGGTTTCTGATAATTCACCATAATAATATTTGCAAAGTGTTTCCGCTTTGCTTCTTTTATTGTAAGCTGATATAAGGCCCAGCACTCTCTTAAACTTTGTAAAGAGACCTGTAAGTTATCTTTTTTCCATCTCCGCTCAGCCCTACGACATTCACGCCTCGCAGCACGGGTTTCATCGTTCAACCAGGGTTCAAGCTTTGTCTTAGGATGCTTAATTTTTAGAGGAGCAACAATATCCAAGACAGTCTGACAAGTGGTATGAAACCAAAAACTGAGTTCCTCTACGTATTGGAGTGTCTCAGGAATGGAGAACTGATTATAGTAGGTGGAGAACCGTGCTGCCGTGGAAGAATTTAACAAACGAGATGTCTTTGCAGGGACAAGCCCCCTGAATTCATTTCTAGATAAAGAGATGTCAAACAGAACCGGCATATGATCAGAAAAAACAGGATCGGAGACTTTCAGATTAAAAACAGGCAATGAGTAGGCTAAAACCAGATCGAGAGTGTGGCCACACTGTTGCGTGGGTGCAGACACACATCGAACTAAATTAAAGGAATCAGTAAGATTCAAAAAGTCTTTAACCATGGGCTTATCTGGACAGCACACATGAATATTAAAATCCCCAACAATAAGAAAGGAGTCATATTTTATCGTGACTTCAGTTAGAAATGCAGCAAATTCCTTTATATCTTTATATCACATCACAGCAGCTGGTTAAAGTAATGGAGCGTTGTCCTTTTTTGTACAGGGTGAGATACTACTGCTTTTTCCAAAAGGGAAAGCATTGTGTTTACAACTAGCACGTAGCCAACATTGGCTTTGTGTATCTGTAAAGTAAATGAGCCCCAGGACTGAGTGATGATCTGTTAGTCGTGGTGATGATGACTTACGTCAGGACAGTATCCTTGGACTTGGTTCTCTGTAGTAATCAGTTTAGTGATGATGCAGAACACCGAAGCTCCCTGCAGGAGATACAAATGCAGTCTGTCAGTATCTCATCTTCACTCAGTCAGTCCTTACATTCGTCCATACACACACACCTGTGTAGGAGTGACGTAGTCTGCTACATCCATAACCTTGTTATTGTAGATTCCAAAGCCTTTGACCTTGGTCATCACAGAGGATTCAATCGCCGTGTCTCTAATCTGGTAGGCCTTCTCAGTGAGAAACACCCATCTGAAACATTACATAGAGAGTGACGCATGCCAAAATGTAATCATAAGCATCATTATACTTAAAAAAACAACCCTTCTTGCCACTAGCTACAATCAGGGATAGTGCACTGAAAATGCTCGCTGTAAGACACTACAAAGGAATTCAGTTAGATCTGCTAATCTGTGATCATTAGCTCAGAGTTTTCTTTTCAGAATAATTAAGAGTTGAGGTCTTTTGATTGGAAATAAATAATGAAATGAATGACCTATTGAGAAGTCACTATGAGAATTTGCAGAGCAGACAAGTGTGATTACTCTCATATTATTCTCATTATTCTCAGTGTGATTTAGCCTCTAGTGAGGCAGTATAAAGATCAAAAATCCACATTAAGAAACAGAAGTTGTTAAATGTGAGACTTCAGCCAGGAGAACAGGATTCATACTACCAATGGAAACCATGTTTTCTGACAGAGTTCACTAAGTATTCAGGTTTATTGGATTCTTACCTTTGGTGCTTGTTTGCTGTGGTGTGTGCAGCAAAACTGTCAGTTTAATAAAACATCTTGTTTAGGTCTAAAATGAACCCTTACACAGTTTTGACTGCATGTTAGAACGGATGGTTTATGGGCGTCCGTTCCCACCAAAGCCATTTGGACTTATTGCATGTTCTACTTACAGAACTGCAAGACGTCACCTGAGAGTTTGGAATTTTTCAACTTTAAAAAAAATCTGGCGACCCTCTGAAATGCTTTGTACAGGCCTTTTCATCGCTTAACCTCCTAGGACCTGGCGTCCACATATGTGGACATCACATTTTGGGGTTTTTAGGCTAAAATACTCAATTTTGCTCTACATGGGCCTGACATCCACTTACGAGGACATTATACTGCTACTGTTCTATCAAAATTTAAAACGAATATCCTCATATGTGGCTCTTATTTTTCTTAAAAACAAAAATAAGGTTAAAAAAGAATCTGGTAATTCTTTGTTTTTACATTCATTGGGCCCAAATATGTCCAAATATCAAAGAGAAATTAAAAATACATGTCATGGAAGAGTTGGGGTCTTAGGAGGTTAAAAACCTTTTGTGTTATGTTAAATAAATAAATAAAAACAGAACGTGATACTCATGCTCAGTTTTGGCTTCAGTCAACAGCAGCAGCTAATATCAAATTAGAAATGGAGTCTACTAATCCCTAACATCGAGATATCATGAGCTGATTCTGTAGCAAGATAACTTTTTACGGGGTGCATGCCCATTCCTTCTAACCTCTCGGTTTGGGACAGGCATCAGTGGCTACTGAGCAACCATGTCGTAGACTGAAGTGAAGACGTTAAAGATCTGAACATTGTTGGCATCATCTGGGAAGCTGAGCTAACCACAAATGACCGGAGTCGTTGGAAGTCATTAGTTATCCTATGTGCCAATCGGTGTAGGAGAGACTAAGTCTAAGAAGGAATCGCTAGCATAAACAATTCAGTTCAGTTTTCTTCATCTATTAGTGTTTTTTTCTGTAGTTTAACTAATCGGTGTGTCTCATATGGCTTCATGTACAGATAAAGCTGAGTATCATCTGCATAGCAGTAATAATGTAAAATAATGTAAATATGGCCTGTATTTATATAGCGCTTTTCTAGTCCCTAAGGACCCCAAAGCGCTTTACACATCCAGTCATCCACCCATTCACACACACATTCACACACTGGTGATGGCAAGCTACATTGTAGCCACAGCCACCCTAGGGCGCACTGACAGAGGCAAGGCTGCCGGACACTGGCGCCACTGGGCCCTCTGACCACCACCAGTAGGCAACAGGTGAAGTGTCTTGCCCAAGGACACAACGACCGAGACTGTCGAGAACCTTCCGATTACAAGGCCAACTCCCAACTCTTGAGCCACGATGGCCAGACAACTGGTCTCAGCACAGAACCCTGTGGAACTCCATAATTAACCTCGGTATGTGAAGAAGACATTTACATAAACACACTGGAGTCTGTTACATAGACATGATTCAAACCACTGCAATGGCCTTCATACCCACGGCATGTTCTAATCTGTGCAGTACAATGTTGAGATCAGCGATGGTCTACCAGGACATGCACAGGCATGAGTCCACTGTCAGAGGCCGTACGATTATTCAGTATTTTCACTAGTGCTGTTTCTGTGCTGTGATGAGCTCTGACTGACTTCAACAAAACCATATATCTACAGATGAACAGTTGTTTTACAACTACTCGTTCAACAATTGATAAAAGGAAGGTCAGAGATATATAAGACAGCTGGTCACGTGATATTAAGAGAAGTTAGGGAGTAAAGATATTTTGATCATATTTAAGATAAAGGGATTAGTTAATGGTGGGATGTCTTTGAGCAGTCTTGTAGGAATGGGGTCTAAAAGATATATTGGAGGAAGTAATCAAATTACTCAAACAATCTAAGAAAACGAGTCTAAATAAATATCAGTAGTAATGAAAGTTTTGGACATAATGTCTGTGAGATGGTCATCAATATTTCTTTCTTTAATGGTTAAAATGTTATCTGTGAAGAAATTGATGGAGTGGTTACTGTTTAAGGATAAAGGAATGCTGGGCTGAACAGCGCTCTGAGTTTTCATCAGCCTGGTTACAGCTCTGACGAGAAACCTGGAGATGTACTCATTTACTTCACTCAGTGATAAATAAGTCCTATCTTCACTGATGGCCTTAAAAAGAAAGAAAAAACGAATTTCTAAATTAGTGAGATGCCATTTGCTCTCTAGAGCTATCTGTTTTAAGGCCCGTGTCTGTAAGTTGTACAAGGAAGTCAAGCACTTCTGATTTGAGGTTCTCTTTTTTTTTCTTGTAGTCCATTTTTGCACATGTAAACTTTATTAAGAAAAGATCAGACATTAAACAGTATTCACTAATGTCCATTTCCTATGCCTTGTGTCAGAATGAGGCCCAGAGTGTGATTAAAGCCAACTGGGTCTAATAATAGATTAAATGCAGTGTTTAGGCTGTTGATTTCAGTACCTATACGAAAATTTAATCACCCACTATAATTATTTTATCTGAAATGAGCATTAAATCAGGTAAAAGAGAATTCAAATAGAAACTCTGATTAAAGGGGATAAACAACAGAAAGCAACAAACAAAACTATTTTTAGAGTTTTTTAATTAGTGTATTCGAGGCTTAGAGTCAAGCTTCCAAATGTAAACTCCTGCTTCCTGTCTGGGTCTTTGGTTATTTCATGAGCTGGAGTAAAAGATAGCTGCCACCAGTCCTCCCCGGCCTGTGCTTGAAGGAGGAAACATGGCTAGCTTCCAGCATGACAGAGACTCCAACAGAAATTGGGCATAAAAAAAGTGGCTTCTCACAGTAACTGGTTGGAAAAGCATTAGTGAGGAAGCTAAGCTCAGAATGTTCACATCAGCACCTCAGTGTTGGAGACTGTGATTAAAAAAAGGCAGGGTAAGTGTGGACACCACATGCTCAGAGGCTAATTACTTCTTAATTGCAAGACATTAGCCAGTGGGACTGGACAATCCTGTTTGTTGACCTCTACAGTCACAGGAAAATATGTACAAGTCTTTTCAGAACCAGAGGATTCTGCCCCCTGCTGGCTACTACAAATAATTCATGTTCAAGGTACTTTCAGACCAAGAAGCTATTTCCATTTTTCATCAGCTATGGACCAAAAGAACAATTCTGACTGTTCTCCACAGTATTGCTATTATTATTTTTACCTTTATGAAAACAGGAAAACGACAAACTCTTCACATTAAAAATCTCTTTTACCTGGCCAAGACGGACAGCAGGACAATCATGCGTTGCATAAACTAATAGAGCATGCATATCCATACAACAGTAAAGCACAGTCAAAGAGCCTGAATTAACTGCATTCAAGTTGTTTACATTTACTTTAAATTCATTGAGTGAGACCAGTTGGTTCCCCAGCTGATTCCAGGAGGAAGGAGCTGCATGCTCTTTTTCCAAATTTACTGTGAATCTCTGAGAAAGAAGAACAATTCTTGGCACCCAAAACAGTAGCTTCCCATACTTTTTTGATGGGTGCTAGTTTGTAAATAAGAATAGCCTGATAAATAAGAACATACCAGAGGTTGAGTCTACGACATAACCACCCAACCCGACAGTAAGAGGTTTAGAGTGTGTAAGGAAGCTCACGATGAACAGAATCCAGCATAAGCAGAGCATGCATGCATACAAATCACATCTTTCTTGCCTCAAATGACGAAAAGGATCAAGTTTCAATTTCAATTTTTTCACCAGTTGCTGACGTTTAAATTAGAGCGAGTAATCAGTTGTAATTCCTAAGTACTCGGACTGAGACACTAACTCTCAGAGCCACAAACTGTAGTAATACATGAAGGTTTGTTAGATTTACAGTACATCTGTATGAAGACCAAACCTAGTACACTGACTAACAATGGCTCGTGAGCTCAGTTTCATGATCATGACCATTCAAAATGCTACGTTCAAATGAGCCAAATCAACTTTCTGGGGCTTCCTTACTTGGATGATTAAGCATGCTTCGTTAGCTTTCTTTTACAGCTGAGTGAATGGGTTACTTTTCCTAGTAACAAAGAGGTTTTATGTAAAACATGAACGATGTATTTAACCAACACAACTGTGGCTTTATAAAGATAATAAAATATAAAGTAATAAAGTGAAGAATTAAACCTTCCTAATGTAACAACTAATCCAGAACACTGAACAGCAAAGCCTTTAAAATACATGTTTGTGTTATGATGTTTTATTCAACCAGATAAATGTCGGTACTGTCCAAGTCCAAGCAAACACTCACCCAATGAAGTAAGTGATGATGAGGAGCTGGACAACACGGTTGATGATTCCAATAGTCCAACTTTTCACAACCACCGACTTAGTGGTTTCATAGGTGAAGAAGTCTGTGATGCAAGACCACATCCTGGCAGTATTTGTGCTTGACAAGCCTTTGTTAGAAAAATAATTCCACTGTGTGAAGAATCGAAATAAAAAAAGCTGGAAGTTGACTCCAGATGATCTGAAAATAGGAAAGATAGCGACAGATTTAGATCCAAGACAGAACGCAGGAGCTGCAGCTCATCACTGTGTGAAGGAGCTCAGTCACTTTTAATTTCAGCTGCTCCTCTTCACTCGTTACTTCAGGCTTCATGTGTCGTGAAAAATGAGTAATTAGTACGAGCAGCACATTTAGCAGCGCCTTTCTATGCCATTACTCCTCTCTTCATGCAAAATACCAATCTCGTTTCCTCTCTCTCTCTCTCTCTCTCTCTCGCTCTCTCTCGCTCTGTCTCTCTCGCTCTCTCTCTCTCTCTCTCTCTCTCTCTCTTCCTGTCTCTGCTCAGAGCACGATGGACATTTTCTGTGTGAATCAAATTGTGATGTTGTAAAAGGTTTTAATCCTATTACTGAGAAAATGTGTCCAGTTTCATTACTTAGATAAATGTTATTATTGTTTTTACCTTCATTTCAGCAGGAACAGCAAACATGTGGGAACATATGTCAAACTGAATATGAGTTTTTGATTGTAATGAGACAAATCTAGTTAAATAGTAATAATTATAATAATAATACATTTTATTTGAGGGCACCTTTCAGAAACCCAAGGTCACCTTACAAAAAACACAATTAATAAAAGGAACAATAGTCATAAAATACATAAAATAAGTTAAAATTACAAAACAGAGCGTGACAACAGATAAAATCAGCATTAAAGCAAATAAACCAGTTCAAACAGATGTGCTTTGAGCTGTGTCTTAAATGTGAAGAGGGAGTCAATATTTCTTAGTACAGGAGGAAGAGAGTTCCAGAGCCGAGGAGCAGAGCGACTGAAAGCTCTGCTCCCCACAGTGATGAGATGTGAGGATGGAACAGTAAGATGAATAGCAGATGATGATCTAAGAGGGCGGGAAACAGTGGTGATATGGAGCAGGTCACACAAATATGAAGGAGCAGATTTATGGAGACACTTGTATGTAAGAAGTAAGATTTTAAAGTTTATCCTGGCTTCTACGGACAACCAGTGAAGCTGCTGAAGAACTGGGGGAATATGAACACTTAACGGAGTGCAAGTTAAGACCCGAGCTGCAGAATTTTGAAGAAGTTGGAGTTTATGAAGGGACTTTTTAGGGAGACCAAATAGGAGGGAATTGCAGTAATCAATACGGGACGTAATAAGACTATGAACAAGGACGGCAGCAGCATGGGGAGGAAGGAAGGGGCGGAGTCGGTTAATATTACGTAAGTGGAAGTAAGCAGACGGGTTATGTAATTAATGTGAGACTGGAATGAAAGAGTATTATCAAGTATGACACCCAAACTCTTAACCTGAGGGGAGGGAAGGGTGGGAGAATTTTCAATGTTAATGGAAAAACTGTGGGATTTGGATAAGATAGATGGTGAACCAACAAGTAAAACTTCAGTTTTATTACTGTTGAGTTTGAGGAAATTGGAGGAGAACCAGGATCTAATCTCAATAAGACAGTTTGAGAGGGAGGAAGGTGGGAGGGATGAATTGGGTTTAGAAGAAATGTAGAGCTGGGTGTCATCGACATAACAGTGAAAATTTATATTATATTTTCGGAATATATAACCAAGAGGGAGCATGTAAGTAATGAATAAAAGAGGTCCCAATACTGAACCCTGGGGCACACCAGCAGACACAGGATAGAGAGTTGAAGAATGGGATTTAAATTGGATAAACTGAGTGCAGTCTGAGAGATATGAGGTAAACCAGGCAAGGGGGGTGTGACTAATACCAATGGAAGCTAACCGGTTCAGGAGAATATTGTGAGAAATGGTATCAAACGCCGCACTAAGATCAAGAAGGATGAGGATGGATAGGAGACCAGAATCAGCTGCCATCAGAAGGTCATTGGTAATCCTTAACAGAGCAGTTTCTGTGCTGTGATTGGGGCAGAAACCAGATTGAAATCGTTCATAGAGATTATGGTCATTGAGATGTAAATGAAGCTGGGCGGCGACAACTTTTTCAAGAATTTTTGAAATGAAGGGGAGATTTGATATTGGGCGAAGATGATCAAAGTTATTGGGGTCTGCACCAGGCTTTTTGAGAGTTAGGATAACAGAAGCCTTTTTCAGTGCTTCAGGAACAAGTCCAGTGTTCAGGGAGGAATGAATAATATTGGTTATGAGAGGAGCTAACGAGGGAAGACAGGCTTTAACTAACACAGTAGGGAGAGGGTCAAGTTGACAGGTTGATGACTTAGATTTTTTAATGAGATTAGATACATCAGTTATGGGGGGAAGAGTAAAGCTTGAAAATAACTGACAGGAAGACAGTGGGGACCATTTTTAAAAAGATCCTTCAAATGGTTCTTTAAAAAACATTTTAAATCTTTCAAAATAAAATGTATCATAAATTGAATTTGAGTAGGGTAAAAATAAATACGAGCACAGCATAGACATATTAATGGTTTATTGTCATTTTGCAGTTACCAAAAGACAAAAAGGCATTTTAACCCTCAGCACAACATCACTACTAATACATGTCACATATTAGTGTTTTAAACAGTAATAATTAAATATATTTGCTATACTATAAATAAATATATATAAATACTATATCTACAGATAACACAACAATTAATGCATATATTGTTTAATTAATAAAACATCAGAAAGTGATAAAACACATTAGAAATAGCAATAGCTTCATAACAGACCAATAAATCAACACATTTTCATCAGCAGATGTTTGCATGTTCAGTAAAAACATTTCAACAACAAGTTTATGATTAAAATGATCAATGAACTTCAGCCTTACGTTATGTAATGTACGTTTCATGTTCTACTCATGGTCCTTTGTTAGTCCAGTTTAGGACAATGTCTCTGACGTATGTATCATATCAAATATATGTCATATCAAAACAAGCCCACACCTGCAGTTGTTTCAGTTTTTCACAGGTGTTTCCTGTCAGCTGGTCAACCTCACTCAGGCGGACATCCATATCAGCCAACCAAACGACAAGTTCCTCCCTTTGTGCTTCAAATCCCTCCCACTCTGAGACAAGGAGCTGAAAGAGAGAGAAAAGAGTCAATTATAAAGAAGAGAGAAAAGTGAAACCCTCCTCAGAAGGTCTGACTCGCATACCTGCAGTTGACCTGTGATGGACTCCAGTTTGGCGTTCACGTCATCCCTCGCCGATGCCAACAGCCGAGTCTGCAGGGTGCCCTGGAAGAGCTGAGTTAATGTTCGACTCCTCCTGGTCAGGCTCTCCAGCTGGATGAGCCGAGGTCTCCCCTCTCGCCGCTGCCTCTGAACACAGAAACACAAATTGCATCTGAAGCAGGAGGTGCAGATGTTTTTTGCTATTCTTTTCTAAATCCAGGCTAGATCACGTGGAGGTATTTGGAAAACTTTTTTGGCCAGCGGACGACTGTTGTCTTGCAGAATCAAATCAAACATATGCGATACACAATCAATTCACAAGAACACATTATAAAAAAATAAGTCCAGTTCTTGCCTGATTTCAAATGAATTCTGCATCAAAACAGGGTGACAGAAGTAAAACGAGTGCACAAAGCCTCACTTTGTACAAGCCTGCTATTACAGTTCTCCTCTATGCAGACGACTTTCCTGTTTTCAAGGCACAACTTGGATCTGCTGTACGAATCTTATGGATACACACTAAATGAAACAATAGTGTGCATGACTCCAGATTCTGATCCCTCATCCTAATATGGTCCCAACATAGCAACAGCAATAAAGCAAATGTTGAGGCTTCAAAATACAAAGTCCATAAACCAATGGCTGACATGGGTTTTATCATAAGGGTGATAAATATACAGATTTCAGTCTGTCTTAGAGATTTGATGTTCATTTACCTGCAGATGCCCTATACGTACCTGCTCCATGGTTTTTCACAACATTTTGCACATCACTATTTAATACAGGAAGTAGGTGGACTAAAACAAGTCATCTTTCTTTGTGAGAGGACCATTTTAATGAAACAAACCTCAATGACATCATAGGGATCCCTAAAGATGCTCCTGCTGCTTCTCTTCCTCCTCATCCTAAGCTTCCTTCTCCTTGTCCTCAGCTTCCATACAATTGTAATTCAACCTAATTGTGTTTCTCCCCCTCCTCTTCCTCATTTTGTTGGAGCTGTGAACACAATTAATGTGAATCTGGATTAATTTGTGCAAACAAGAAAAATCTACAGCTTTTTGGTCAGAGGTGCTCTTGTGATTTAAGCCAGGTAGAGTAGATTTATGTGTTGATGCTACCTGCTTCAGCTCTGGCTGCTGAGTGATATTTACACCCTGGCTGGATTACAAACTTTAACCATGTGCTGAACTTTGGCCCAGCGTTGATACCTCTTGTTAGTATAACGACCTCTTCTTAGCTTGTATGTATGATGGTGGATAAATGAAATATACAAAGAAAATTTAACTATATTACAAAAAGAACATTAGCTTGGAAACATCAAATGACCAGAGCATAACTTGCCAACTAGTCCAAAAATAAGTTATGCAGGTACAGTCAAAGACACACCTTCTCATGTCACATTTCTATTCATTTCTATATTAGACAATAAAGAGTTATCTAATCTAATTATTCATTCAAAACACTTATGCATAGCTGTATTTTATACAGCTCATACAGAATTCAAAGTGCAGGTTCATGTGAGTATTTAATGTATGGCTCAGATCTACAGAATTTCAGAGTTTCTAGAGCAGACACAGAGCTCACGCCACAACAGGCTTCAGGCGCCATTTTAGTGACTTTAACAGTACAGTGGGGCAAAAAAGTATTTAGTCAGCCACCGATTGTGCAAGTTCCCCCACTTAAAATGATGACAGAGGTCAGTAATTTGCACCAGAGGTACACTTCAACTGTGAGAGACAGAATGTGAAAAAAAAAATCCATGAATCCACATGGTAGGATTTGTAAAGAATTTATTGGTAAATTAGGGTGGAAAATAAGTATTTGGTCACCTCAAACAAGGAAAATCTCTGGCTCTCACAGACCTGTAACATCTTCTGTAAGAAGCTTTTCTGTCCCCCACTCGTTACCTGTATGAATGGCACCTGTTTGAACTCATCATCTGTATAAAAGACACCTGTCCACAGCCTCAAACAGTCAGACTCCAAACTCCGCCATGGCCAAGACCAAAGAGCTTTCGAAGGACACCAGGAAAAGTATTGTAGACCTGCACCAGACTGGGAAGAGTGAATCTACAATAGGCAAGCAGCTTGGTGTGAAAAAATCAACTGTGGGAGCAATCATCAGAAAATGGAAGACATACAAGACCACTGATAATCTCCCACGATCTGGGGCTCCACGCAAGATCTCATCCCGTGGGGTCAAAATGATCATGAGAACGTTGAGCAAAGATCCCAGTACCACACGGGGGGACCTGGTGAATGACCTGCAGAGAGCTGGGACCAAAGTAACAAAGGTCACCATCAGTAACACACTACAACGGCAGGGAATCAAATCCCGCAGTGTCAGACGTGTTCCGCTGCTGAAGCCAGTGCATGTCCAGGCCCGTCTGAAGTTTGCCAGAGAGCACATGGATGATACAGCAGAGGATTGGGAGAATGTCATGTGGTCAGATGAAACCAAAGTAGAACTTTTTGGTATAAACTCAACTCGTCGTGTTTGGAGGAAGAAGAATACTGAGTTGCATCCCAAGAACACCATACCTACTGTGAAGCATGGGGGTGGAAACATCATGCTATGGGGCTGTTTTTCTGCCAAGGGGACAGGACGACTGATCCGTGTTAAGGACAGAATGAATGGGGCCATGTATCGTGAGATTTTGAGCCAAAACCTCCTTCCATCAGTGAGAACTTTGAAGATGAAACGAGGCTGGGTCTTCCAACATGACAATGATCCAAAACACACCGCCCGGGCAACAAAGGAGTGGCTCCGTAAGAAGCATTTGAAAGTCCTGGAGTGGCCTAGCCAGTCTCCAGACCTCAACCCCATAGAAGATCTGTGGCGGGAGTTGAAAGTCCGTGTTGCTCGGCAACAGCCCCAAAACATCACTGCTCTCGAGAAGATCTGCATGGAGGAATGGGCCAAAATACCAGCTACTGTGTGTGCAAACCTGGTAAAGACCTATAGTAAACGTTTGACCTCTGTTATTGCCAACAAAGGTTATGTTACAAATTATTGAGTTGTATTTTTGTTATTGACCAAATACTTATTTTCCACCCTGATTTACCAATAAATTCTTTACAAATCCTACCATGTGAATTCATGGATTTTTTTTTCACATTCTGTCTCTCACAGTTGAAGTGTACCTCTGGTGCAAATTACTGACCTCTTTCATCATTTTAAGTGGGGGAACTTGCACAATCGGTGGCTGACTAAATACTTTTTTGCCCCACTGTATATTAAATTTTAATTTCGGTCTAGCTGACATTAGGTTATGTACGTGAAGTTTACAATAACTAGTATTATCATTATGCTATCCATCCATCCATCCATCTTCATCCGCTTTATCCGAGGCCGGGTCACCGGGGCAGCAGCCTAAGCAAAGAGGCCCAGACCTCCCTCTCCCCAGCCACCACCTCCAGCTTATCCGGGGGAACACCAAGGCGTTCCCAGGCCAGCCGAGAGATATAATCTCTCCAGCGTGTCCTGGGTCTGCCCCGGGGCCTCCCCCGGGTGGGACATGCCTGGAACAGCTCACCCAGGAGGCGCCCAGGGGGCATCCTTGTCAGATGCCCGAACCACCTCAGCTGGCTCCTTTCGATGTGGAGCAGCAGCTGCTCTACTCTGAGCCCCTCCCGGATGGCCGAACTTCTCACCCTATCTCTAAGGGAGAGGCCAGCCACCCTTCGGAGGAAGCTCATTTCTGCCGCTTGTATCCGCGATCTCGTTCTTTCGGTCACTACCCACAGCTCGTGGCCATAGGTGAGGGTAGGGACGTAGATCGACCGGTAAATTGAGAGCTTCGCTTTTACACTCAGCTCCCTCTTCACCACGATGGACCGGTGCAGCGTCCGCATTACTGCAGCTGCAGCCCCAATCCGTCTGTCGATCTCCGGCTCCCTTCTCCCATCACTCGCGAACAAGACCCCGAGATACTTGAACTCCTCCACTTGGGGCAGGAACTCATCCCCGACCCGGAGTGGGCACTCCACCCTTTTCCGGCTGAGAACCATGGCCTCAGATTTGGAGGTGCTGATCCTCATTCCCGCTGCTTCACACTCGGTTGCGAACCGTTCCAGTGCGAGCTGGAGTCCCTCACCCGATGAAGCCAACAGAACCACATCATCCGCAAAAATCAGAGATGAGATTCTGAGGCCACCAAAGTGAAAGCCCTCCGCCACTTGGCTGCGCCTAGAAATCCTCTCCATAAAAATTATGAACAGAACTGGAGACAAAGGGCAGCCCTGGTGGAGCCCATCACCCACCGGGAACGAGTCCGACTTATTGCCGGCAATGCGAACCAAGCTCTTGCAACGGTTGTATAGGGATCGAATGGCCCGTAGCAATGGGCCAGACACCCCATACTCCAACAACACCTCCCACAAGACACCCTGAGGGACACGGTCGAATGCCTTCTCTAAGTCCCCAAAACACATGTAGACTGGTTGGGCAAACTCCCATGCACCCTCAAGTATCCTCGAGAGGATAAAGAGCTGGTCCAGTGTTCCGCGACCAGGACGAAAACCGCATTGTTCCTCCTGTATCCGAGGTTCGACTAGCGGACGAACTCTCCTTTCCAGCACCCTGGCATAGACTTTCCCAGGGAGGCTGAGGAGTGTGATCCCCCTGTAGTTGGGACACACCCTCCGGTCCCCCTTCTTAAAGATGGGGACCACCACCCCGGTCTGCCAGTCCACGGGTACTGCCCATGATCTCCACACAACATTGCAGAGGTGTGTCAACCAGGACAGCCCTACAACGTCCAGAGCCTTCAGGAACTCGGGGCGGACCTCATCAACACCAGGGGCTCTGCCACCAAGGAGTTGTTTAACTGCCTCAGTGACCTCGCACCCGGAAATTGGCGGGTCATTCCCCTCATCCCCAGACTCTGCTTCCTCCTCTGAAGACGTGTCAGTGGGATTAAGGAGGTCCTCGAAGTATTCCTTCTACCGCCTGACAATTTTCTCAGTCGACGTCAGCAGAGCTCCGCCAGCACTATACACAGTGCAGGTAGAGCACCGCTTTCCTCTCCTGAGACGCCTGACGGTTTGCCAGAATCTCTTCGAGGCAGTCCGAAAGTCTTTTTCCATGGCCTCTCCGAACTCCTCCCACACCCGAGTTTTTGCTTCAGCCACTGCCCGAGCCACATTCCGCTTGGCCTGTCAATACCTGTCGGCTGCCTCCGGAGTCCCACGGGCTAACCAAGCGCGATAGGACTCCTACTTCAGCCTGGTGGCTCCCTTCACCTCTGGTGTCCACCATTTGGTTCGGGGATTACCACCACGGCAGGCACCAACCACCTTGCGGCCGCAGCTCAATGCAGCAGCTTCGGCAATGGAGACGCTGAACATGGTCCATTCGGACTCAATGTCCCCAGTCTCCCTCGGAATGCTATTGAAGCTCTGCTGGAGGTGTGCGTTGAAGATCTCGCAGACTGGGGCCCCTCTGCTAGACGTTCCCAGCACACCCTCACTACGCGTTTAGGTGCACCAGGTCTGTCCAGCGTCCTCCCCCGCCACCTGATCCAACTCACCACCAGGTGGTGATCAGTTGACAGCTCAGCCCCTCTCTTTACCCAAGTGTCCAGAACATATGGTCGCTCTTTGTCTGGTCCCTCACCCAGGACCAATTTGCCATGGGAGACCCCAGACAACATAGCCCCTGGGATCCCTGGGACACACAAACCCCTCCACCACGATAAGGTAGCGATTCAAGGATATTATGCTATATTTTCAAAAATATATAATAATCTCAAAAGTAATGCCTTGGAGTAGAAAATAGTAATACCTTATTAAAATTTAAAACTAAAGTACAGTATTTGAATGTGTGTATTGTGTCTACTGTTTGTTAACTCACCATATTCATAATGGGTTTGCGGGGTTAGGGGTGTGTGTGTGTGCCCCCCCCCCCCCCCACCCCTACCTAAATATTTATGCCATTTACACCATCAAACTTAGATAGCTAAGGATGAAGAACCTTTTGTTCTTTAAAGAACCATTTGTAATAGCTGAAGAACCATCCACAAAATAAAAAGGTTCTTTGACGTATGATGGTTCTTTAAAGAACCATGAAGACATCTGAAGAACCATTTAAGAACCATAATTTTTCTGAGTGATAGGGTAACAAAGAGAGACAGGCAACCGTTCGCAGTCACATCACGCCCATGGACAATTTAGAATCACTAATTAACCTAACACCATGGACTCCATGTCTTTGGACTGTGGAAAGAAGCCAGAGTACCCAGAGAGAAGAGACAATATAAACTAGCTGAGGTACCCCTGAGCAAGGTAACGTCCCTACACACCGCTCCCCGGGCACCCAAAGGCTGCCCACTGCTTCACTGAGTGAATGGGTTAAATGCAGAGAGGAATTTCCCCACGGGGATCAATAAAGTGTACATTATCATCATTAAATAAAACCAGAAGTAGCTAACATTGAGACCAAGACGTACAAACAGGGAAACCAGATGAGTAAAGCCTGTTATTACTAACACACCTATTTACTGGAAACCAGTGCAAGTAAACCAGTTTAAAACTGTTAGAAAGGGGCCTATTTTCCTTTCAAACAGTTGCAGTCAGTCAGTAAGTAAAAATTTTTTATATAGCGCTTTTCGCAGATAAAAATCACAAAGTGCTTTACAACAAAGAAAATGAAAAGAATGGAAATACAACAAAATACAACAGCTGATTTATTTCTATTTGCATCATTGACTGTAAAGCTTTAACATGCTGATGGCTGTTTATTACACACTCTCATAGCTGGCACTGTACCCTAACCACGAAAACATCGAATGCAAACTGAATCATTTCAACTTCATAATATGACTTCACTTACAGAGCCAGTGCAGGACAGCACTGACTAATTCCCTAATAAATATTTAACAATGCAAGGTTTGTGATGTCCATTATGTCAAAGGCTCACCAAAGCGAAGAGAGCAGAAGTCATTTTGTATGAGAGGCTACTTTCAAGCTTGTGGATCAGTCTCCACATCCAGATACACACCACAAACCACATCCAGGAGATAGTATTTCCCACTAATTTAATAGCTGCTTATGTAATGCCATTGAAACTCACTGAATGCCTCCATTACAAAGCAGTCACTTACTAGGAGTCGATAATGGTCTGACACTGGACACGAAGCAAAAAGCTGCAGAAGCACTGAAGGCTGAATTAGTGTAGAGCGTCGTGGGGCTGAGCGACTGGTTATAAAAAGATCAAAAAGATCACGATGTGGATGGAGAGGTGGTTTACACAAATGTCAAAGAAAAACTGTAGAAAGCTGCTTCGTTTCCAGTCAGGCGGACGACCTTTGAATTTCTGATGCAAGTGCACAGTCACACCCACATGTCCATGTATTCCTGACTTCATGGATATTAGACTAATTTCCTGGAGTCTATAACTGGAACCCGTCACAATTACTAGCAGAACTTCAACCCTCATCCATTATGCAGATTAAACCTGAGAATACTGTACTGTTATTTAGTCACGAGCATAAAATATTGTCTTTGATAACTTTATACTGACAGAATCTCTTTGTGTTTCTCATGGTTATCTGATCATATAGTGATTGCTCATCCCTTATGTCCAAACTGTCTAAAAGGGTCAAAGGATTTCACACGAGGTGGCTGTAGCTCGGGATAGGGGAGGTCCTGTGTTAGTGTTTGAACGTTAGATTCAACGCAGCTCTGCGTGGGAAGAGTGCTCTGAGTACTGATATGAGAATCAGTCCATTTACATCTTTGAGAGGATTGTTGGTGTAAACAGGAAAAAACAAATGTGCATTTCCTACACTTAAAATAACCGTTTTAAGGTTTACTATTATCTCTTTATGTTTGACAGCCATAAAAATGAGGCAGTCTACCCAATTACTCTAAATGTGTAAATTTGGAGAAGGCTTATGATCATGCTCTTTGGTTTGTCCCACCTACAGTGGACTTCATGGCACCATAATTGTGTCCATTGGGATCTGACTTGGGTTAGGCAGAGTGAAGGATTATGGGTGTGCAACCAAAGCAGAGAGCCTTGCATGCAGCCCTCTAAAGAGCCAACAGTGCACATACTGATTGATCATTTAGTTTGAGCATATGCGTACATATATAAAAAATCAAGAAGATGTGCTAAGCAACGGTGTAGTATTACACAAAGAGAAAAGGGAGCAACATCGCTAAAAGCACGGACAGCACAGACAGAGCCTGGTTCCACTTTAAGCTGTGAAGCTCATTATTACATCATGGCACAAAAAACTCAACATTCATTTCCACAGAATGTGTCTCTCACATGTTTTTCCTGCATTTTACTGTATAAGCCACAAAGGAGAGACAGCACTTCTCTCTTCTGCACCTTAGATGAGATTATGTGTAAGTGATGTGTCAGGCTGGATGGATTACAGGCGCAGAGCAGTAAATACCACAGAACAGATTTGTATTGATTTTCTGATTTATGCTCAGAGACAGTGAGAGGTTGCTGCTTTCATTAGCTTAATGCTCAACACCAGAACTATCATTTTCATTGAAAACATCACTTCCATGCTTCCATGTGACTGAAGCACTGGAAACATTGTAATCAGTCTTGGAGCTAATGGGGGTCCAAATAAGGACTTAAGTCCAGTCTTTTGTTTTTCATTGATGTGATGACATCTGGAATTGGTGAGTTTCCCAACGGAGCAAAGAAATTATGAAAATTCTGATTATGATGATAAGAATTATTCTTAAAGTTATTCCTAGATTATACCACACCCCTATAATCAGTGCAGTTAGGGCTCTGAATGAAAGATTGATGAGACCAGTTCAGTGTCTGAATAAATGTTCATATTCATTTGGAAGCTTTTTTGTGGCACTTTTAACCAGAGTTAGCAGAAACAGAGACAAAGCTCACTGAGACTGACAATTGCCTTTCCCACAACACTGGCTCAGAGATTTTAGTCAAAGAACTTTTGAAGGATATTTATCATTTCTGAAAGCTTTACTCGACTTTCCAAATCTGTCTTTTTGTTTAATCAGGGACCCGAATAAGCTTTCTTTTATTCCACTCTTTCTCACATGACTCTGCAAGATCCGCTCTATCAGCTCTAACTCAGGTTCTTTTTCCTGACACAGGTAGGATGGCCAGTCCCCCTGTCTCTTCACCTTGCACGAGCAGTGAATCAAATACTACCTAATGAACATAATAAGGAATCACTAACCCACAAATGTGTTTCCTTGTTTTTTTAATGCTGTGAAATCGTAGGGTTGCAACATGCATGTTGGTCTCTTTCATCTTGTGTAGACACTGGAGGGCTGTGGTCTGTCTCCGGGATGAAATGTCTGCTTAGGGGATAGTGTCTCAGTGACTCCACCACCCACTTCATTGCAAGACACTCCTTTTCCACAGTGGATTATCGAGACTCTCTCTCCTGCAGCAGTACTGCTCCTGTGCCTACTCCAGAGGCATCTGTCTGCTGAATGAAATCTGTGGGGTTGAGGGAGGCAGTAGGTAGGCAGTCTCTGATGTGCTAAGACACTATCCGCTCAAAACACTTCCTGACTACAGACGTGAGGGCTATAGGTCTTTAGTTAATAAGGCCGTCTATGCCAGTCTTTTTAGGGGTGAGAATGATGGTGAAGGCCTTCACACAGGTGGGAACGGTGGCATGAGTGAGGGAGAGGGTGGACAGCCTGGTGAGGATCCCTGCCAGTTGGTCTGCTCAGCCTTTAACCAAATAGTAATTGATACATGGGGCTGCATTACAGTCTATGTGGTTTTAAAGTGGTTTTAACTGGGCTGTCTGCGGTATTATGTTGGAAGTGTCAATCCCATTTCTGTTCATATAACTGATTTCTTTATATTATACAAATACAGGCCATATATTGTAATTTTGTGTATTTATATTTGTTGCTTGACCTGCCCGGAGACTGCAGATGGAAATGAGGTAGCTAAATCTGGTATAATGGATTTCTTCTCCCAGATAAACTGAGTGAAACAAAGATTTGATCATATTTACAAGTGTACTCTTAACACGCTAGTGATGTGTCGGTCGCAAACGAAACGGATACTAGAGCCGACTCTTTGAAGTGAATGACGCGAGTCGGTTCCTTATTGGGAGCCATGTATTTTTTTTTCTTTCTCTCACCCTCTCTCTCACACTTTTTTTGATAAGGGTCTGGCTGCAGCCACTGTGGAGCGCCATATTGCGACCTCCACAGTAGCCGGAAACACGTACCCTGCATGGATACAGCGGAAAACTTGTGATGTGTTGGTCGCCAACGAAACGGCTCTTAGAGCCGGCTCTTTGAAGTGAATGATGCGAGCCTTATTGGGAGCCATGTTTTTTTCTCTGTCTCTCCCTCTCTCTCTCTCTCTCTCTCTCTCTCGCACTTTTTTCTGCTTCACTCTGCATGCGAGCCTTGTGCTTTGTGTTGGGAAGAGGGGGGAGGGGCGGTAGTTACACTTGCAGTAGCACAGGAACAGAGCGGGAGGGAGGGAGAGAGAGAGAGCCAGGGACAACAATGTTACATTAGAAAGGTATAGTAATCATCCACAACTATTTTCAGTTGCAGATGATAAAGGATTCAGAAAGTTTATTCATGCAGGTCCATATGACAGAGAATGTGCATGTTCTTTTTGTTTTCATATTTTAATTTATATTTAATTGTGTTGTGGTTTGCAGTGTTTTGTGTTGTTTCACTTTAAATTTATTTAAAAGGAAAAAGCTGAAAATTTAAATAGTTAAAAGTTGAAATGTAAATAGTTTTTGTATTATATGATTTATTTATTACATTTTATGTGGAGTGAATAAATAAAAGTATATTTACGGTACCCTAGAGACAAAGCACATACAAAGTTGAAAAACACGTACAAACTCCAAAACACAACAGAAGTGCTCCAGGATGCTCGGGCGCAGTGGTGAGCTTTTGTTACCTAGTGCCAACACAAGCCAGGAAGTACCAATGGCCGGATTTGGTGTGTGGTAGTAACAGGTAAATGAACTTTTTTTTTTAAATTATTTGAATATATATATATGAGTGTTTGTGTATAAATACACAAACAATACACATATGCTTTCAATTGTGTAATTTAAGTGATCTAGGTAGCTCTGTTTGTGCTTTAGAATTTGTACATGTTTTGGAGTTTGTATGTGCTTTGTCTCTAGGGCCCACCGCATGTATTCATGTATAAACAAGAAAACCACAAGGTTTTTTTTTTTTTTACATTAGTAATTAGAATTGTATACTGTTGTTGATAATAAATTAATTATAGCAACAAAACAACCCGAAGAGTCGGTTGGGAGCAAGGTTATTAACGTTAACGAAAACTAACGAAATAACGAAAACTAGAAGTGAAAAACATTTTCGTTAACGGAAATAAAAATGTTGCGGCTACTCCAACCAATGGCCGCGGCAGGCTAAACATGAGGACACCTGATGACGCGCAACAATTAACGCACAAAACACTTCTGTAACATTTGCTTCTTTATTTACACATGCAACCGTCCAATATATACACATCGGCACATAGGATTAACTATCAAACAAACGCACAGATTGCACAAACAAATAACTACAACTCGTCGATAACTGTACTAACCATTATGTCCAATTACAACCTGGTTTATGGCATTAATTAGTACTCCGATATACAAACACCATCAAGTTCCAGTTAAAATACAACAAAATCATTCAAGTTACGCTCAAGTTGTGCTCTGTTGCGCTCTGTTGCGGTATGTTGCGGTATGTTGCGGTATGTTGCGGTCAACAGAAAGTTTTGCCTCGTGCTCACCCTACCTTCTGCTCATCACATCAGGTGCTGTGTACAAGTGAGTGCAACCACCTTCACCTTATACCACACCCATGAGACACGCCCCACACCCATGCACCAATACAGTGAGTCCACTTAAACCAACCCATTTAGTCAGACGGAAACAACTCATATGGCTCCTACATACCGGCCCCTAATTATTTTAGAGCAATAATTACAGCATACTTACCACGTAGGAGACACTAATAAACATAATCAATCTTTTATCAAACATTCAAAAATACAATTTCAATTCCAAATAAATAAATATACCTTAATGCAAATAGATATTTAAAAAATGTCAATTTTCATGACTCTTCTGCTTCCTGTAGAAGACACACTTTAGTGATCGGCCTGTCCAAACAACCAGTCTTTGTCTTAACACGAACCCGACGTACAAGTCCTTTACTGTCAGAAATCGCTTCCACAATCCTTCCAGTCACCCAAGAGTTACGAGGCGCAGAATCATCGACAACGATAACCACATCCCCAGGAATGAAGTTCCGTCCGATTCTCTGCCACTTCTGACGCTCTTGAAGCTGGGGCAGGTACTCCTTGACCCAGCGCTTCCAGAACAGGTCAGACATGTACTGTACTTGCCTCCATCGACGTCGTCCATACACGTCCCCCTTCTGAAACACTCCTGGTGGTATCAATGGCTTGGTCTTAAGCAACAACAGATGGTTAGGAGTCAAGGCCTCCAAATCATTAGGATCAGTAGAGGCTTTAGTTATTGGTCTACTGTTCACAATAGCCTCTGCCTCACAAAGAACTGTACAAAGGCCTTCTTCGTCCAAATTCTGCACTTTCAAAATGGAATTTAACACCTTCCTAACAGACCTTATGAGACGTTCCCAAACACCGCCATGATGGGAACCAGCAGGAGGATTAAAAATCCATTTAATGCCCTTTTGCAGCAGCATCTCCTGAATCTGTGCCTGATTCCATCCTTCCACTGCCTCTCTCAACTCGCGTTCACCACCCACAAAGTTGGTACCATTATCCGATCGTATCTCCAATACCTGACCTCGCCTTGATATAAATCGACGAAGCGCATTAATAAAAGAATCTGTGCTTAAAGATGACAATACCTCCAAATGCACAGCTCTCACAGCCAGGCATGTAAAGATAATTCCATATCTCTTTACTTCACACCTTCCACGCTTAACTTGAAAAGGTCCGAAACAATCCACTCCAACCCGAGAAAATGGAGGTTCATCGGGTGAGATGCGATCTTGTGGAAGGTCTGCCATCATCTGATATCCTGATGCTGCATGAAGTCTGCGACACACTATGCATTTAGCCAAAATCCTCCTTATGGCAATGCTTGCACCTGGAACCCAATACCTTTGCCGCAATTCGGACAGCATGTGGTTACGTCCACCATGCCCTATTTTCTGATGTACATGTTGAAGTATTAGGTTAGTAATATGCAGATCCCTGGCTATAATTGTTGGATGCCTTGCATCTTCAGGCATAGCTGCCCTACTAAGCCTACCTCCAACTCTCAACACACCATTCTCAAATTTAGGGTTAAGCCTATAGAGCTCACTACTCTTCTTCACCCTGTCACCCCTCTGCAACCTACTGATTTCATCTGAATATCTCCTTCTTTGACAAAAGCAAAGAACTGCATTCTCTGCCTTGTTAAGCTCTTCTACCGAAAGAAATCCTTTAGCAGCATGGTCCTTGACAGTTTGCAACTCTCTTTTAAGCCTTTCCTCAAGATTTTCTTGAGTCACGCTTGATGCAAAGCTTTCTTCCAGCTGTTTCCTCTTTTTACTAAGTTCCTGCAACAAATCTTTGAATCTAAGAACCCATGCAACCATCCTTTTTAGACGAGTCCACGAAGAAAAATAAGTAATGAACTTCATCACCCCATCTTTGCATTCGTTTGTACCAACAGCATTGACTAAAACAGTCGTTTTAATCTCTGGATCATTTATGGAGCTCTTTCCAAAATCAAGATTCACTGGCCAATTAATTTCTGGTTCAACAAGGAAGTTTGGCCCTGACAACCAAGAATCATCCCTCAAAAAGGTTTGCACCTTAACCCCCCTGGAGGCTAGATCAGCAGGATTACATGATGTATTAACATATTTCCACTGGGAAGGTTTGGACACTTTAAGTATCTCGGTCACCCGGTTTGCTACAAACACTTTAAACCTTGAGGTTTCATTGCTGATATACCTTAACACCGAGGTACTATCAGTCCAGAATACCGACTCCTGCAAATGCATTTGCAGCTCTTTTTTCCCACATCTTATCCATTCTACTCGCAACTAAGGCAGCTGTCAATTCCATGCGAGGAATGGAAGTTTGTTTTAATGGAGCCACTCTTGCTTTACCCATTATAAACGCACAATGCACTTGATTCTGGGTACTGCGCAACAGCAGATAAGTGACTGTGCCATAACCCTCCTCGCTTGCATCTGCAAAGTGATGTAACTGAGCAGAAGCAACGTCTCCAAAATCAGAAGGTTTAAGGCACCGGTCGACCTTAAAATCTGCAAGAAGGCAAAGATCATTTAGCCAAACTGTCCATTCTTGTTCAACAGTAACTGGCAACACATCATCCCAACCCCAATGACTTCTGCATAGTTTCTGAAGGATCAACTTAGCAGGCAGCACCACAGGTGCCAAAAACCCTAATGGATCGTAGATTGAGCTCACAAGGGACAATATCCCTCTCCTTGTTGGAGGTTTGTTTTTCAGTGTGATCTTAAACTTGAATGTATCCGATTGGATACACCACTGTACACCCAGTACTCTCTCTACCGGTAACACATCACTATCCAAATCCAGATCCTTCATCTCCTTGGATCGCTCCTGTTGAGGTATAGCAGCAAGCACTGCTCTTCTGTTGCTAACCCACTTTGTGAGCTTAAAGCCTCCTTTAGCACAAAGAGCAACAAGTTCCTGATAGAGCCTCACTGCCTCCTCTTCAGAACCAACAGAGATAAGGCAATCATCCACATAGAAGCTATGTAAAACATTGTTGACAACCTCTAGTCTAAAATGATCTCTGTTGTCCTCTGCACATTTCCTCAAGGCAAAATTCGCACAACTTGGGGATGAAGTAGCTCCGAAGAGGTGTACTTTCATTCTATATTCCACCAGATCCTGACTATGATCTCCGTCCGGCCACCACAGAAACCTTAACAGATCTAAGTCATCTCTTTGTACTCTGACCTGATAAAACATGGATTCAATATCTGCCATGAGCACCACATGTTCTTTTCGGAATCTGGTTATGACCCCGACTAGCAAGCTAGTGAGAACTGGGCCTTCCAGAAGTTGTCCATTCAGAGACACTCCCTGAAACGAAGCACCACAATCAAAGACAACTCGTAACTTCTTCTTCTGTGGGTGATACACCCCATGATGTGGAATATACCATAATCCTCCATCACAGCGATCGAACTCTTCAACAGGCACCTTCTCTGCATACCCTTTAGAAATGACTTCAGTCATAAAACTGGTGTATTCGTCATGAAATGAACCATTCCTAATAAACTTTCGTTTAAGGCTCAGAGCTCGCTGTTCTACAGCCTTCCTATTATTTGGCATGTTTACCTGATTGCATCTAAAAGGCAAACCAATGGTGTAATGACCATCAACCAACTTAGCAGAATCCATCACTGACTCCATAAACTGCTGGTCTTCTCTAGACAAAGCCAACTGCTCATCTTGAATACATTCTGGAAAGTCAGTCTTCATTTGACGTTTCCACAGTTCATCCAATCTTGCTACGGAAATCCTATTAACACTCACATCAAAAATGTCAGTATTACAATCCTCTCTGAGAGGACCATTCACCGTCCAACCCAGCATAGTTTTTACTGCATAGGGACCTCCATCTTGACTTCTAATAACATCCCATGGCTCCAAAGCCTTGGGCACATTGGTCCCGATCAACAGGTCTACCCCGGAATTTATCTCCAGTATGTTAATATGGCGCAAATGTGGCCATCTTTCGAGATCTTCCTGTCGGGGAATATTACGTTGATGAACAGGCATGCTTTTTTGAGTAAATAAGTCAGGCAAATCACAGTAATTATCTAAACCCAAACCAGCTACTTCCAAATCTGAAACCACATAGCTACTGACCATTTTCTCCTGACCCATTGTCCGCAAAAGAATGCCAGTTTTCCTTCCTGAAAGATTTAGCCTATTCATGAGTGCTTCCGTACAAAATGAAGCTGAACTCCCAGGATCCAGAAAAGCATAGGTTACCAATGACTGAGTACCTTTCTTAGACTTCACTCTAACTGGTATTACGGACAGAGCACTATTTTGCTCACCGGCCCCAGTAACACCACTGCTTTGCACAGCACAAGAAGGACCTTCATCTGATGGTTCTCTCCCTCCTATAGTTTGCACTGCGACACTTTCCCTCCGCTTGGAGTGAATATGTAAGAGTGTGGGGTGTTTCTGGCTACAAACTTTACACAAGAGACGTTTCCTACAGTCTCTGCTTCTGTGCCCAATGCGCAGACAACCATAACACACACCATTCTCTTTCAAAAAAGATAATCTTTCACAGTGTAACTTTCTTTCAAATGAAGGACACAAATCCAACATATGCCCTGCTCCACAAAACAAGCAAGCCTTCGTCACAACTGAACCATTTTCTCGCCTCAGTGCTGGCTCAATCTTCCCTTCCACCTTGGCCACTGTAGTAGCAAAACTACTCCGCTTAGCCTTGGGGTACAACTGAGGCTTACTATTCCTCGCATCTTTTCTGGTGGCTGTCGGAGGATCCTGTATATCTCCAAACAATGGATCACTTGCAATCTTAACTTGCCTTTCAACAAACTCAACGACATCGCAAAAAGACACTTTACGTCGAAATCTCTCCTGTAGATCGCAGACAACATTCCTCCACTTATCCCTGAGCTTGTAAGGCAACTTTTTTATAACTGCTTGCATATTAGCAGAGACATCCAACTCATGCAAGGACTCAACGTCCCCCATTGCATTGCAACATTGCCTTAACAAAAACCCATATTCCTGCAAAGCCTTCACATCATCAGATTTTATAGACGGCCATTTACTGACCCTTTCGACGTAGGCAGCAGCAATTTTCAGCGAATTGCCAAAGTTCTCTTGGAGCAAAGATTTAGCTTTAGCATATCCATACTCAGCAGGCATATAATGACAGCTTCTGACCATTTCTCTTGGATGGCCTCTAGTGTATTGCTCGAGAAAATATAAACAATCCTTAGCACTGTGAGCTTGACTCTCCACCATGTGCTCAAAAGCTCTCATAAATGTTTGATATTGCAAAGGATCGCCATCAAATAACTGAATGTCACGTCTTGGTAACAAAAACAGAGACTGCTGCTCAGCTAATAAAGTTGTAATTTCATTTTGTTTCTTCAAAACTGTGACTAAATGATCATGACCCTCACCACCTTGCCCTGTATGTGTGAGAGGTTTTGATTGTGCGTGGGACTGTGAAATCATCTGAGTAGTTGAAACTGCACCTGGAAATACTTGATGCAACTTAGTCTCTGCCCTTTCCAACGAAACGACCTTGGGTTGAAAAGTATTTTTAAACTTGGGCCTTACATCCAATACCTGTGCTTGATGATCACTAGCATCCACACCCTGATATGGTTGTTCTGGTAACACAGGTTTGAACGTCGGAGCATTAGGATTTAAAACGGCTAAACGCCCCTGCTCTCGTTCTAAATACGAATTCATTCCATCGGATTTAACATTAGCAGCACTTGAGACTCGGGACATTTCAGAAGTTTTTAAAACATTCACCTTTGCTGCTGAGGCTGCTATTTCAGTTTCCAAGTCAAGCAGCTCCTTTCTTTTCTTAAGCTGTATTTCTTGTTCTTCCAAAGCATGCTTTTCTTTCAACAACCTCTGTCGAACAAGAAGGGCAGCCATGTCAGCCTCTGCCTTTATGCGTGCTGACAAGGCAGATGAAACCATTGAGCCACTGAGTGATGATCTGCTTTTCCTACTTTTGTTTCCAACATTAGAGATGCTATCACTTGGATTAACATCATCTATCGCAGCACCTTTACCAACATTCCCGGTCTGCCTAGAAACACCAGAACCATTTCCAGCAGGTAATGGATCAGAGGAATCAACACCAGGTGGATTTAAATCTGGCAAATCAAGCTCAGACACCTGATTTTTGCTCTGAGGGTTTCCCTTTGCATCATGAAGCCATTTCTTTATCTCCTCCATAAACTCAGTATTATGTGCTCGCACACTTATGAACCAAGCAGTTTGTTTTTCTTGCTCTGCTTGAGGAAGCAAAGGAAGCAAGGTTTCATGCAGATGAGTCGCCTCTTTAAGCAACACAGACAAATTCTCTAACTGAGCCTGAACAGTTGAAACATTATCCTCATATTGCTTTAACTCTTTAATAATTTTTATGACCTTTTTAATTTTATTAATCTTAGTGTGACGTTCTGTTTGCAGTCTTTCAATCTGATTCTCCAAAGCCTTAGCAGTCGGTTTTGGCTGTCTTTTCTTTCCATCCACATCACCACATTGTGTTAATTGGTGTGTCTCCATTTTTCTTCAAAACATTACGAAATCCAAACGCTGAACTGCACCTATGCCACACAGCCTCATTCCAACACCTCAACTTGATGACGTTCACTTCATAAACCCTGGCCATACACAATTGACAGGAGCAATATCCCCCACTAACTGCCTATTAAACCTAACTAACTTAACCTAGTCTTCCGTACATACTAGCGGTGGGTATTTATGTACCTCCATACCGTCAGCTGTGAGGAAGACAAACTGTCTTAAACACAAACTGCGGCGGTACTCCCAAGCCAATGGCTTCAGCCGCCTGATGCACAAATACTAGAAAGCAAATCAGTACAACGCCTTGTGCAGCTGTACTGCTAAAACCTAACAGGGGAACAAAACTCCTGAACAAAATGCGCTAGTGTAGCCAAAGGCTTAATCTAAAGGCGGGTGGACAAAGGCAACAGCAAACTACAAAACTATCATCAATAAAACTCAGCTCTTCATAAATAATCCAATAAAACCTAAAAAGAGCTCTTTCTGTTGACATTTGTTGCGGCTACTCCAACCAATGGCCGCGGCAGGCTAAACATGAGGACACCTGATGACGCGCAACAATTAACGCACAAAACACTTCTGTAACATTTGCTTCTTTATTTACACATGCAACCGTCCAATATATACACATCGGCACATAGGATTAACTATCAAACAAACGCACAGATTGCACAAACAAATAACTACAACTCGTCGATAACTGTACTAACCATTATGTCCAATTACAACCTGGTTTATGGCATTAATTAGTACTCCGATATACAAACACCATCAAGTTCCAGTTAAAATACAACAAAATCATTCAAGTTACGCTCAAGTTGTGCTCTGTTGCGCTCTGTTGCGGTATGTTGCGGTATGTTGCGGTCAACAGAAAGTTTTGCCTCGTGCTCACCCTACCTTCTGCTCATCACATCAGGTGCTGTGTACAAGTGAGTGCAACCACCTTCACCTTATACCACACCCATGAGACACGCCCCACACCCATGCACCAATACAGTGAGTCCACTTAAACCAACCCATTTAGTCAGACGGAAACAACTCATATGGCTCCTACAAAAAATAAAAACAAAAAAAGGAAAACTAACTAAAACTGTAATGAGTGTTCACAAAACTAACTAAAGTTAACTGAATTTATAGCAAAAATGTGTTTAGTTTTCATTGATGTGTGCGTGTCATACAATAGTCAAGGGTGAAAATGAAGTTTAGTTTCCAGATTTTTTTCTTGCTGTCTCATTGTGCCAGCAGGTGGCAGCACGTTAGTCGAGTCGTCTGTGTTGCTGCTCCGTCCACGCGCAGAATCATGTCAGGAAAAGTCGGGAGAAAGCGCCAGAGTCCAATTTGGGATTACTTTGAATATGACTGTGTTTTGGATAAAGCAAGTGTCTTGTAGTGGAAAGAGACAAATTATGAGGGACATTTCTAAAGGGAAAAAAATCCCACAAACCTTAAAGTGCACTTGAAAAGCTCACACAAGAAGGCTAACCTAGCTTACCTTGAGAAGGTAAGGGAGCACACTCAACCCTCATCCCCAGAAACAGAAGCTAACCCCAGGCAAGGCAGCGTGATGCATCCCGAGACAACAGGACGGGGACATCTACATAACTGTGTGAGTCAATTGCCTTCAAAAAGTTTATCAATTCACTTGAACCAAAATTACGAACACCCGGTGCTGCAAGAGTTAATAGTCTCATTGGGGCCAAGATATACATTTTATAGTTGCCTGGTATCAATGGTTGTTCATCTGCCTTTATTTATTTATTTAAAGAACCCATAGGTGGGAATGTGAGTTGTCTGTCTCTGCGTGTTAGCCCTGCGACAGACAGGCAACCTGTCCAGGGTGTAGGGTATGGTAGCTGGAATAGTAACATACCCAAGGATAAGCAGAAGAGCATGACTGATATGCTGAAACTGGGATTTTGTTACACTTAATTATTGCAAACACAACTAAAACTATAACTGAAACTAATCAAAACTAAACTGAAACTAAGGATTTTCAAAAAAATAAAAACTAAACTAAACTAGCAAACAATTGGTAAAAACTAATTAAAACTGATATAAAATTGAAAATCTGAAGTCAAAACTAAATAAAAATAAAAACTAATGAAAAATGCAAAAATATTAAAACCCTGGTTGGGAGCAATGTTCCCTCTAAGCTGCGCACGTGCGCAATTGCGCACTGCTGGCACGGTCTCTGCGCACAGAAAATCTGCTTTGCGCACAAGAAAAATCTAACCTGAATTGAAATTAAATTAAAACTTCAATAATTCTGTTTTGCAGTGTTAATCAGTAAGTGACTGGCTGCTCCTGTATGGGATTAGAACGATGCCACCTTATCCCATAGTCCAGCCAATGATGCGATTCACATTCGTATATACGCAGCTAATCAACGTTGTTGACAGGCTATGACAGCGTTCTTATGTGCCGACACCAGTGTTTTAGCTAGCAAAGCGGCCTGGCTGATGTGGATCATACTCATAATACAAGTCAGAGCTTTATATATGTATATGTATATATATATATATGTATATATATATATATATATATATATATATATATATATATATAGAGAGAGAGAGAGAGAGAGAGAGAGAGAGAGAGAGAGAGAGAGAGAGAGTCGACTCTTTGTAGTGAACTGAGCCGAACGAGCCGGTTCTCTAAATAGATCCGGAATTCCCATCGCTTTAACACACTGATCTGCAGTACGCAGAGCAAACAACAGGTGGCAGCAAAGGAGTGACCCCGGCTCAGTGTAGCGCAGTGACGATGGGAGAAGAAGAAAGTGCTGCAGCCTGAGAAAAGAGAAAGCGCTGATCTGTTTCAAACAGCTGTTATCGCTTAAACAACAAGGTAAGTTCAAAGGACACTCGGGTCTTCCTGCCTCTGTGGGGCTGACAGGGGCCGCCCAAACACACGACGTGTCACAGGAGAAGGCCAGGGTGCACTCTACAGCTCAACATGATTTATTAGGCTAAGTGAAAAGATACAGACCAAAACAAATGTCCATCACAGCGCACGTAAATAAATAGGCTGGGTCACAGAAGGATGTGCGGCTAAAACGTGAAGCTGGACCTTAGATTGACGGTGAAACACGAACGTGTTTTTCACGGCGAACCGTATTTCCTGCGCCCGTGGATGTGGAAAAGTAGGGACACTGTGACTCTTCCGTGTTCTTGAAATCAGTGAAGTGGTCTGAAACTAAACGGAGTGATGTCATCGGCAGGTGGTAGTAAACCTGTAATAGCTGGTCAATGCGTGAGTCCTGTGCGGCGTACCTGTGGTCCCCGTTTCTACTTTTCACAACACGTCACTGCATGGGCGTGACGTCAGAGGCGTTCAAAAACTACACGAGTCATTGTTATGATTATGATTATTATCATTATTGTTCACTTTTTCGGTCGAATTTAGAGGCAAAGGCCAAACTAACGAGCTTGCTTTTAATCGCCTTCATGTGTTTTAGAAAAATCAACGGTCGGTTTTGCAGCTTCATGCTAATACAACATGTAAGCTTACATGTGGCATATTACACACGTGAGCCGTGATACACCCACTAACTGTGGGTTAAACCGTTTTATCTTGTGACTCGCTATTACTGCGTAATTATTCCTGATTGAAACAGTGGTAATAAAGAATGAGCTGTTTGCAGGTATAATTATAATCAGTGAGTCCTTACTGACCACTTACAATATAAATATTTACATTTACATAAATTCAGCTATATAGACGTTGGATAGCCAAGAACTGATCAGAGCTTCTACCTCGTGACAGAGATGTTCTTTCTGTCTACAAATAGCTTGATGTCATTCATGAGAGAAACGTTTCACAAATGATGGGCCAAGAACTCGTTTACAACTGCTTAAATACCAACAATCAGCTTTGGAAAAACCTGAAAAGACTTTTAGACACAAAAGGTGAGCGTGATGAGGCAGCAGCTACTAACACGACTCTTAGGTTGTGAATAGATATAGGATTCAGTCATTAGGCTCGAGCGTTTTCTTTTTCATTTGAAGAAAATGTTGCTCGATAGCTGACTGGCAGTTGAACGCGTCACTTTGGCGGCCCTTATCACATCAGGGAGTGATGGTGAGCTCGCAGGAGAGTTTCTTATGTGAAATCTTCCATCTTTTTAACAAAAACCCATTGCACAGGTGTGTTTCTGCTGTGGATCGGTCACCATGACAACCAAGCGCAGACTTATCACGGACTCGTTCAAAGTGGTGAAGAGATCCAGAAAAGGAGGGAAGCGAGAGAAGAGCCCAACTCCTCCTCCTTCCCCACAGAAAGGTGAAGAGCAGCACTCTTTGTGGTGTCACTGTAAACAGATTCCCTGCAAACGCAGCTTTCCATGATTCACAAATAAAAATAGTCATTATGTATCTCATGCTGACCCTCGGTGACCCTCGGTTCATCAGTTTAGTGCTTGCTTACTGCCCTCACATGAACATCTACCTGTCTGTCTAAACATGTCCAAAAACCTGCTGCACGAGTGTTCTATGAAAGTTCCAAATTGCAGATCCATCCAGTATATTTACCCTGATGTTAATGTGAGTGTTGTTGTCACATGACCCTTTCTTCCTGTGAGCAGAGGCTGACCGAGTTAGAGAGGAGGAACTGGAGAAGCTCCGACAGTTTGACCTCGACTGGAGTTTTGGGCCCTGCACAGGTAAGATTCATGCTGTGGTAGATTGAGAAGCAGTCCAGCTCCTTGGAATCGTTAGCTGATCCCATTTATCGCTTCTTGCGCTCTCGCTGCGATCAGCTGGTTTTGATTCGCAGGAGAATAATGGCTCGGCCTGCGGTGGGGGCTGTGTCGATTTGTACTGCACAAAAGGATGAGAGTGCCATGCTACAATGGAGACTGCTCCTGGACAGAATCAGCTGCACCATGGTGTTAACACCTGCACAGACAGGATGCTAACGCTAAGCTAGCCAAGAACCCAGAGTGATGTTAAAGTGGAGTGAAGCCCGGCCCTGTGATGAAGTGAGCCGTCGTCTGCAGCGTTCTACAGTAATGTCGCTGTAATGTCTCTTTGTGCTGCTTTCCAGCTTTGCTTTGTGTTCATACCTAAACACTAAGAAAACGATCACGCGTGTCCTCGTTGGGACAGGGATGTGTGTCGGTGTGTGGGGTAGCCTGTAGGTTTATATTGTTAAATGATGATTATGAGACAGAGTAACATGAAAGTAACGCAGTGAGTAGTGTAACAAATGTCTTTCTCCTGGGTGTAATTAAGTAACGTGCTGCATTACTGTTACGATTCTGGTTAACATGTGCAGTAACTTTTTTACTACGACTCCAACAGCGATCACAACAAAGAGAGGAAACACGTCCAACACTCACACACGTTTGACCTTGCAGCTTGTAATGAATTTGCCTGATTGTAGTGGAGACAATGAGCGATATCGTGGAATCAGACCTTAGTGCTGCAGCATCATGCAACCTGTCAAAAATGCACACTGATGGGCCTAATTAACAGGAAATGACCCCGATCCCCCTTATCTGTTACGCTCGCTGACATACCCCAGTCATCACTATAACAGGGCAGCTGTGGTCAGACGTTTATTTACCTTTATTAAGACCAAAGGTGAAATGATCATTTGGGGCTGATTCCTTTGAACTGTTCCTTTTCCAGGTGGAATGATTACACTGCTTACACCTTTAATGAACTTCAAAACAACAATTGGATATACAAGTTTTCATGGGTGTAACTTTGTGCTGAACATTTGGGGCGGTCAAGAGCTCTGTCTGAATAAATAAATAAATCTGGGTAAATTCCCAGATAATTAAACATGCAGCTATTTTCCTGGTAATAGCTGAAATGAGTAAAGAAAATCAACAGCCTATTTATGCAAGATAATTCATCATTTTATTGGGGGGGGGGTTTGATTGGCTGGGTCTGATTATTGGGGGGGTCATAACCCCCCTAACTCCTCTGGAAATTATTGCCCTGCAAGTTTTCCATTTATTTGGGATTTCAGGTAAAAATATACGGACACCCTGCTAGTATTTGGTTGAATTTCTCTTAGGAAGTCGTACCTCGTCCAGACGCAGTTGGTAGTCATCGTCAGCCTGCTGGCACAATTGTGGCTGGGCATTTTACCACTCTTCTTGGTAGGATTGGTTGAGTTCATTTGAATTGGTTGGTTTTCTGGCACGGAGCTGGGTTTTAAGCGTAGTGTACGAATTTACAGTAGGGTTGAGGTCAGGGCTTTATGTATTCCAAAACAAAGTTGTAATGTGTGTTTGGCACCATTGTACTGTTGGAAGTCCCAGTTGCGTCCAAGTTTCAAGCTGCTGATTTAAGGTGAAGTTAAGAATTTGGAGGTAGTCCAAAAATCCCGTGACTGTGAAGCCTTTCTCCACAAGGCATGTTTTCATGTTGACAGCCACAGATTTCAGTCGAGTTTGAAGATGTTTTGGGATTAGGGCTCATTTCTTGGTCGCCACTCTCTCCACACCAATGTAAATCCTGGTTCACTGTGGACAGACACTGGTGTTTCAGCAGGGCAGGCAGGAATCAGCATGCAGGGAGTTGCACACTATTCATCCACTGCAGTGTGACTGTGTGTCTGTCTGTTGGACAAACCATGAACAAAATGTGAGTTTATGTGACAGGCTCGTGGTAAACGTCTGTATAAGTGGAGCAGAGAGGCCGTATGTGAGACCAGTCCATTTGTTTCTCAACTTAAGCATTTTGGCTGCCACCATGTTGCTTTGATCTAGTGAGATGTAAACAAATTTGGATGAATGGCTTCAAAAAGATGCTTGGTTAACAAAATGCTTGTGTTAAATGTAATCTGTGCTAATTAGACTGGATTCTTGGATTTCAATCACCAAAGTTAAAAACATGGTGGGGAGGTCTACTTCAGGGACTCCATTTTCTGGAGCAGACTCACACAGCAACTACTACCTGTGCCTCCACACCTGCTGATCGAAGCAGCCACGCCTCAACTTCAGTTAATGACGTGACCGCCCACAGAAGACAACTGCCCCACGAGTCTGTAGGCAGGACCACAGACGTGCACAGACACAGAAACGTGTCCTGAGCTGATCCTCGACTGTGCAAAACATTATAAACAATAAGTACATTTAGATTAAAAAACTGAAAATGTACATTGTGCAAATAGAAAATGGGATGTTCAAGTGCTTTGTGCCATATTAGCACAGCAACGCAGAGTGACCAGAGTGATGTAAGCCGTAGTAATCCTGCTAGGTGTGTGTGTGCTCGCCTGTTGTCCTGATGCTCACTGCACTGCGTTAGTTTTGGGTCCGTTCTTTGCTAGCAGTAAAACAGACTGAAGTGACTGAATGATTCATCCTGATGTGTCTGTGTCAGGTATCAGCAGGCTGCAGAGGTGGGAGAGAGCAAAGCTTCATGGTCTGAACCCACCTGAGGAGATCAGAGACCTGCTGCTACAAACCCACGCCGACCCAGAGTACAACCTGGGGTAACACACACACACACACACCCACACACACACACACACTTGTATCCCCAGAATATTTGAAAAGACCACAACATGATGGGTCATAAACATTACTGAAGGATGAGTGACAGCCCAGATGTTGACAGCTTAAAGCTGATTTGTGTCAGAAGGGTTCATGAAGCCATCAGGTTCCAGACACATCACCTCGTAACAGACACAAACATAGTGTGCAAATTAAAGGTCACATTGTTTCTTTTGTTAAAAATGTTCTCTTTTTATCTCTAAGGAGATGTAGAGAAGTGCCCCTCAGCTGTAAAAGCCTCTTCATGAGGACAATACCTCAAGAACGAGGTGACGTAGGCTCTGGAGATACACGTGCATCTGCCAAAAATCCCGGATGAGTTCGAATCTCCCTGATCTTCAAAGTCCGTTTCAGCAGTTTTTTGAGAATCACCTAAGATTTTCACATTTATACCATAGACGTATCTGCTAGGAGGCTGGAGGGCAGCACTGGCAGCTGCCAGCATTTTTCATAACATAATATTAATGGATTTGAATAAAAAAGCTTCATTTTGAAGATGTCACATAAAACAAGTTAAACATGATTAAGGTTTTCTTACAAAGCCAATCACTGATGGATGGAACACTTGGAGAACTGTCAAGTGTACTTTCATTGTTTTTGCTCACTGGCTGAGTGACGATTGTGTTCTCTGTCTTTCAGCTTGTGGAGTGGATATCCTCTCTGAGGAGGACACAAACAAACTGCAGTCAAAACCAGGGTTTTTTTACGTCAGCGTTTTATATGAAAAGGAAAAGAGGAAGAAACAAATCTGTACAACAGCAACCATGTTCCAGCGACTAAACCCTGCCGTTGTCTTTGTGTGGTTTAGTAGCTTGTAATATTTTTAATAAACACATTGAACCCAAACTGACTTATTCTTGTCTTATTATGCAAGTTTAATGTTGTTTGTTGAAATAAATAGTGAAAGACACATGAAGGACAAATCAATTCCCTCGGCTTCTTCCATGTGCTCTGTAATCTGACACCTGTTTGCTTCAGGGTTTTTATAACTGCTGGATTTTTAATTCCTGGTCTGAAGAGGATGAGAGGTGAGTAGGGCTAATGGAGCGTCAGTGCTCTGCATACATGTTAGCCCGCCTTCCGTGCTGCCTGATTGGTTTGTTGTTTACTCACACATTCGGTGCTAATTGGCTGTCACTCGAAGAGCTGAGCGACAGCAGTCGCACGACCTGCTGATTGGTGGAGAGGCTCCGGGCTGCCATCAGAGGCGGGGCACTCAGGTTGTAAATCTTTCGGTGGGCGGGACAATGACCGTCTACATGCGTGATCGACTTTATTCCCGGGCCTATGATTGGATTAGCTTCAGCCCGTATATCCAGATCTTTGAGAAATTTGATTTACTAAATGGCTTAAACGTGTTGATATCGTTTGTGCATAACTTGGGAAGCGTTGAAAGTGTCATTTAAACATTAGCTTGTAAAATATTCATTTATATTTTATCACAGACTGTGTCATTTCTTTAGGAGAGGTCTTTACTTTGAAAGATTTTACCGGATGATGTAGTTAGTGAGTGAGAGGCTAGCTTGATAACGGTGGATGCTGTAGCCCGTTTGGCTGTCGGAGCCGCTCTCCTCCTGTACTCAGGAGAACGATAACTACTGTACTGCATAGGTAAACTAACCCTGAATCATATTTAGAGAAGCCTTTAAAAGGCCTCGGTTCACTGGTGTGTTTGTTTTACATACAACCTTTAGCCGCTCGGGAACGACTGGATGCTGTTGCAGTGGAAATCTGTTGACGATGATTTTTCACTCATGAGCGGCTGTCACGTAACTCTGTAGACTGTTGTGATAAGATAAGAGAAAAGGAACAGGCTGTTTAAAAATTACTTCCTGCCACCTTTGTTTGATTGCCGTGAGGAGGTAAAGCCAGAAGGCATGGTGCTGTGATACTCCCGGGGCAGCGGACACACGGACTGGTAAGCAACCTGTTCATCTCCGCAGGATTATCCGTCCAAACGGACGCTAGCTGCCGAGCGTGCTAGCCGCGACTCTGTCGCTCCCTGGCTAACTGCTGCTCTATAGCTCGACAGATTTCAGTGTGCAGTGATTGTTCACAAGTCATTTCATACTATATTATTATAGGCAGTTAATTGTGTTGCCATTACAAATCAGTGCTACATCTCCAATATAACCCAGCATTTAGGCCAGGCTCATCGGGAAAACGGCCAAATATTGAATGCTAAATGTTAACATTAACCAAATGGACAGAAGTGTCTTTATTATAGTGTGTGGTAGTAGAAATCTGTGTGGAATATTATTGGATTATATTTATTATTTTCAGACGGATAGTAGGTGATTATAGAGCAGCAGAAGACAGTAATGATCTAACGCGGGCCTGTGTCAGCCTGGCCTGGAGCGTCTACAACTAATAATATCCTGAGAATAAAGTCTTTGTGACAGGCTGCGCATATGTGCTTTACCATGTTGCACTTCAAAGTTTCCTGATTGTCACAGGCAGCACACAGCATGGTGATGATTAGTGGGCCGGGATGATGGGGACAACAGGCATCCTTTAAATTATTGAAAACCTTCTTGGTGCATTAGATGGTTTGTGTGGAAAAGGCCTCCAATCTTCATCTAATTCAGCCTTAAGTTGTCACACTTGTTAATGGAGTTGGGAAGCCCAAATCCACACAGGGTTCGTGAGAAGACCAGACTCATACAGCAGAAATAAAACAGCATCCAGTGTGATATTTGTTTTAGTGCCAGCTTGTGTCCCATGACCATAATTCCCGTCTCATGGGCTCGTCTGTCTCTGCGGGTTCCAGTTAGCCTGGTTGCTTGGCTGTATGGTACGTCTGATTCCCCAGCCATCTGATGCTGGAACGGTTTCTATTGCCATGCTGTGAAACACTTTGAACCAGCAAGTTTCTTTCAAATGTGGAAAATACGGTAATGCTTTGTTTCCTGGTCTCTGACATGATGTGCTGGACTACAATGGGCATAATAGGCAATCTCTTCATTTTTAAACATTTGTTATTTTAGAACCTAAATCATAAAGCAAATGAACGGTGGCAAACTATTAACATTATTTATAATTGTATAATATTACTGGTTTAATTTAAACATTAAATATGCTAAGTCTTTTTCATCTATAGTCATCTATATGTACCAGTCTGGAAGGCCTACAAAGCCATTCCTGCGCTTTGGGGTTCCAGCGAACCGCAGTGAGAGCCACTATCCACAAATAAAGAAAACCTGGAACAGTGCTGAATCTTCCAAGGAATGGCTGGCCCATCAGGCACGATCTGATATCGTCGTGTTGGTGTTGTTCCCAGATCATCATGAAAATGTTGTTCCAGGATCAACAAGTGACCAATCAGAATGTGGTGACGTCATACTTTTGCGACTTCGGGAAAAACCGCCGTAAAACAAAAAACTGTACTTAAGCTGCGAGAAACCGCCTCTGTCCGCCGATCAACGGACCCTGACCCTTTAATAAACGCTGAGCAGAATTGATATTGTCCTTGCAACATTGGAATTTCATAAATGCACGAATGGCTTGGCGCGCAAAAGAATAACGTCACAACAATGTGATTGGTCACTTGCAATGTTGAACCTGGAACATTTTCATGATGATCTGGGAACAACACCGATACGACGATATCAGATCATCCGGCCCATCAGAGTTACACTAATAGCATATCAACGACTCAACACAAAAGAACAACATGTAAACTGCTTCCTCACTTACCCTAGTTGAGGTTCATGATTCATCAATAAGACAGAGAGCAAACGTTGCATCTGTGGGAGATCTACAGTGGCAGTGATCATTTCGCTCATTCCCAAGACATTTGGGAAAATGTTCTGTGGACTGATGAGACAAACTTTTTACAGGGCTTGCGTTAGTGAAGCTAACACAGCATTTCAGAAAAAGATCATGGTAGCAACAGTCAAACATGGTGGTGCTAGTGTGACGGTCAGGGGCTACTTTGCTACTTCAGGACCTGGCTGAATTCTGACCACGACCAGAACCTGAGGGAGAATGTCCATCCATCAGTGTCAGGAAGCCCAAACACACCTGGGCTGTGCAGCAACAGCAAGGCCACCTCTGATGGGACTTGAATTCAATTGCAATGCTTTGGCATGACCTCAAACAGGGTGTTCATGCTGGTTTGAGGCACAGTTCCTCCACAGTGAAGTGAAAAACACATTGATAGTTATTACAAATGCTTGATTTCAGTTCCTGCTGCCAAGGGTGGCACAGAGTTATTAGCTTTAGTGGGCAATTATTTGTCACACAGGGCAGGTAGGTGTAGATAGAGTTTGTCCGTTAACAACAGATATCCTAATCTAACAAACTGTATTTTGTACTTGAACAATATAACAGTAACATTTGTTTGATGACCTGTAGCAAGTCAGTGTGACGAATATGCAAAAAAATGAGAAAGGAGGCAAATACAACTATGTACAAATAGACTATTGGTGGTAAATGTTTGATACTCTTATTACTGACATCTTCTCTCACCACAGTGATGGATAATGCTCATACTAAGACGGTGGAGGAGGTTTTGGGGTTCTTTGGTGTAAATGAATCTACAGGTCTGAGCTGTGAGCAGCTGAAGAAGAACAGAGAGAGATGGGGACCCAATGGTAAATATGGAAATCATTACTGGCCCTTTGTTTGGTGTTTCATAGTCTGCTGGTACCATGTAGACTTTAGAGAGCCGTATTGTTTCCCTTACATGTCCGACTTTGTGATCTTACAGGTACAGATATAATATTAATTATATTTTTACCATTAATAAATGTTGTGCTCATAAATATACATCAATTATTGTGTAATGATCTCTTCAACAACTTAATGTATTCTCATAAACTTAGAAATAATACATTAAAAACACATAGGAGCAGGTGCTGGTTTGGAAGCAACACTGTTGCCAAGTCACCTTCAATGCAGTGGCCAAGATAGACGTTGTTCTGCCGAATCATCACGACGAGCCGCATCCATAGCACGCCTTATAAGTCACACCAAATCACAACAACTGCTGCATCAAGTCATTTGACCAATTTTACCAATTCTGTCTCCCTTAGGCAGCATCATTAGAAGACATAGCATACATTTACACTGCTATGCAGATGACACCCAGCTCTATCTGTCCATGAAGCCAGATAACACACACCAATGAGTTAAACTGCAGGAATGTCTTAAAGACATAAAGACCTGGATGGCCGCTAACTTTCTGCTTCTTAATTCAGATCAAACTGAAGTAGAAAGAGAGCAGATTTCTCCTGTGTCGGCTCCCTGTTAAATCCAGAATTCAAAATCCTGCTTATCACATACAAGGTCTAAAATAATCAGGTCCCACCGTAGCTTAAAAACCTCATAAAAACCTTTCTCTCAGATGGCTGATTTACTTGTTCAATTCAATTCAATTTTAGGTGACAGGTGAAGAGGCCATGCTACTAGCAAGTTGGCTACGAGCTAAGCTAAGCTAGGGACTGAGTACTGTGAATATAATTAGCTGGTGATTCAACAGAGAGTGTGCTTTATTATTTTGGTGCTGGAAGTGTCTGAAGATTGCACTGTGAAATAAGATGTAACACATAAGTGTTTAATTATTGGCCACACAAAACACAACTGTCTGTTGTAACAGGAAGTAAAAATCTAAAGCAGAGAGAGACATGTGACCCAAAGGCTTGGAAATGATTCAGCAACAGCAGCTGATTGTAAGCTAGCATTTTGCCAGTTAATGTTAGGGTTCAGTATCCTGACGTCACAAAAACAGTTTGATTACGTTCTCACATCACATGAGAATGTCCAACAGGCCACCTTAAAGAAAGTCTCACTAACGCGGGGTTAAAGCAGGGGTAGTTGGCTCAGCTCTCAGTGTCGTACATGTGGTCATCAGACAGCGCAGGGTCCTGTTAGTACAGGCAGCTAGCGTCTCCAGCACAGCTGAGTCACTGAAGCTCTCTTAGCTTTGCCATGTAAGTGAATGTTTGCAAAAGCACCCCTGCAAACATCAGGGACACGCACCATCACGCACTGAAGTAACGTGGATGTGTTTCTGGATGTTGTGGTCATTCTCCATTTGAACTGTGAAGCAGTTTTATCTGACACTAGCTCTGTGTACTCTACAGACGAGCAGAGCCACACCGTCTCCTTTTCTCCTCCCATCATTCATCAATCAAAAAAACAGGTTTCACGTTCAGTCTTTCTTCATGTAGAGTGCACACGTTGGTTTTCAGCCTCTGTGCATTCACGGAGGCATCTCCTGATTTATTCCTATCGACTTGGTTTTTCGTAACTTGGCTGAATCTCATGAATTCTGCAGGCAGTCACTGTAGCTGTGTCCTTTGTGTTGTGTACAGCAGATGACCCATTTGCTTCATTTTGTTGTCTTTCTTATTCCCTTTGCAAATGACCGACCTCTTTTTTTACTTGTTTGCTTCCAGAGTTACCAGCTGAAGAGGGTGAGTTATCTCCTTCTGCAGTATTTTTCTTTCTGACACCAGGTTTTTCACTCTGTCAGTGCCTCTCAGTCTCAGTCTGCCTCTTCCTCCTCTGCACTGGTCCATGCAGGGAAGTCCCTGTGGGAGCTGGTGGTGGAGCAGTTTGAGGATCTCCTGGTTCGAATCCTGCTGCTGGCTGCATGTATCTCATTCGTAAGGAAACCACAAAGTTCATCATAACCAGTTCCACAGTTAAAGTGCTCATGAATCTTGTTTGTGTGAATAACACAGCATATATCAGGTTAATCATGCTGGTATGCAGAGGCACACTGGCTTTGGTCTGAAGTTATTTTGGGTTTTTGAGTCACAATTTTGCTTTTCCTTCATTCATATAATCTGTTATACACGCAGAGTGTAAATGAAGTGTGTGTAGGCCCTCACCTGTCTGTGGCTTCTCTGTCCACCAGACCCTGGCATGGTTTGAAGAAGGTGAAGGGACGATCACAGCCTTTGTCGAACCTTTCGTCATACTCCTCATCCTCATTGCAAATGCTATCGTGGGTGTATGGCAGGTAAAGCCCGTGTGTGTGTGCACAGCTGATTGTCTCATCAGTATAAGGTCATGTTGGCAACAGTATGACTGAATCTCTAAATGTTGGGATCATATAGCAGACTGCTGTGTAGGTGTTGTGGCAGCTGATGATGTTTTCATTTCTGCCATTTAAGAGAATGTGGCTGCTTACAGTTTGTATATGTGCGTATCTGGGCTGCATGGCCCTGAGTCGCACACTTTAACACTAGGAAACCACCTCCTTCCTCACCAGTTTGGGTTATGTTACTGTGTTACTTCACACACTTAAGGTACTCACTTGAATCTTTCCAAAAATAAACGATGTGTAGCCTGCTGCGCACTGACCTCATTTACTCCACCACATAACCAGCTAAAAACGTGTTCGTGTCACTTCGAGTGATGCTTTTTCCAAACTGTAAATGCCACGCTCTGTGAGAGCTGGTGCACTCGCTAACGTCTGCAGTGGATTATTGCTTATTTGGAAAATGAACTAAAAACTATAAAACGAAGATGTTATTTGTTCCAAAGCAGTTACACTGTTGCTGTCCACGAGTCGATAGTTCAGGCGCCTTTGCTTTCAGCTGCTCCCCGAGTGGTCTCGCAGCAGATGGATCTGCATGTTTGCTTTGGCACTGATGTGACACCACATGCTCTTCCTGATGTAACCGTCCCCGCTTATCCAGGACTGGGACCAGCAGCAGCAGTTTGTCACCCTGTAAAGCCCTGCTTAGGTCATAATTAGTTGAACTTAATTTGGCTTTTTGGCTTCAATTAATGGATCGAATTAATAATTGATTTGTAGTTAAGACACCGTGCTAATGGTAACACCAGGGCAGTATACTTGTACAGGTTGGATTACTTTCTTCCTGTTCCTGGACGCAGTGTAAAGTACTGCATCATGGTTAAAGCATCTTCCATGTATTACATTTGTATGTGTGTTTGTAACAGAGACATCTGAGCTGAGCGCTCTTTCAGGAGTTTATTAGCACAATTAAAGGTTTGTTGATTAATCCTTTCATAAAAGGTTGGTGGTTCCTGTCACTGATACCTGGGACTTTGAACGGTTTCATTTTCTGCTGTGTTTGTAGGTCAACAGGAAATAACCAACAGAGAACCAAAGACCTAATCACGTTTTGGCTTTCTGTTTCCTGGATTAGGCCTCTGTGTGTGTGTGTGATCTCCTGTCATGTTTGATGCCCACATACCAACATACATGAGCTATGTTGAAAACTGACGTGCCACTGTGTCCTGCAGGAGCGTAATGCAGAGAACGCCATTGAAGCTCTGAAGGAGTACGAGCCAGAGATGGGCAAAGTGTACCGACAGGACAAGAAGAGCGTCCAGAGAGTCAGAGCCCGAGACATTGTTCCTGGAGATATTGTGGAAGTGGCAGGTAAACGAAATCATGAGATTCAAAGATGCATCTGTCAAGATTGTGTCAGGTTCTGCTGTGTGGATGGCAAATTCATCTTATATGAGCCAAATGCAGGATGCAGGAGACAGACATAAGCTTTTAATGCTCATAATACAGAAAATAGAAAAGTCTGAAAACCAAAATCCCCGGAGGAACAGCAGCGAGGATTCAGACAACACACGAGACCACGAGAACTCCAACCTCACCATAAAGAATAATAAAAAACTTAATAAGGAAACCGTAAAGAAGAGACTCCTCTAAACACAGGGGACCAAACTAAAACAGCCCTACAAAGAGTACACAGAGTATTTACTACAGCAAAGACAACCAAGAACAGACACGGTCAAAGAGGAATCAAGGATTCACAAAGACTCTTAGCTCTGGGTCTGAGCCGCCGTTCTGTGGTCCACTGATCCTGGGTCCGGCTGCCTGCAGCAGTGCACGTGACCGCTCCTCTGTTCCTGTGGGAACGTCACACGTTATGTTCAGCACTTCCTGTGAGCCAAAATGAGTGCATGCTAATAATGTTAGCTCCCATTAAATAGCACCTGAGAGCTTTCTGCTCACCTTCACGAGTCGGTGCATCGTGCTCACTGTCGTGTATCTGAGCCTATAAAGACATGTTAGAGAGCACTGGCTACCAAGCATCATACTGCAGCCTCAAAGCTTTACTGCAGCTACATCAGAATGGATCTTTAGGACTGGGGAGGTGAAAGCATGATTGAAGAGGGAGCCCTGTTGGCAGGCTTACACACTTTTTATAAAGTGGTTTCCTTCTGTTTGTCTCAGGTTTCATATTGTTAAAGCTGAAGTGGCCCAGACTGTGTACGTGTTTGCAGTGCAGTCGAGTGCAGCACTGCAGCGAGGGTGGAAGGACGTCTGTGTTTGAGCTCAGCGCATTTCCACTGCATGATTGTTTTGACATTGTTGAAATAACATTGCAGGATCTTTATTTAAACATTCTGGCCAACGTCTCCAAAGACATGGCTGCCACCTCTGCCCTGTCCTTTAGCTGCTATCGTCATGGAAACCCTTCATGGAAAATATGTGATTGGAATGAACGTCGAAGACAAAAGGCTTCAAATAATGTGACGCACAGAACAGCAAAGGCTGTGGTTTGATGACACGTTCACTCTCTGCTCTCACACGACATCTGTGAACCGTGTTGGCTTTAGAGCAGGGCGATATGGCCAAAAATATTTATCACGATATATATTTGAAAATTTGCGATAACGATATAACTGACGATATAATTGATGCGAGACAAAATACAACTCCACAACATTACTAGCGCAAAAAGACAACCTTCCATTTATTTTCACTAAAACAAGAAGCTGGTTTTTATGTACATTAAAGCTTTATAAAAATGTAACAGTGCAAATGCAAATTCCTTGCTGAAAGTTTAACCAAAAGGCATTTCCAGTAGAAATGGGCTGACATATCCTGAGCATAACCATGTATAATATCCACTGAAGTTAAAAAGAGGTGCTTTGCAACATTAAACTGCAGTGTGCAGTACGTATTTTTCAGACCATAAGGTGCACGGGATTATAAGGCACATTAAGCGAAACAAAGCAGTCAGATAAATCAAACTTTATTAAACTCATTCTTCTTGCTTCCTCCACTTCTGTACCAGTGATTCATTAATGTTGAATTCTCTGGCAGCTGCTCTATTCCCATGTTGTTGCAGTATATTAATGACTAACCTCGTATTGTGGATGGATTATCTCAGTTGTTCTCCTGACTGAAGTTTGGTCCGTTTACAGCAGGGGTGTCAAACTCAAATACACAGTGGGCCAAAATT
>NC_137427.1:43128594-43223594 GCF_964374335.1 Astatotilapia calliptera | reverse complement strand
CAGTCGGTATGAAGGCCTGGTGGAGATGGCCACCATCTGTGCGCTGTGTAATGACTCATCGCTCGACTACAATGAGGTAAGAAATGCAAACAGACCGTCACGGATGACCGTACATGGTTCTGGCCCGAGTGGGACTGGAACGAGACTTGTTTCACACGTGCTGCTCTAAACTGGCCGGTAAACAAGGCAGAAACAGCGTCCTGTCTCTGTGTGTGTAATCCAGGCCAAGGGAGCGTATGAGAAGGTCGGGGAGGCGACAGAGACTGCCCTCTGCTGTCTGGTGGAGAAAATGAATGCGTTTGAGACTGACCTGAGAGGCCTGAGCCCTGCTGAGCGAGCCACCGCCTGCTGCTCTGTAAGTGCACGGCTGAAGGCTGACGTGGAAACAGAAAGTCTGCCCCAGCTTTAAGCAGGACTGGGGTCTGTTTCCGTGCTCTGCTTCTGTCTTACACATCATTACCCAGTAAGCAAACTGGGAATCGTGTAATGTGAAGGTGGTCTGCTGAAGAACGCCACAAACAGCAAAGAAAAACCTGTAGAGACCTGAAAGAAAAGAGCAGCATCGCTGTGCTGATGACGGTGTGGCGGAGTCTTACTAAACATGTGCTCGTGTTTGTTTTCAGGTGATTAAGCAGCTTATGAAGAAAGAGCTGACTTTAGAGTTTTCCAGAGACAGGAAGTCCATGTCTGTGTTCTGTTCATCCAACAAACTCACCAGATCTGCTGCAGGAGCCAAGATGTTTGTTAAGGTCGGTGCACACGCTGGTTCTCCACTTTTATGGAGGAACAGCCGACACTGAGCGCTCTGATCCTTCTGCTCAGGGAGCTCCGGAGAGCGTCCTGGAACGCTGCAGCTACGTCAGAGTCAGCGGCTCTGCTCGCGTGCCTCTGAGCCCGGTGGTTCGAGAGCAGCTCCTGTCCGTCGTACGGGAGTGGGCGACGGGCCGAGACACGCTGCGATGTCTCGCCATGGCGACGAGGGACGCGCCTCCTGACATCCACCGCCTCAACCTGGAGAACTCAGCGGCCTTTGCTAACTACGAGGTGAGAGCTGGGCCTTGTTAGGTCACACGCGTGGTCAGGTCGACTGAGCGATGAAAGGGAGTATCACGCTGTAGACACGTAAAGGTTTCTGTCGTCTGTTCTTCCCAGTCGGACCTGACTTTTGTGGGCTGTGTGGGGATGTTGGATCCCCCGAGAAAAGAAGTGCTTAACGCGGTGCGAATGTGTCGGCAGGCTGGAATACGAGTCATCATGATCACAGGTACTCACTCGCACCTCCAGATAGCAGCTCTTCTTCTCTCCTATGTGTAAATACAGGCAGCACTGTTACCGTGGATCAGTGGAAATGTCGACTGTTGAGGACGCACATCAGGTGGACCTGATACGGCCGTGGCCTTAAATGGAGTCACTGAGCCTATGGCGGTTTGATGTTGAAAGCAACCACAGTTTCTATCAGCTGTTTGTCACGTGACCCTGACTCCGCCCACTCCGTGTCTTTGGGCAGCACAGCATTATTGGCAGGCCTGACACAGTGACCACAGCGTGCCAGCCTCAGCTCAGCTGTTACAGTTAGAAGAACACATTAGAGGCTTTATTTTTCAGATTTGTTGATTGCAAATAAACCGATCTGACCACTCGTGTGCTCAGAGCGCACGGCAAAACTGTGCAAACAGATAGTTTATTGTTACTGTGCCTGATCTGTGAGCTGCGCTTCAGCATTCTTCACAAAGCCCGATGGCCTGATGGGGTCCTGACTCCATCCATGTCAAAGAGGTCTGACTGACAGTCCTACCTCCTCTGCCTGTCGTGTTCAGTCAGCTGCTTTTGTTGCAAGTTGAAGGATGTCAGGAGCATCTCCATGATGCTGCTGACAACAATTGAGCATCCTGAGTTTCTTTAGACACTCACTGTTCCAACCTGTGTCGCTGGTGCTGAGACGAGGAGACGACGGGTGAACAGCTGACGGCGTGATCTATGCCAGAAACAAACCTGGGTTTGACTAAACAGCCATCTCAGCCAGTGAGAACACATAAGTAGCATTTATCTAACCAGTGCCACTGCTGGTACGCACATTCATTGCATGGTCCCAGGACGACATGCATTCATTAATCTGAAACAAGGCTTTCGTGGCAGGTGAGGAAACTGCTGGAGAAGAAGTAACGTCTCATGGACTGAGTGAGATTTGATTTGATTTCCCCAGAAGGGTGTGCTGGTGTCCCAGGCCTGGTAACGATGCTGTGATACACGTCTGAGGCTCCTGAAAGTTTACAGCCTCCTCTGGTGTAATTAGACGTAGATGCTTCAAACTGGCCTTTGACGGCCGAGGTAAGCTGTGATCTGCGCTACACTGGACCGACTAATAAATAAATCCCAGCCAGAGCGCCTGAAGTGACTCAGGCGACTTCCTGTTAATAATCCCCACCCAAGTAAAGTCTGTGTGTAGGAAACCAACACAAGAACGAGCTAAACGGAACTTGACTCTGACGACTCGCCGCTCTTCTTCTTCTGCAGGAGACAACAAAGGAACAGCGCTGTCCATCTGCAGGCGAGTGGGCATCATCACAGAGCAGGAGGAAGAGCAGGAGGGCGCGGGGGTCATCGGGGGCCTAACGGGGCGGGAGTTTGACGAGCTGCCCCCACACCTGCAGCGTCAGGCCTGTCAGACGGCCCGTTGCTTCGCCCGGGTGGAACCGGCCCACAAGAGTCGGATAGTGGAGTACCTGCAGAGCCTGAACGACATAACGGCCATGGTGAGAGAGCGAGCGTGTGCTCATCGCCTGCTCAGGCTGTCTGCTGCTGTCACCTAATGGTTCTGGACGGTTTAGACAGGTGACGGGGTGAACGACGCGCCGGCGCTGAAGAAGGCAGAGATCGGCATCGCCATGGGCAGCGGCACAGCGGTGGCCAAGTCTGCCTCCGAGATGATCCTAGCTGACGATAACTTCTCCACTATCGTAGCTGCCGTGGAGGAGGGCAGAGCCATCTACAACAACATGAAGCAGTTCATCCGATACCTGATATCCTCCAACATAGGAGAGGTGGTCTGGTGAGTAGGAAGAAGCGGCGTTACCACCTGTGTTTGTGGTAAACCAGACGCCTCCTCTCTGATCCCTGCTCTCCGTCTGTCCGCAGTATTTTCCTAACAGCAGCACTGGGCATGCCTGAAGCGCTGATCCCCGTCCAGCTGCTGTGGGTCAACCTGGTCACTGATGGATTCCCAGCAACCGCTCTGGGCTTCAACCCTCCGGACCTGGACATCATGTCTCGTCCTCCTCGCTCCCCGAAGGAGCCGCTCATCTCCAGCTGGTTGTTCTGCCGCTACCTCATCATCGGATGTGAGTGGCTCACCTCCTGCCATGTTGGGAGCATCGTCCCTTTCATGTTTGAACCAGGATTAAGCTAAATTACATGCACAACACAGGATTTCTGTATTCTGCGTGTTTAACTGCTTTGAAAGTGCACCGCAGTGACTCGTGTTTGTCCACAGGTTATGTAGGAGCTGCCACAGTGGGAGCTGCTGCCTGGTGGTTCATGGCAGCCCACGATGGACCCAAACTGACCTTCTATCAGCTGGTAAGCATCTTACATCTTCCCAAATATTGAAGAGCACCTTATTTCTAACATGAGCACAACTGCAAACCTGAAGAGACAGTTTTTTGTGGGGCGATCGTGGCTCAAGAGTGGGCAGTTCGTCTTGTAACCGGAAGGTTGCTGGTTCGAGCCCCGGCTCAGACAGTCTCGGTCGTTGTGTCCTTGGGCAAGACACTTCACTTACCGCCTACTGGTGATGGTCAGAGGGGCCGATGGCGCGATATGACAGCCTGGCTTCTGTCAGTCTGCCCCAGGGCAGCTGTGGCTACATGTAGCTGCCTCCACCAGTGTGTGAATGTGAGAGCGAATGAATAGTGGCTTTGTGAAGTGCTGTATAAATGCAATCCATCATTATTATTTGTTCGTCTGCCTTACAGTATCATGTTGTTGTCTCGATGCACGCTCAGTCATCCAGGTAACTCACTCTCCAAAGGTTGATCCTGTTCATCTGGACGTAGCGTTTCGTCATCATCAGGTGACGTCTTCAGTCTCAGCTGACTGCAGGTTTGTGCTTGTTCATCAATGCTCATGAGAATTTGCATAATTGTGATGAAGGAGCTGAGCTCCCAGCCCATTGTTCCTTCAGGGCTGGTTTCAGTCATTATGCAGATGTACTGCTTATAAGGTTGAGACCTGCAGTCAGCTGAGACTGAAGACGTCACCTGATGATGACGAAACGCTACGTCCAGATGAACAGGATCAACCTGCTGTTGTTGTTGCTGTATGAATAAAACTGAACTGGCAGTCTGTTTGTTGATGCTTCAAAGGTCAAAGGTTACCACATGAGCTCTACGCACATCAGACAAACTGTGATACAGCGTAAATGTCCTCATGAAGCACTCTGACTGCCTCGTTTCTGTGCGTTCACACACCAGTGAAGCAGAGAGTAACCTGGGGTTCAGCATCTGGCCCATTTGGCACACAGACTGGAGGGGTCCAACCATTAGCGTCACTATGCAGAGCGCCTGCTCCACCTCGTGAGCCGTACGCCCCCTGCAGGGTGTAGTAATGCTGTTTTGGCTTTTTCCCACTACAGTCCCACTATCTGCAGTGCAGCGAAGGCCACGCTGAGTTTGCTGGAGTGCAGTGTTCGGTCTTTGAGTCTCCTTATCCTATGACTATGGCTCTGTCTGTGCTGGTCACCATAGAGATGTGCAACGCCTTGAACAGGTAAGAAAAGACAGTCAGGTGAGAGGTGACGATGGCAGAGGAAAGTAATTCGCTTTTTTTGGGCTGTCCAGTCTGTCCGAGAACCAGTCCCTGCTAAAGATGCCCCCGTGGTCCAACCCCTGGTTGGTGGGGGCCATCTGCCTATCCATGGCCCTGCACTTCCTCATTTTATATGTGGACCCCCTGCCGGTAAGCACCAGAGACAGTCCTGGACGTTCAGTCCTTTTCTATGACCGCAGAGCTGAACCGCCGATGCTTCTGTCTCCAGGTGATATTTCAGATACGCCCACTGTCCTGGACGCAGTGGGTGGTGGTTTTGAAGCTGTCCCTTCCTGTCATCTTGATGGATGAGGCCCTCAAGTTACTGGCCCGCAACTACATCGAGCCAGGAAGCCACATCCAGGTCAGAACAAGTGACGTCAGCAGGTTGTCTCACCATAACACTTTTCTTTTCTAACACTTCTCTGTTGAAATCCACGTCTCCCAAAGACTTTAGAAGAGGAAGAGGAGCAGCAGAGGGCGAGGGCCAACGTGGGGTCGGTTGGTGCTGCGGTGATGAGGCTCCATCAGTCGCTTGAGGGCGTGTCCTGGTCCTTCGTACTGATCTCTGCACCGCTGGTGATCTGGATCTTCAGTCTGGACTCTGACATCACCAACATCTTCTGGGAGTGACAGGGATGTGGGTGGGCTGCCGGGGACGCACAAACACGGTGAAAGAAGGGGAAAGGGGTGTGGAAGGTGTAAGGGTGGGGCGTGGGGAAACGAGGCACGAGCAAAGGTGATGGATGCGACGAAGGAAACATGTAACCCTGAGACAATCAGAGAAAGAGTGTGTGTGACAGCCTCACCGATAAAGGTGCTGTGTGTCTGCTTTGAGTTCACACTTCCTCCCACGTTCCTGCTGTGTCGCCACGTCACACCCACAGACACGTCACAGCTCACCGCCGGTTTCTTTACAATCTTCCAAACAGTGCTGTTGGTTTGTGTGAACTTGGATCTGATTTATTCTTTCATGTAATTTGAAATAGAGAGAAATGTTAGTGTTTGAGGTTTGGTGCATGTGTGTAGCTTACAGTGTGTGTTGGTGTTTTCCATATTTCTCCTGACATTCCCGGCTCCCTGCTGTGTGGATGCTACCGTGCTTCACACAGCACTTTTATGAGGAAACGAGTGGATTAGAATCACACGCAGGCTCTCCATCCACACTGTTGTTCACGTAGTAATAATGTGTGCTCCACGATAAGGCCGCCTGCCTCTGGAACAGCAGAGTCCACCAGCCGGCTGCTTTCATAGTCTGCACTGTTGTTTGGACGTCCTCACGGGAAACTAATCCGAGCCGTGAGGACGGCTAGCGTTTCAAATGCATGTGAGTGCACGTCACACACTTCTGGCTTTGAGTTTTAAAGTTGATCCTGCAGAAGCGTGCCGTCTCCCTGCAGCCGGGAGTGAAAGTGGGACAACCCTGATGAGGATGCACATATTTATCAGAGGCTAACCCTTCTAGCATATACGACCTTGATTCTGATGGCCGACTGTCCTCTGTTGTCTTTTCTGTGTATCGATGCTGACACTGCTGACTGTCTTGAAGTTGACGTGGCGTTCGTTGGCTCTTCTCAGACAGGCTGAGGGCAGAATAAGTTCTTCAGTTAACAAATACTGGTGTTCAGTACGGCTGTGCTGCCAGTCGGCCTCTACCTGACGCGCTTTCCCTGCTTTGTGTGTGATTGATTTGGTTCTGGATGTCAGGGATTCAAAGTCAGCACGTCATGTGTTTCTTTCAGGTCGGTCCTCTCTCCTCCACAGAAGCCGTGTCTGTGTTGATGAACATCACACGGAGCGTTTCAGTTTGATGTAAACACAGATTTGAACGAGGGTCTGCCTTTTTGTCCAGCGATGCCATGAAGTCTTGAACTTAGCTGTCATTATGTAACACATGCAGCCTTCATTAGGAGGAATATCATTACTGAACGGACAGGAAGAGTTAGAAAGTAGCCCTAATGTTCTGACATCAAGTCATTTTGTAGAGAAATAAATCATTAAGATTCGCACTAAGAGCTGATTTAAGGGGTTTTGTATTTGTGTTATTCATGGTATAACTGATTTTCTCAGAAGTGTGAAGCTGTTGGAGGTTTTGTTGTTTGGCACAGAATCTTTTTTTTCTCATTTCAATTTATAGTTTTTCTCACAATAGACTAAAAACTGGTTTAAAATAAAGAGTGAGACTGTAATGAGCAGCTTTTCTGCAGATGCCACCCCATCTCTTTAAAACAACGACATTGCATCAACTGCATTTACTCTGTACTTTGTTATTATTGCTGTTTCCTCTGCTGCCCCCGTCCTCCACGGAGAAGAAGTGAAGGGAACACACCTGAAATAAAGGTTGGATTAGGAAAAAGCTCACAGTGTCTTTCAGGTCATTGCATCTCAAATTACTGTCAGCCTTCTGCTTGACCATCACTAAAATGTTAGGGTAAAGTGTTTGTGTGTGTGCACGTTTAGATAGAGCTGGACTAAAAACACACAGAAGCACTGATAGCAGCACATGAAGAAGCTTTAAGCACACTGACAGAATCTAGAGTTCAGCAGGGTGTAAGATGCAGGCAGGTCATTCATGGCACGCCATAACCACATAGTTTCATAATTCAATTCAATTTTATTTATATAGCGCCAAATCACAACAACAGTCGCCTCAAGGCGCCTCATAGATACAGAGAAAAACCCAACAATCATATGACCCCCTATGAGCAAGCACTTTGGCGACAGTGGGAAGGAAAAACTCCCTTTTAACAGGAAGAAACCTCCGGCAGAACCAGGCTCAGGGAGGGGCGGGGCCATCTGCTGTGATTGGTTGGGGTGAGAGAAGGAAGACAGGATAAAGACATGCTGTGGAAGAGAGACAGAGATTAATAACAGATATGATTCAATGCAGAGAGGTCTGTTAACACATAGTGAGTGAGAAAGGTGACTGGAAAGGAAACACCCAGTGCATCATGGGAATCCCCGGCAGCCTACGTCTATTGCAGCATAACTAAGGGAGGATTCAGGGTCACCTGGTCCAGCCCTAACTATATGCTTTAGCAAAAAGGAAAGTTTGAAACCTTATCTTGAAAGTAGAGATATCACTCTAAAAACTATTGTTTAAGCTCAACAAAAAAAATGAACGCAACAGTTTCCATTACTCTTTTTGAGTTATGATAACTTGTGTTGAAATTAGATTGAACCAACAAACTATATTGAGTTACGGGAATTAAATTATCCTCCATAATCAAAGGTGATTTTAATTACCATTTAGGTAATATTTGGTAGCTTAAAAACATATTTTTAAGTTGTTTACTCATAAAAATTATGTTCCTCCAATTACTTTTTCCACATTATTTGAAATGATCTTTAAATGTTATGTAATTAATTACAGCAATTACAAAAACAATTTTTTAAAGTTCATTATTTAAAATATTAAGTTGCTGATTTTCATCATTATTATCATCATTTTAGCTTTCTCTCATTTTTTTTTATTGTAATAGCTTTTAAGAAAGGAATTCATTCAACATTTTTTTTATCAAATAACTTTTTTATTTTTTAACAGTAGGCATTTCAACACTTTGTACTTAAAAAGTGAAAATAAACCAGAAATTTAGATTTATACCATCACAGCCAAGTTATAGAATATGCCTTTATGTATTTAACACCACAGAAACAAATGTGTTCAATTGGTAAAAAATCTACTTAGAAAACATTTTGTTGCAGTAATACTTCCATGCAAGTGTTCAGTAAATGTTAACTTTCAATGCCTACCAAACTTTACAAGATCTTGCATCTTTCTATGACACAATGCAGCAAACACCTTTAAGATCAATTTTACACATACAGGATTCAAAACAGTTAACAATCTTTGAAACAGAGTCAACATCTTTAACATAATGATGGTTCCATCAAGGTCAAGGAACAGCTTCTGAACAACTTCAAAAGTATATTTCAGATCCTTGCATTAGCTCAGATTGAGAGCATATATTATGCCCATGAGCAAAACACAGCACCTTAGGAAATTCTGGCCCTCCATGATTTTTGTTTCCTCCACCACAATGGTTGCAGTCTTATGGTTAGATCCAGGGGTGTACCGGTCACTGATGATGGCAGTTTTCATCACCTGCCTTAAGTTCTTCGGTGTCCTTGTAAAGCAAATTTTAAAAAAAAATAGGTTAGTGAATTATAGATTAGACTTTTATACTTACTGAATCTTAATGAATTCAGATGATCAATGGAAAACACACACACACACACGCACACACACACACACAATGCTGGATTACTTACACCAAACTCCATGAAGTCCATCTCTCCAAGGAAAGTGATAAGGCAGCAGATGGCTACTTCTCTGTGTGTTTCGATTGTATTGTGCTATTTAAGAAAAAATAAAGTATGCGTATAAACTACATGGGTGACTGCCAACAAAGTGCATTTCAAAGATACCCAAAGTCTAAAGAGTTGTCCTACCTCAAGAAGCATGTCCTTGATCTGCCTGATTCTCACTCCTTTAGCTCCTCCCCTTGATAAAATGACATCCATCAGTTTTGGGGTGCAATGGTCAAGTGTAGCCATTCAAGGCTTACAGTGGTTATTCTCTTGAACGCCTCCTTTATCTGTCGACCACACAAACACAAGAATTAAGCCTTGCAGACTATTAGCTATACTGCATTAATGAATGCTCTAATACATTATTTAAAGAGGATAGAAGTGATCTAAGGCTACCCCAAATTTTGAGGGAACAAAAACAATCTTGGTGAAGACAAGGGAGACTTCCCCACCATAACCGTGGTGTAATCTCTAATGTTTTAGCAACCCTGTTTTTGCAGAGGTTTCGAATTTACACATTGTTCACTCCCAGCCCATTTTGTAAAAAATGTGTCCCAACTTAACAAAGCACTAATGACCCTCGATTATCACACTATACTAACTGCTTACATAAAGTCTTGATGTTAAGTAGATTCACATAGCCTATGTCAGAATAATGCTATTGGAATGACATTAACAATATTTCACACAATCTGATTTTTTTTAAAAAACAAAACAAAGATACAGTTGTGGTCAAAGGTTTACATACACTTGTAAAGAATATAATATAATGGCTCTACCGAGTGTCCTGTTATTTCTAAAACTCTGATTTTTCTCTGATAGAGTGATTGGAACAGATACTTCTTTGTCACAAAAAACATTCATGAAGTTTGGTTCTTTTATGACTTTATTATGGGTTAACAGAAAAAAGTGATCACATCTGCTGGGTCAAAAATATACATACAGCAGTGCTAATATTTGGTTACATGTCCTTTAGCCATTTTCACTTCAATTAGGCACTTTTGGTAGCCATCTACAAGCTTCTGGCAAGCTTCTGGTTGAATCTTTGACCACTCCTCTTGACAGAATTGGTGCAGTTCAGTTAAATTTGATGGCTTTCTGACATGGACTTGTTTCTTCAGCATTGTCCACATGTTTTCAATGGGGTTTAAGTCAGGACTTTGGGAAGGCCATTCTAAAACCTTTATTCTAGCCTGACTTAGCCATTCCTTTACCACTTTTGATGTCTGTTTGGGGTCATTGTCCTGTTGGAACACCCAACTGTGCCCAAGACCCAACCTTCGTGCTGATGATTTTAGTTTATGTTGAAGAATGTGAAGGTAATCCTCCTTCTTCATTGTCCCATTTACTCTCTGTAAATGCTATGGTTCTTCAGCTATTACAAATGGTTCTTTAAAGAACAAAAGGTTCTTCATCCTTAGCAATCTAAGTTTGATGGTGTAAATGGCATAAATATTTAGGTAGGGGGGGGGGGGGGGGCACACACACACACACACCCCTAACCCCGCAAACCCATTATGAATATGGTGAGTTAACAAACAGTAGACACAATACACACATTCAAATACTGTACTTTAGTTTTAAATTTTAATAAGGTATTACTATTTTCTACTCCAAGGCATTACTTTTGAGATTATTATATATTTTTGAAAATATAGCAAAGATAACAATCAGAATAACTGTGTACTGTTTGTGTCTCATGATGATCTCAGCACCAAACTGAGTGGCCTGACTGTGAATCTGGGCCGTCAGCGTCTAAGACAGTGACACAGATCATCATCCATCCAAACTACAACTCTGATACCAATGACAACGACATCTGCCTCCTGCAGCTCTCCTCACCGGTGGCTTTCACCAACTACGTTTCTCCCGTCTGCCTGGCAGCTTCAAGCAGCACCTTCTACAGCGGTGTTAACAGCTGGGTCACCGGCTGGGCCGATATAGGGAGTGGAGGTCATAAAGACATCTGACTGTTTCAGAGAAATTTGACTATAATGCAGGAAACAAGTGTGCTGTCTCAGAAATATTTAGAGCAATAAAATGTTTCCATGAGGTTAAATCTGTCGAGAGTTCAAAACAAGAAAGAATCATTATGTGAATTAACCAGTCTGGAAGTGCTGAATCTGCACCGAGTCACAAAGATCCCTGGTTGAAAGAAAGTATACTTTCTGTGTAGCTGACACTGCCCCCAAGTGGTATTAGACAGTACTACATGTTGACGTCCATCTAATGTCTGTGTGAAGTTACGTTTATTTTTTTAGCACATTTAAAACCAGCAGCTGTTGTGCTTCTTCTAAAACAATGAGGTGAAGTGAGGTCATTACACTACACAAGTTAACCAGGCGACTGTGTTCTGCAGGGAGCTATAAACCCAGCAGACAAACACATGTCTCCATCTTTGCACACATGACTGCACTTTACATTTGGTGGAGCCATCACTTTGCTTGAAGGTGCATTTAATCCCTCACATCATTTATTACAAACTGATATATTTATTTTACCCCTTCAGTGTCCCTTCCTTCTCTACAAAACCTCATGGAGGTGGAGGTTCCTGTTGTAGGAAACAGACAGTGTAACTGTGACTATGGAGTGGGAAACATCACTGACAACATGATCTGTGCCGGGCTACATACAGGAGGAAAGGACTCCTGTCAGGTGATCGCTGTTTCCTGTGTTTGGCACATTTTCACCTTCTACAGTTTCCTCTCCTCAGCTTTGCTCTCAAAGGAGGATTCAGGAGGTCCAACGGTGAGCAAGCAGAACGGTCGCTGGATTCAGGCGGGAATCGTCAGTTTTGGGGAAGGTTGTGCTGAGCCGAATTTTCCAGGAGTCTACACCAGAGTATCCCAGTACCAGACCTGGATCAACAGCCGGATTTCCTCCAACCAGCTGGGCTTCATGACGTTCACGTCCACTGGGACCAACAGTGACCTCAATGTCACCTGCCCGAATAGCAGCGAGGGTCGTCCTGCTCACTCCTTCATCTTTGTCTTCTTCCATCTCCTCAGCCTCGCCTTTTGTCTCTGCTGACCAGCAGGGGGCTCCTCTGGATGCAAACAGCAGTCAGATCACTTATTGCTTATTCACACACAGCCACTGTGTGCAAACTCAGCTGTAACTTTAGAGAGAGATAAAACAGGGTTTTTTTAATTCAACAAAGTGCCACAAACACCCTGACTGAAGGCTCACCTTTAACTGTGTTATGATTTGGATTCAACTTTATTGTCCTTACACATGTATAAACACAGGGTAACGAAATACAGTTTGCATCTAATCAGAAGTGCAAGAGCAGTAAGTGCAATAGGAGCAGATTATATACAGATAAGGGTAGCATAAAAGGTGGGAATAGCTGTGAACACATTACGTACAAATAAGTGAAGTATACAGATGTTTATGTTACTGTACAGAGAGCAAAGATACAGATATACACAGATGTTCTGTTTATACATATGCACAGATATACAGATGATCTGTATTGCTGTACAGATGGGCAGATATACAGGTGTACTATGAACAAATATACAGATGTGCTACATATATACAGATGTAGCAGTGTGAGGTAAACAGATCTACAGTAGTGGAAGCGTAGCGCTCTGAACAGACTATAATAGTGAACAGTGTACGCACTTTAACAGAGACCATACTATGTGTCACGGGATGGACTGGACAGGTTTAACCAGTGTTTTTAATCATCTTGCTTGGGTTGCTGTGTTTCATCATTTTTGATCTTTTGATAACATACAGTGTTTTTTATGGTTTTATTGCATGTTTGTATAGAGATTGACAGACCACGTGACTTTCGCACATTGCATGTTGGGTACTCGTGGCAAAACAATCAAAGCAATGCATCAAACGCAAGCATTTGCTGCACCGCAAAACGTTCATTCTCCGGTTCCAATACCTTCTTGCTTTTTCTTTGCCCCCCAAAAAAGGAGTGTACAAAACGAAGGAGAACAATGCCGGACCGCACAAAGACAGACTTGATGAAAAGTCAAAGAAAAGATACGAGGAAAAAATCAAAGGAGTGAAAGGGTCAGACCCGTACGAGCGCACAGAGTGGACAAAACATGTGCTGCCCAACTTTCACCACGCTCAGATTTATAATCATACGGTTCTTGGAGTGAGCGCATACACTCATGAAGTTTAGTAACTTCAGGTCACTGCAACAAGCCCAGGTACAGTTTACCGACGGATGGGTGCAGGACCTTGAAATGCACCGAACGAAAGACCATCGTACGAACAATGTGTTCATCCATCTCTCTGCATTCAATTATTAGTTATTATTAATCTCCGACTCTCTTCCACAGCCTGTCTTCGTCTGTCTTCCTCCCCTCATTCACAGCAGATGGCCCCGCCCCTCCCTGAGCCCGCTTCTCCCAGGGGTTTCTTCCTATTAAAAGGGAGTTTTTCCTTCCTACTTTCTCCAAGTACTAGCTGAAAGGGGGTCATGTGATTGTTGGGGATTCTCTGTAATATTGTAGGGTTTATGTCTTACAATAATAAGTGTTGTTACTCACTGGTAGATCCAGTTTGGTGTCAGACATGGAAGCATTGTTCCAGGAAACAAATATTTATGTGAATGTTTCCTGGAGTACAGCATCTATTACATAATGTTACCATTAGATTTAGATTTAGATTTAGATAGAACTTTATTAATCCCTCGGGTGGGTTCCTCTGGGAAATTCGATTTCCAAAAAAGCACAGCACCGACAGAAGTTACAGAGTTATACACACACACATATATAAATACAGAGACAAATATAAATAAAATATACAAAGGGGATAAATAGAATAAATAGGAATAAAAAATAAAAATACAAGTGAATTGCACATTTCAAGTATTGAGTCTATTGCACTGTTGACTATTTACAAAAAGTATTGCACAAGGTATTGTACAGTGAGGTGCAGAGGCACTACAGCTTAGTTGTTCCCCCCTCCTTTGTCCTCCTGTTTCCCCTCCCTCTCCCCTCCAGAGAGGAGTTAAACAGTCTGATGGCGTGTGGGACAAAGGAGTTTTTAAGTCTGTTAGTTCTTGTCTTTGGGAGAAGCAACCTGTCACTGAACAGACTCTTCTGGTTGTTTATGGCCGTGTGCAGAGGATGCCCAGCATTGTTCATAATGTCCATCAGTTTCTTTAGTGTCCTTTTCTCTGCCACTGTCACCAGAGTGTCCAGCATTACAGTGTTTCATGAGAACCAGTGTCCAAAACAACCCCGCGCGCACACACACACACACACACACACACACACACACACACACACACACACAGAGCTACTTTTTGTACAATGCTTAGTCTTTTGCACTGTTGTGAGTCTGCATCGTTCTGTCGTAGCACCACAGTCTTGGAGGAACGTTGTCTCCTTTCACTGTGTACTGTACCTCTGCACATGGCTGCAATGACAATAAAGCCACCTGACTTGGAGCAGGAAACATGTGGGCACTGTACTGAATACATAAGATGAAGGTGTGATGAATGCAAACGCCTCACATTAATCTTGGTTGACGACTTCTGTGGTTCCCTCACAGGTGTCAGATTTCAACAGTGTTATAGTTCACCACAAGGTGGGTCCAGTGAGTAAGCTGCCAGTACGCCCTGTACTGAGATCAGAGTGAAACTGTCAAATCTGAAGCCCTGATCGTTTTTAATGAGTAAGAATTTCACTGAAAGTGTAAAAATGCATCAGCTGATAGACAGCAGACTTTATCTGCCTTCATTCAGATCAAACCACAAATCATGGCCGAGCTGACCGAGCAAGCCCAAAAGTGTGTGCTGTGTTAAGGTCAGGGAGGAGGGTGGGTGAGACTTGAGCTCCATTTATAGAGAGAGAAAGAGTCCATGTGAGCTCACACATGTGCCACCACATACTGCCGGCACAGTGGGACGAACATCGTGAGAGTTTGAACGTTCTCCTGTCGGGAAGAGGAGGAGCAGAGCAGAAGTGTGAAACAGATCAACTGCAGGTGGAGAGCAGCTTGTAAAGTAAGTCATTCTAAGGTGTGTTTTCACCTCACGCTGCCACGTGCAGTGGAGGTCGTGCTTGATGAATGTGGACCACGTCTTTGTTTGTAACTATTAATATTGTTCAGTCGTTCCCACGTGTCCTCTCTGTGTCCGCATTTTAAAACTGCTGACAGTAAAGAGATTTTTGTTGGCCAATCAGAAAGGTCTTTGAAACATGAAAGCAGGCTAACAGCATTAAAAGAAACATAGTGATCAGAAACATCACATCGAGTGGAGACCACAGTGGACACAGCACCAAGTTACTCATTCATTTCCAAAAGCATGGCAGTTATTTAATGCTGGGCTCGTCTTACTGACCACTCAAGGTCCTTTAAGTACCACGCTAACCAGTGTACAATCTAGAGTACTTCACAGGCACACTGGGACCATGCAAACCCCACGCAGACAGGCTGCCAGGAATCGTCTTCATGTGAGGAAACAATTCAAACAACGCACCACCGTTCTGCCACGTCACATCTAGTTAGCTTATTTTTGCTCTTTTCCAGTCACGCAGTCTAATTCTTGCACATTAAAGTAGCTCTGCAGGTCATCATCTGTCTGAAAAATGCTGTTTTAGCCCTTCGTCTCTTTTAAGGACCCCTTTCTTCTGATTGGCTGCCCCTCAAAAACACAAGGTTTGAACAGCAGTGTGCTAATATGACCACATCAGGGATATGCCCACACTGTGACTTCATAAAGATCTGATCTCTTATTTGCAGATGTTGACACATGGACAGACCTACATCATTACTGGCACTGTTGTCAGGGTTAACGTTAGTCCCAGGGTCAGTCTCTATGAAGTTAAAGTCAGCGTAATGCCCTCTAACGTGATGACACCCGATAGCTCCTACTGTGGGTCATATGAGGTCAAACTCCTCCTCCTTCCTACCCCCTCAATAATTCCTTTTGTGACAGCTCTAAGGTGAAGCTCCACCTGCTTTTTTAAAATAATAACATAAATATAGTGACCCTCAAACAGGAAAGCATCCTCGCACGTCCTCACTACCACGTGGAACTGACCACCACCAACAGCTCGCACACTGCAGAACTCCCAGTTTGTTTAGTGCTTGATGTTTCAGGCCCACGTGCTCGTCATCACCTGTCACAGGTCACAGGACCATGACCAACAGCAGGAATAACCAATGAAAACAACATCTTATGAAGCACAAACAGCTGAGAAAGCTACAAGTAATACACATCGCCTTGACATGAGGAAAAAAGACAAAAGGAAATAAGAGTAATTAAATGCAGTCACTGGTGGTGGTCACGTGACCTATATTTAAGCTAGCGCTGTCCTGTGTTTCATTGGCTGATGAAGAGCACAAACTGCAGCTCTGCAGTGTGAAAGGAGTTTATTGTTTCCACACTGACGATGGTGCACAGGAGTCCAGATGGAGGCGGGACGACTTGTAACTAGTGACTGACTCATAATCAAGATTCCTCACGGTTTAAAAAGGTAACACGACAAGACTTCACCAAACAAAGGGCGATGTCGCGCCAAGTCGCGCTGGGTGTCTCACGTTCAGCTGTAATTCATGCAAAGCTACTCTTATAGCTTTGCATGAATCAAGTCCAACAAAGAGCATTGCAAGAACTCCACAAGTTTAGGTTCATGTATATGTAACAGATGTGTTCCTGCGTTGTGTCTGACACTGACAAAGAAACGTAAAACAAACAAAGACCTCCAAGTAAATAACTTGCCCACTTGTAATCTATTACATGTAGACTCTGGGTTAATGACTTGTTTGGCCAGAGAAGTTGATTTAAGCAGTGATCTGAAAAAGTCCAGTGCTGTGTTTGGGGACACTGTGCAGGAGAGACAGGGAATCACACTCACGTCTTCCCTGTATCTCCAGCCGTCATGGCTCCCAGCTTGTCACAGGCATACAGGAGGAGGTGGTGGATGGCCATCACAGCCATCGTAGAGAACCTGCTGTTCTCTGCTGTGCTGCTGGGCTGGGCCTCGCTGCTCATCATGCTGAAGAAGGAAGGCTTCTATTCTCACCTTTGCCCTGGTAAGACCGCTGTAAAATGACGTCTGTTTCATTAAAAGAAACAATGCACTGCAGGAATCATCCACAAGCAGGCGCCTCTTTCACTTTAGCCTTGCAGTATTTAACCTTGCTAGAAATGAGGATATTGTGGCACGAGGTGCTTTCGGTAGCTGAAGCAGTTTCTCAGGGTCTTTATTTGGTCGTCCTGATTTGCTTCTTCTATGACCCGTCCCAGGAAACGAGACTGCGGACACGAATGCGACTTTCATGCAGGGCAACGATTGGAAGAGTTGTGTGGAACAAGAGGAGATACTGAATCTCGGCTTCACCATCGGATCCTTCCTCTTGAGCGCAGCCACATTACCCCTGGGGATCTTGATGGACAAATATGGGCCACGACCACTGAGACTCATTGGCAGGTATGACAGCTAAATGAACCAATCAAAGACACTTTAAACTTTAGTTCATGTTCTGAGTGAAAAGGTTTGAGGGCTGATTGCATCATCACGTGTGAGTTTAACTGTTGGGCTGAGCAGCTTGGCAGGGATGCCTGATTTAGTGTCAAACAGAGTGAAATGTGAGGTACTCAGACGTCTGTGTCTTTATGTATTTCAGTTCATGTTTCGCAGCCTCCTGCGCCATAATAGCTGCTGCTGCGTATGACCCTGAAGGTGAGGAAACACGTCAGCACACACAAAGGCAAACTCTAGCAGAGACATATTTGTAGTTTTAGTATGCCACCCTCCCTCCTCATTATGATATAACACTGCCATGTTTACAACGTCCACCTCTGGTCAGGGAAAGTAGACAGGAAGTGACACTTGGTTTCATCACAGCTGAAGGTATTTCTCGTTTGGTCCATCAGTCCTGTCGGGCCTCATCTTCCTGGCTGTGTCCTTGAATGGTTTTGGAGGAATCTGCCTGACCTTCACTTCACTCACAGTACGATTTCCACTCACACACGCACACTCACACACACAGACACACAGACACACTCACACACACACACACACACACACACAGACACACAGACACACTCACACACACACACACAGACACACACACACTCACACACACACACACACACAGATACTCACACAGACACACACACACAGATACACACACACTCATACACACACTCACACACACACACACAGATACACACACAGACACACACACACTCACACACACACAGACACACACACACATAAGGGCGATCGTGGCTCAAGAGTTGGGAGTTCGTCTTGTAATCGGAAGGTTGCCGGTTCGAGCCCCGGCTTGGACAGTCTCGGTCGTTGTGTCCTTGGGCAAGACACTTCCCCCGTTGACTGCTGGTGGTGGTCAGAGGGCCCGGTGGCGCCAGTGTTCGGCAGCCTCGCCTCTGTCAGTGCGCCCCAGGGTGGCTGTGGCTACAATGTAGCTGCCATCACCAGTGTGTGAATGTGTGAATGACTGGATGTGTAAAGCGCTATATAAATACAGGCCATTTACCATTTACACACACACTCACACACACACACACACACTCATACACACACACACACACACTCATACAGAGGCTCTCACACACACACACACACACAGACACACACACACTCATACAGAGGCTCACACACACACTCATACACACACACACTCACACACACTCACACACACAGACACACACTCACATACACACAGACACACACACACTCACACACACACACACACACACTCACATACACTCATACACACAGACACACACACACTCACACACACACACACACACACTCATACAGACGCTCTCACACACACTCACATACACACACACACTCACACACACTCATACACACAGACACACACTCATACACACAGACACACACACACTCACACACTCACACACACTCATACACACACTCATACACACAGACACACTCATACACACAGACACACACACTCACACTGCCTTTTCTGGCATTTCAAACCTCTGGGGATGAGTAAGTTACCATCAGTGACAACCAAACACGACCTTTCAGGGGAACTAACTTGACGTTCAGTTTGTGTCACGTGCCTCTCAGTGTTGTTCACAGTGTTGTGAGTGGACATACTGTACAAAGAGTGATGCAGTCGCTGTGCTGGTCTGTGTGGTAGAGAGAGAGATGAGTATGAACGCACAGCTGCTGATTTCACAGAACACAAACATAAGGCTTTGTGTTTATGTTGATGAAGTGCCTTGCATCTGCATTCTATCTTGCAACCACCAGATGGCGATAGCTGCGACTGCAGAAGTCTATGGTAAATGGCATATTCAGTTTTTTGCAGCCGGAATGGAGGCACCAGAAACATTTATCACGAGGGGTCAATCGAGTTAAAGTCAGTTATAACAAGTTCACTCAGCAGTGATGGGAAGCAGAGACTTGCACATGGAACAAAGTTCGCAGTATGATGCAATATATACACTGCTGGGCATCAGACTGCCCCATATCCCTACGTTTCCATCTGCCCCAGGTCCAAACTCCAACCACCTGTCCACACAGTCAGATGCAGAACATACTTAGAGTGTGTGTGTTTTCAAAAACTTGTTCTAAATTCAGCAGCAGTCCTTCAACCAATCACAAAGCTGGCTGGTCAACACACCCTCCCACGCCCCTGTCAGCCCCTCACTCCATTGGTCTCTCTCCTACAGACCTAAAATAACATGAGCCTGAGTGGGTGTGTGTAGGTGAGTGTATTGTTTGTTAAGGGTTCAGGTCAGGTAGGGCAACAAGCCGATATCTTAGGGTTAAAAACAGTGTCTAAGTGAATGTTCCAAGTGTACCCATATGGAAAAGAAATCGTAAAAACATATATGATTTACTCATGAAAGTGGCCACTTTCATGAGCAAATCATATATGTTTTTAGTAAGTATACAAAACATACAAGTTTCATTATATAATTTTTTAAGGGATCTTATATGTGTTTTCACTCTTGTATGCTTTTCATACAAGTTTCATACAAGAGAGATAATAACTTTATAAGATTTATATATATCTTTTCCATATGGGTAATGCTGGCTGAAGTTATTGAGACACAATGGTGTGTGTGTGTGTGTGTGTGGGGGGGGGGGGGGGGGGGGGCTCTTACATAAGTACCTGATATATATAGTCAGTAACACTTGTTTAGCTTTGATAAAGCTGCCGTATAATAACTGGTTCCCAGCTCTTCCAGCATCCACATGTCAAAGTGTCCTGTCCACAAATCCAGTGATGATGTGAGCGAGTTAGAAACAGTCAGAAACAGTCAGAAACAGCACCAGAAGACATGAAGTAACGTGCCGGGTGGCTTGCAGTAAAACACTTTGAGTGCTCAGCCAGAATAGAAAAGGAATAAATCAGACATGAAACCAAGTGTGTGCTAGTTTATGTAAAACTGAATATTCAGCAGAAATTTAAGAAACCAGCCGGCCACGATCCAGAGTGGCTGCAGCATGTTACTGTGAAACAACAATGACTCTTTTTGCATTTTCATTTTATAGATAGATAAATATGTATAACATACCATACATATACTGTATATACATATGCATATGCATCAATATTAACATTCTTGTCTAGTTATCGGATTTATGTAGCTACGGGCTTGTGCTTCATGTTAATTTGCAATGAATTAACACAAAAAGACCCACTGGTGTCATTCTGTGGAACTGACCTGCAGCTGGTGTTGTGATATTTGTGGTTGGAACTTCATGCTTATGCTTTATAAGCTGTGTGTGCACAGAGGCAACACAGCGATGGAAAAGAGGGGAGGGCTGATAAGAATGGAGAGCCAAGGCAAACCTACAACATGGGAACATTACTCTGGGAAGGCATGACTTCAGCTGAACCTGAGGCTGTAGACAGACAAATAAAACCCAGTGATATTTACACTGGGGCAAATGAGGGCAATGTACAAACAAAGAAACTGACGGCCTGTTGCATGCTATAGCTGAATTCTCCGATATTATCGGTTTCATTTCATTTCATTTATGTAAACAAAGAGTGTTTCTCATGACACCTTCAGCGTGAACACTTGTGACACCATAGTTACAACCCCAATTCAAAAAAGAAGTTAAGACGCAACGTAAATAAAAACAGAACTCAATGGTTTGTAACTCTGACAAAGCCATGTTTTGTTTCCACAGTATAACATAAAAATGATTTTAAATATTTAAACTGAGACATTGTATCATTTGATTTAAAAAAAATGGCTTGTTTTGATTAATGGGAGCAACAAAAGGCCAAAAAGGTAAACGATACTAAAAAGAAACAGTTAGAGGAAAACACGGTGACTGTACTGCTCTCTCTATGTGTTGAACTCCCTGAGCGTGAACAGCCAGCCAAACTCAAGAGCCAGGGAGGTGAGCGTACTTGCTCCTCGAACATAGTGTTGAACTGACATCATTGAACTGGAGTGAAACTAGAAACACATAAAACTAAACTCTTAATGATTGTCATACAATCAGCAGGTAAGTGTATTTAGCCACTAACATAGGAGACTTCAAGATAAGCATCCTGTAGATATACAATCTGATATTAATACAAAGAACAATAAGCAGGTAGTGGGCAAGTGTACACTTGTATCATTAGCTCAGAAGCTACGACCTATAACTACTGCACTTCAAGGAAGGTACAAAATAATGTCTCAAACACCCCATTACTAATTGTCTAATATACAAAGAACTGACTGAACTTACTTTTGCTTTCTGAAGGAGTATTTTGGATTCAACTCAAAAGATTTCAAAGGTGTAGCCATGCTTTCCCCACTGTTCCTGTCTATGCACATGTCAAAATAAAGGCTTTCCTGTCTATTCGGATGTCAAAATAAAAGCTTCACAAATTTCTGATGTATAACAATAGAAATACAATTTCCTCTTATTTGTCTCATTAGCATGTGAACATAGTCAAAACAGAACAGTGACTCAGAATCAGAATCAGAATGGGTTTATTGCCAGATGTTGAGGTTTACAACATTAGGAAATTGCTGCGGTGCTTCAGTGCAAACAATAAGAATTAAAGTGCTATGTAGAAAGAAAGATATGTGCATGAGATATACATGAGATATATACATGAGAATAAGAATTATGAGTGCTACGTAGAAAGATATATACATGAGTGCAGGTGGTGATCAGTGCCAGACATGAAATGATGCAGTGACACAGCGTAGGGTCATGTGTTAGTGGCGGGGACAGTCATGTGGTTATTGTTCATGTGTCCAACAGCAGAGGGGAAGAAACTGTTCTTATGGCGAGAGGTTCTGGTGCGAATGGACCGGAGCCTCCTGCCTGAGGGGAGCAGGTCAAACAGACTGTGTCCAGGGTGAGAAGGGTCAGCTGAGATCCGAGCTGCACGCCGCAATGTCCTGGAGGTGTACAGGTCCTGCAGAGATGGGAGTCTGCAGCCAATCACCTTCTCAGCAGAGCGCACAACACGCTGCAGTCTCTGTTTGTCCCTGATAGTGGCTCCAGCGTACCACACGGTGATGGAGGAGGTGAGGATGGACTCGATGATTGCGGTGTAGAATTGCATCATCGTCCGTGTTGGCAGGTTGAATTTCTTCAGCTGCCTCAGGAAGTACATCCTCTGCTGGGCTTTCTTGATGACGGAGGTGATGGTGGGCTCCCACTTCAGGTCCTGGGTGATGGTGGTACCCAGGAAGCGGAATGAGTCCACAGAGGTGATGGGGGTGTCAGACAGGATGATGGGGGGGAGTGGGGCTGTGTGTTTCCTGAAGTCCACAATAATCTCCACTGTCTTCTGGGCATTCAGCACCAGGTTGTTGTGGCTGCACCAGGACACCAGACGTTCAACCTCCCTCCTGTAGGCAGACTCATCCCCGTCCGAGATGAGCCCAATAACGGTGGTGTCATCTGCAAACTTGATTAGCTTGACAGACTGGTGGGTGGAGGTGCAGCAGTTGGTGTACAGGGAGAAGAGCAGAGGAGAAAGAACACAGCCCTGAGGGGAGCCAGTGCTGATGGTCCGGGAGTCCGAGACATTCTTTCCCAGCCTCACGTGCTGCTTCCTGTCCGTCAGGAAGTCAGTGATCCACCGGCAGATGGGATCAGGCACATTCATCTGGGAAAGCTTGCCTCGGAGATGGTCTGGAAGGATGGTGTTGAAGGCAGAGCTGAAGTCCACAAACAGGATCCTGGCGTAGGTTCCTGGGGAGTCCAGATGCTGCAGGATGAAGTGTAGGGCCATGTTGATGGCGTCGTCTACAGACCTGTTGGCTCTATATGCAAACTGCAGGGGGTCCAGGAGGGGGGCCGTGAGGGTCTTGAGATGGGAGAGAACTAGGCGCTCAAATGACTTCATGACCACAGATGTCAGAGCCACGGGTCTGTAGTCATTTAGTCCAGTGATCCTAGGTTTCTTGGGGACAGGGATTATGGTGGAGGACTTGAAGCAGGCAGGCACATGACATGCCTGCAGTGAGGAGTTGAAAATGCCAGAAAACACTGGGGCCAGCTCGTTTGCACAGTGTCTGAGGGTGGCAGGAGACACGCCGTCTGGGCCGGGAGCTTTCCAAGCATTCAGACTCTTAAACTGCTTCCTCACACCTTCTTCATGAATATGAAGAGTTGTGGTGGGAGGAGGTGGTGTAAAATCTTCTTTTGTGTGGGGTGAGGAGGGGGGTGTTGTAGGTGAACAGTTTGAAGGTGGTGATGGCTCTATGGAGGGGGGAGAGGTGGGGGAATGAGTGTCCAAAGTGCCTCTATTGTTGGGGCCGTTGGAGGTGTGAAGGCTGCCTGATGGCTCGTCAAAACGACAGTAGAAGTCGTTAAGGGTGTTGGCTAAGAGCAAGTCATCAGTGGAGTGGGGGGTTTTAGGCTTGTAGTTTGTGATATTCCTAAAACCTTTCCACACAGAGGCCGAGTCATTCTCTGAGATCTGCTGCTGCATCTTCTCAGAGTGCTGATGTTTGGCAATGTCCACTTCTTTAGTGAACCTGTACTTGGCCTCTCTGTAGCAGTCCCTGTCTCCGCTTCTGAACGCCTTACTCTTTTCCAGCCACAGCTTTTTGAGTTTAGGGGTAAACCAGGGTTTGTCATTGTTATAACTCACCCTGGTGTGTGATGGCACAATGCTGTCCTCACAGAAGTGGATATAGGAGGTGACAGTGTCCGTAAACTCGTCCAAGCTGTTAGAAGCAGCCTTCATTGTGTCCCAGTCTGTGGTCTCCAAACACGTGCGAAGCTCCTCCACAGCCTCGTTGCTCCACAGTTTTTTGGTCCTCACGACAGGTTTGGAGAGCTTCAGCCTCTGCCTGTACGCGGGGATCAGGTGGATCATGACGTGGTCAGAAAGTCCGAGTGAAGCGCGGGGCACCGCGCGATAGGCCCCGCTGATCGTGCTGTAACAGTGGTCTAATGTCCTCTCCTCTCTGGTCGGGCATTTAATATACTGCTTGTATTTCGGAAGCTCATGGCTCAGATTGGCTTTGTTAAAGTCCCCAAGAGCAATAATGAGAGAGTCCGGGAATGTCCGCTCCATGTGGAGAATCTGCTCCGCGAGTGCGCACTGAGCTGCTTGCGCATCCGCGTCTGGCGGGATGTAAACAGCGGCCAAGATGAATGAAGCAAACTCCCGCGGAGAATAAAACGGTTTGCAGTGAATAAAAAGATATTCCAGAGAGGGAGAGCAGTGCTGAGCAATCACTGTTACATCTGTGCACCAGCCACTATTGATGTAGAAGCAGACACCTCCACCTTTGGTTTTACCGGAGAGAGCGGCCTGCCGGTCCGCGCGCAGCAGATGAAAGCCCTCCAGCTTGAGCGCGCAGTCCGGGATGTCCTCACTGAGCCACGACTCCGTAAAACATAAGACACAGGAGGAGGCAAAGTCTCTGTTCATGCTTCTCATCAGGGCCAGTTCGTCAATCTTATTGCCGAGTGAGCGTACATTAGAAAGGAAGATCCCAGGAAGGGCCGTTCTCAGTCCGCGTTTCCTCAAACGCACGAGTACGCCGGCTCGCTTACCTCTCTTTCGACGTCTCACTTTCCTGGTCAGAGTCAGCAGTAAATCTGCCGCAGATGCGACAAATATTGGAAATAAATCCACAGGCGTTGTAGTCCTGCAGTTAAGGAGCTCTTCTCTGGTGTAAGAATATCCAGAGGAGTGCCCAGACACAGAAGAAATGCACAAAAACAAGACAAAAGTAACGCACTGAAGCACCAGGGCATCCATACGCGGCGCCATCTTGGTTTATGACTCATCAGGTTAACTGACCACAGGTCAGTAACAGAAGTGAAAAATAGATAAATAACCCCGCATCTAGAAACTGTTCAGATATCTCAGAATAATGTCCGTCAGTGTGAAACTGTGAAGACTGTGTCATCGTAAACTGTACGTGATAGCAAAGGATTCTGAGAATGTGGAGAAACCTCCGAGCACAACCATCGAACCTGGAACTGATGGATGTGTGTGCGTTAAGAACAGGCACGATGGTGCCGTTGAATCAGGGACTGGGCTCAGAAACACCTCCAGTAGTGATGGTCTGTGAACACAAGTGCAGCTTCTGTTGTTCTTCGAATGAAGGTGTGTGAGAAATGAAGGTGTGTTATTCATATCTGTGATACAAATATGTAACACACACAGCAGCTGCTTATGACCACTGCTGCTACAACAGTGTAAGTGTAAAGATCAGAGCAGGACAGCGCTGATCCACAGGAAACGACACGAGCAGAGCCTTTGAGACAAAACAGAGACGCTTCTTCTTCATACTGTCATAGTCAATATACACCACGTTCCAAATTATTATGCAAATAGTGTTTAAGTGTTATAAAGATTAAATAAGTTGTTTTTCAATTAAACCCGTGGATGGGATTGTGTCTCAGGACTCTTTGTATCACTGAAATCAATCTCGGACACCTGTGATCAGTTGTTTGCAAGGTGAGCCCAATTAAAGGAAAAACTACTAAAGGAGGATGTTCCACATTATTAAGCAGGCCTCCATTTTCAAGCAATTTAGGAAGGAAAAATGATCTCTGCTGAAAAGCGTGAAATAGTTGACCGCCTTGGACACGTAATGAAAACCTCTTTCACGAAAATTTACGTGTGATCACCATAATGTTAAGAGATTTGTGGCTGAGTCAGAGCACACATGGGTTCGTGCAGATAAAGGCACAATGATGAAGGTTTCTGCCAGAGAGCAGCTGCTAAAAGGCCATTACAAAGCTGCAAACAGACATTTCAAGCTGCTGGTGCCTCTAGAGCCCTGCGAACGTCAAGCTGTAGGATCCTCCAGAGACCGGCAGCTGTGCATAAACCTTCTATTCGGCCACCCCTAACCAATGCTCACAAGCAGAAACGGCTGCAGTGGGCCCAGAACCACATGAAGACTAATTTTCAAACAGTCTTGGTCACTGATGAGTGCAGCGCCACCCTGGATGGTCCAGATGGATGCAGAGGTGGATGGCTGGCTGCATCGTCAGCTAAAAGGTAGTGGAGTCGTTTTTGAGCTGGAATCACGGGGAGAGTTTCAGACTGACCACTTTCTTCCTGGTACAAAAAGAAGAACTGTGCTTTCTGCAACACAACCATCTTCATGCAAGACAATGCACCATCTCATGCTACGAGGCACACCTCTGCATCTTTGGCTGCTATCAGCATAAAAGGAGAGGAACCCATTCTTCCCTGACCTCAATCCTACTGAGAACCTTTGGAGCATCCTCAGGTAAAAGAATATGAGGGTGGGAGGCCGTTCACATCCAAACAGCAGCTCTGAGAGGCTATTCTGACATCCTGCAAAGACATTCAAGCAGAAGCTTTCCAAAAACAAGTTCCATGGATGCAAGAATTGTAAAACTGCTATCAAATAAGGGGTCCTGTGTTATTGTGTGACTTGACCTGTTAAGATGTTTTTGATTGAAATAACTTTTGATGTCAGTGAAATTGATCTACTAATGCTGCAAATTCAACAAATGACCATTTTCAATTCTCTACAACCTATAAAATCTTTTGAAACTCTGTGTGCGTAATCATTTGGAAGGCGCTGTAGTAACTTAACACAGGACGTGTTGATTAAAGTCTCTCCTGACATGCACTGTGCAGCTTGTTAAAATAAGATGATGTTAGTCAGTAGAAAAGCAAAAGGATGAGCCTTTGGCTGGATCCAAGCTCACCCCAGAGTGCAGAGTTATAGATAGAGTGAACTCTGAGTAAATGCAGTCATGACTAAAATTATGAACGGCTGTGTGGATTTGACACAACTGAAACCATATTACAGCCCAGTGCATGCTGTCACGGTGGCTCTGTCTTACAGAGCTGTACAGTTTACACCCAAACCACCAACTGAACATCTTCCTGTAGAGAAAAAATATTTTCACATTTCCACTTCATGTATCCCTCCACTCTCTGACTCTTACACTAATTTGTTGTTTAAGCAACACTTAATGAATGAATGTAACTACAGAGTTACAGTGTAGCCGCTTGGCTACATAAGTAACGTTTGAATAAATTAAGACAAATGATGTATTAAATGTAATCCTCCAAATATATGAAACTGATGCAAGTTTCAACTGAGTATTACAGCCTGTAGTGTAACTGAGCCACATTCATGAGGCGGCACTGTTCCACGTGTGTCTATACTTAGAGTGACACACACGTGTGCACACACACACTCGCACACCCAAACACACACACGTCTGGTTTGCTCTCCTCGTGGGGACCTGGATTTTGGTCCCCACCAGTATAGTAAGAACCCATAGACACACACACATACACACACGGCACGACTTTTTTCCCCTGTGTTTGTACAAAGCTTTTAAGAGCGCCACCTGCTGGTCACTTATTAAAATGTACAACTGTAGAGAAAATGTTGAAAGCTCTGAAGCTTTTGTCCTTGGACAGAAACTCAGATTTGCTCCGTGTGACAGCACGATCGTTTCTCTCTCTCATCTAGCTGCCGAACATGTTTGGGAACATTCGATCAACCATCCTCTCCCTGATGATTGGCTCTTATGCTTCTTCAGCTGTCACCTTCCCCGGTGTCAAGGTACAGACACACACTCACACACCTCGTTGAAAGGTGGAAAACCTTTCTTGGCTGAAAGCTAAAAGATATTGCTTGTTAAACTGTAGCAGAAGGGTTGTAAACTGTAGGGAACATGAAAGAAAGCAAAGGGGGCAGAAGGACCAAAAAGCTGATGACAGAGAGTACAGTGGACAGGAAACAGGAAGAAGAATAAACAAGAGACAACACTGGGCGGAAATAAAAGGGAGGATACTGCCGTGAGATTTCACATTAACAGTAACTAAAGGTCAAGTTTGCAGCATCATGCACACGTTTTACCTTTCCTTTATTCACCTCAACCCTGAAATCTCTTCCCTCATGCTTCTCTGTCCTACTCCTCCTCCTCCTCTCCAGGTGATTTATGACCTTGGCGTCTCTTTCCGGGTCATCATGTGGGTCTGGGCTGGAATGGCGTGCACTGTGATCCTAAACTGCTTCCTGAACTGGCCCACTGAATCTTTCCCTGCACCCGAAGACATCAGATACACGTCAGTTTTAACAGAATAGACGAATTAACACTGGAAACTGTGTCAGACGTTTAAAAGTAGAACACAAGTCTCATGATGAGACAGTTGTGATCAGTATGATTGCTCCTACAGAGCGTAGTGATCATATCTGAACTGTAAGATAAGATAAAACTTTATTGATCCCACAACGGGGAAGTTTTTGCGTCACCTCAGCTCAGGTACAGATATCAGAAGGAAATACAAAAATACAAATAAGTACAATCAATGAAAAAAGTAAGATAATACACTACATACAACGGTAGCATACACAGTATGTGACTATGGATATGGTTGGAAATATGGAAGACATCAACTATATAGCTTGACATAACTATTGTACCACTACTATTCCTATTTATAGACATGTACACCTTAAATATGCATATGTATACATATACATGCATATACACCTGCACATGTCCGTACACATGGAAGGTCCATTATGCATGAAGTGGTGAGCGTGGATGCTCCCTGGATTCCCACAGCGGTACCAGTTTGGGGTGATTCCATTCTCCCTGAGAGATTTCTCCAGGGACGACACAAAAACCTGAGTGCAGGATGCAGAACTGAGAGCGCTGAGAGTCGACTAAAGCTCACAATGGAAAGAGACATGAACAAAACACAGAGAACAGAAGAGTGACAACAACACCTGGGACAGCTGTGCACAGGCTGCTCAGAGGACAGAGTCATTGCAGTCGGTTAGGCTATAAATCACTGCCTTCAGACTAATATAGATATTGACGAGGGAATCGCTCCTCATGTTGTGACTTCATGTTACCCACTCATGTCAGCTGTCACGAGGCTTCATGATGAACCTTTCCCATGTGTTCTGAGTTTTACAGATTCAGTAACGTCAGCTGTGGTTTCGGGCACGTTTTATGAGTATCTCCAAAAGTCTTCAACTTAAAACATCTTTGAGATAGTGGGAATTGCACATTATGACTCTTCCCATTACATTCTGTGTGTTTTTTTCCTCTTAACAGTAAAAGGGTGAAGATAAGTGGGGTTGTGACAGAGGACAGCGTGACCGGGGACAGGAATATCACCCACATGACTGCAATGGAAGACACAATGGGATCCAGACAGACAGTACCTGAGCACACAGACCCCCACAGCACAGCCCAAGGTATTTGTTTTGTTATTTTGGCTTTAGTTTAAGTTGAGCTTGCTGCCAACACTCTCAGTGATTTTATTCTCAAAAAAATCAAGCTCCCATCGTCCGAGCGATCATCTATGGCTCCCTTGCCTTTGATGAGGGTTAAGTGTTGCCCCGAGTCCAGAAAAACACCGTCAGGGTCTTGTTCACGAGGGGAGAGTCGACCAGTGGTTGACAGACCAGTGGTCCAGCATCTGCAGTGATGAAAGTGATGGGAAAATGGTAACTGGCCTGCATTAGTATAGTGCTTTACTCAGTCCCTGAGGACCCCAAAGCACTTTACCCTACATTCACACACTGGTGATGGCAAGCCACACCTGCCGGACACTGGCGCCACCGGGCCCTCTGACCACCACCAGTAGGCCAACATGGGGTTAGTATCTTGCCCAATGATATTTGGCATACAGCCAGGGGGGAGCCTGGGATTGAACCACCGACCTTCTGATTAGTGGCTGACCTGCTCTGCCATCGGAGCTACAGCCACCCCTGGGCTTTCTAGTCTTTAAAGACTTGTGTGCACTGTAAACTACCATGAACAGCAAAATGAACTGTGTGAGAATCTGCGATGGACCTGAACTCTCAGTGAACTGAAAGAGTTTTGGCTGGAACCTGCACGGCTCTGAGGTCTGTATCTGCTGAACCAAAAGCTAAATGTACATTCATACATTTTCTCTCTTTGTCTCCTTCTTCAGCGTCTGTGCCGCTCTGTCATTCTGTGTGTTCTCCCATATTCCTGTGGAGTGTTATCACCATGGCGATGACACAGCTGAGGCTCATCTTCTTCATGGGTGCTATGAATAAGATGATGGAGTTCCTAGTCACCCACGGCGACCCCAACCGTAAGAATAATGGTCCATTTTCTATTTTTTAAATCTAAATGCTCCATGGTTTATTTCATTGGCCCTGCGACAGACTGGCGACCTGTCCAGGGTGTACCCTGCCTCTCGCCCCATGACAGCTGGGATAGGCTCCAGTTTTGGTATTCCTTATGTGGTTTTTAAAAAAACTCTATATCAAGTGTTTAGTGTTCTGCTGGGTGAAAGTTAAGGTTATGGCACAGAATTCACATCATTTTTATTCTCATCAAACCATTTAGTAAACCCTCTCACCACATGAATGCAGGCAATCTGGAAAAGACTGCTTTACCATAGTTTCACCGTAGCATAAAGGCAATCACTCAGATCTGCAATGAGCTTCCTTGTAAGGTGCACATTGGAGCCAAATCATCAAATCAAAGGGAACATGGTTTCAGCGTTTCTTTTATTTGTCACTTGTTTATAGGGCCAAAGTGAGTGTGCTGCTAATGAGAATAATTGCTGTTAACCCGTCTCTGGTAATCCCTGACCTGCTGCTGTCTCTTTCAGCCTCTGAGGAGCTACAGAAGGAGGTGGAAAAACAAGGTATAAACCAAAACACTCAGTTCTAATGGTGCACACACATGACTGCTGTCCACCGAGACTCGACCCAGGACCAAGACCTGTTTGGGTCCTGACTTAAGATTCAGATTGGTTTTACTCTGTGGAAGGAACATGTTAGACTTACAAGAAAGCACCTTGAACAGTGAGTTACTCAGATTTCATGGGAACTTCGTGATTCATTTTCTAGAGATCAACCAAATGCAATTTTCTTGGCCAATTCAAAATTGCAGCTGTTTTGTAAAAGGCCAATACCTGCTTTGATCGGCTCTGAGCTCTTGTTCTTGTGCTATGACTAGATGCAAGTGTAACACACCCAAAGAAAGATTCTAGGTCTGACCAACCGTCTCAGTCGTGGGCAAAAAGATGACAGTCAGTAAAATTCTAAAAGATAATTTATTGACAAAAAATATCAAGAGATAAAAGATAAAACAGTCCAGTGTCCCATTTATGAATCAAATAAAAACACACAGTCCCAAGGCCAGAGCCAGCTATGCCACACAGCCAGTTACACTCCATGTGTTGCCTGTAACAGGGTTAGAAGTTGTCCTTGGAGACCCACCACCCTGCAAGCATATAGCCAGTGGTCACTCCAGCCTCTGCAACTCTGCTACCTTTAGGCTGTGGCATATAATAGGCCCTGGCCTGCACAGAGAGACAAAACTACACTTTCACTATAGAATTCATAGGACAAAACCCATCCATCCCAAACATATCTGATTTCATCACATTACATACCTGCACAGAGAGACAAAACGACACAGTGTTTGTAGTGTGGGCTATAAGTAGACCAGTGTATCAGTGCAATCAAGTACACCTGCCTCTAATTAGTCCAACTCCATTCCACCCATTGGCTCACCAAAAATGTGACACACACAAAACCACTCCCAACCCAGTGCAACTTCACACAATAATATGGAGCTGAATTAACACAGGTACATTAGTCTACCATGTTACACCCCTCCCTGCTGAAATGGTCATTGTCCCAATGACCATGTAATCTATAAATATTAGTCTCCAAATCTCTGTGGAGGCAGTCCTTTGGTTGTTCTTGTTGACCGTCTGGGTTCTTGATGAATGAGTCCTGTCTCCATGCCTTCTGGGCCAGCCTCGAGAGGGATTTCTGTAGGAAGCCAAAACCCGACCCAGGGTGGAGCAGCTGGAGATCTACCAGTGTGTGGCCATGCATTTCCAGTTTTTAAATCTTCCTGCCTGGCTGTCTCCACCTCACTCCTAGAGTTCTGCATATCTTGTTGCATAGGTAGCAAACAAGGTCTCATTAAGTTACGATGCATCACTTTCTCAACATTTCCCCCTTCTTGTCTAATTACATACACCGGCAAATCAGGATCTGCTTGTTTTATGACGACATAAGGTTGCTGCTCCCACCTATCTGCCAACTTACCTCGGCCCCTTGCTCTCAAGTCCTGTAGCAATACTCTCTCTCCAGGCAGCAATGGAAGAGCATCTGCTTTCAGGTCATGATATTTCTTTTGCCGGGACATTTCAGAGTCTCTATGGTCTTGAGCTTTTCGGAAGGCATACTGCAGCCGTCTCTGATGGTATTGCACCCAGTTGCTTACAGAAAAACAGCCCACATTTTCAGTAAGGCCCATCAGCCGATCCTGGGGAAGAAATCCATGCCTTCCAAACATCAAATAATGTGGTGAATATCCTGTAGAACTGTGCACTGTATGGTTATATACCTGGATCATCTCAGGCAGGTGATCTCGCCAGTTTCTCCTCTCTTCACCTAATGTGCCCAGCAACCCCAGAAGAGTCCGATTAAGCCGTTCACAGGCCCCATTTCCAGCTGGGTGATAGGGTGTTGTATGATCCTTCTTTATACCATACAATTCACACAGCTCCTGCACTAGTTGCGATTCAAAGTTAGGACCTTCATCTGACAGCAGTCGTCTCGGTGCACCAAAGGGCTGAATTACCTTGCTCCAGAGTGCTTTAGCTGTCGTCACTGCAGTCTGGTCTTTTGTAACTGCAGCCCAAGCAAATTTACTGAAGTGATCCACCATGACCAAAACATTATGATACAGATCTTCTGGACCGTTTGTGACCCGTGGTAGGTACCTATTTAAAATAGGACAGAGCCGTAGGCGCACAGTCAGTTTAAAAGAGTTTAATTTTTAATACAAAATAAAAGAAACAGTGTAACAGCAGCACCTAAAAACAATTAAAAACGTTACCTTATTAAAAACGATAAAACTGTACGATTGCCCGTGAGACAGGACAAGCGCTGCGGGGAACAGTTTAAAAACAAATCGACATAGCACACAGGTTAAAAATGGACGGCAACTCACACATGACCCCAAATGGGTAAAACACTATAGAAAAAAAGGCAAATCTTCGGTGCCGTCTTCACTCGGGCCCCCCGCTGTGCATGCAAAAGCGGGGAGGCAAAAAAAGGATTTGTTTTCCCTGCAGCGCCTTCACCGCCTGCGAATCAATATCTGTGGTGCCTACTGATACAGAAAAAGTAAAACAAAAAAACAAAACCATCGACAGCCGCAGCAGTCAGTCCGTCGACTTACACCAGTTTAAAACAAATTAAAACACACTGATGTGTCGGGTCCTTTGCCCGCAGCCAGAAATCCACCTGGCAAAGCAGCAGCTCGGTACTCTGTGAATAAAAGGCAGGCGATCACTAGCTGGACAATAAAACACAGGAATATTCCTCCACTGAATTGGTTTTGTTACCTGTCCACAAGTTCGTGTCACACCCTAATAAATGTGGGTCAGTGGCGATGAAGTCCACTATACCGTTCTCACGGGAGCACCTCTGCCAACAGCCAGCGCTCAAGTGGTACATTTTTGTGTAACCTACCGTTCTAACAGAAGTTTAGGGGAGGACGCGTATCAGACTTTCATAGTTAAGAAACACCAACTTGCCCAACTCGGACCAAGCGCTCGCAGCTTCAGGTTTGCAAAGGAATACCCAATTGCCCACACCTGCGCTTATGAAAGGAGCGAAGACCAGCTCCGTCCCAAGTCTCCAGGTCTCACCTGTCACACACCTATAGACAAAAAGTCTACAGACAACAGTTCCATGGGTGCAGATGTCTTAATGGGAATCAACGGAGCATGTTTCGCAGCAGCCGCTTTACGCAGGACACAGGCATTGCATTGGGAACACCAATTTATAACATCAGTATTTAATTTGGGCCAGAAATATCTTCTTTTAATGAGGGATATTGTTTTTTCTGGGCCCCAGTGTCCTGCATATTCATGGTACAGTTGCCATATAGAATACTTCTCACCCTCAGGAACCAAAATTTGAACTACTGGATCGACCTCCTTGGTATCATGTGATGTCCGACACAGCACTCCATCTTTTAGTGACAGTCGTTCCCAGTGCCGCAGAAGTTAGAACAGGTTTAGACTCCTGTTGCCTCTCACGCTTATTTGGCTGATGGCCCCTCTGTAGATAACAGGCCACCCTTCTTAGCGTTGAGTCCTCCCCTTGCAAGGCAGACCACTGAGATGGCGTGCGTTCAGGAAACAGAGGCACACCACAGGTTACATTTTGTAAACCCTCCTGGTTAGAGTTGCTTACGCCAACACACATTGCTCTGACCACATTTACTTCAACCTGTTTAAAGGATGGAACCTCTACTTCTTCCCTTTGTCCCTCTGTAGCCTCAGTTACTACAGGTGATGGATATCTGGATAGTGCATCTGCACTCTGATTAATACGCCCTGGCCTATATTTGATCTCAAATTGAAAACTAGCCAGGCGTGCTGCCCATCTCTGCTCTAAGCTACCAAGTTTGGCTGAACTCAAATGTACCAAAGGGTTATTGTCTGTGTAAACTGTAAAGGGTACACAATACAGATATTCAGCAAATTTCTTGGTTACTGCCCAGGTCAAGGCCAGAAACTCAAGTTTGAAGGAGCTATAGTTCTTATCATTTTTCTCAGAAGGGCTCAAACTCCTACTAGCAAAAGCAATTACTTTCTCTTTTCCATCCTGAACTTGTGCAAGTACGGCTCCTAAGCCCTGGTTGCTGGCATCTGTGTACAAGATGAAAGGTAGATTAAAATCAGCAAAAGCCAACACTGGTGCAGATGTTAGAGCCATTTTTAAAGAACTAAAGGCTGTGTCACATGTAGAGTTCCATTTAGTGGACAAGGGAACATCCTTCCTCTTAGAATTTTGTGATGCTCCAACTAATATTTGATTTAATGGTTGGGCAATTCTTGCAAAATCTTTCACAAATCTCCGATAATAGCCTGCCAGACCCAGAAATGATTGTAATTGTTTCACAGTAGTTGGAATAGGCCATTCTTGAATACATTTAATCTTGTCAGGGTCTGGAGCAACCCCTTTTGCTGAAACACGATGACCCAAATACTGAACCTCTGGTTTTAGAAGACAGCACTTCTTGGGTTTTAATTTGAGGCCATGCTTTGACAGTTTACCAAGGACTGCATCCAAATGAACCAAGTGGGTGTCAAAATCTGGAGAATAGATTATTACATCATCTAAGTAGACAAGTACAGACTGTAAGTTTTCTTCACCCAGGCATACATGCATCAACCTTTGGAAGGTGGCTGGTGCATTTGACAAGCCAAAGGGCATTCTGGTGAATTCAAATAAACCCATGGGTGTAGTGAAGGCTGTTTTTTCTCTGTCTGGTGGGGACACCCCAACCTGCCAATATCCACTGGCAAGATCAAGTGTGGAAAAATACTTTGCGTTACCTAAACTGGCAAGTGACTCTTCTATTCTTGGAAGAGGGTAAGCATCTTTATGGGTCACAGCATTAGGTTTACGATAATCCACACAAAATCTAAGTATCCCATCCTTCTTACGGACTAACACAACCGGAGAAGCCCATGGACTGCAACTAGGCACAATGATGTTAGCATCCAACATACCTTGAATAAAACTCTTTACCTCCTGATATAACTTTGGTGGAATTTGTCTATAGCGCTCACGGACTGGTGCAGCATTGCCTGTAGGAATTGAATGCTGCATGGTGCTTGTCAATCCATAATCTTCCTCATGCACAGCAAACACTGCTCGGTGCTTATGCAATAAAGCCTGCAGTTTCTCCAATTCCTCTGTGGACAAATGAAGACCAGTTAAATCAGGGAACATGCATTTCTCCTTGGGCAGGGCTTGCGTTTGGTCCATACTCACTCTAACTGTGTTTACACCAACACAAGTCATGTTCACACTATTCTCTTGTATGATATCTGCTGGGTCAATAATAAAAGTCTTAGCCAACTTCTGATGTCTATAAAGGTACATTGGTGAGTCATTAAGATTTTGGACCCTAATCAAAAGCCTCCCATCATGGACTGTAGATAATGTTCTAGCAATTAAGACTTCACCCACCTCGACAGGTTCCACCAGGCATTGATAATCCCTGCCATCCACTCCAGTCTTCGTACGACCCCAAACCAACATCTCACTCCGAGGGGGAATCTGTATAGGATGGCGATTTATGGTACGTACATACCCAATGGACCCATCTGAAGCTGCAAACCGTGCCTGACTGGCACAAATCTGAAAAGCAGTAGTCCAAGCTCTCTGTTCGGCCCCACTAGAGGAGAGGTAGGCTAATGGCTTCTCCTGATCCATTTTTTCATAAGACTGAAATAACATTCATACCCAGGACGCCTTCATTGTCGGTTAAACATTGGTCCTTAATCACCAAAAAACCACATTCAGGGAGTTCCACCTGTCCAATCTTCACATGTAGCAATACATAACCCAGGTATGGAATATCTAGTCCATTAGCAGCCTCGAGCACCAGCCAGCTGCTTGCATCCTTCAATTTCATACCATTACTGCCAAAGTGTTTAGAGAAGTAGCTGTTCTTTATCAGTGACACATTTGATCCAGTATCCAGAATACACTGTATTGGAACATCATCAAGACACAAGCTGACTTTAGGAACTTTTCCAATCAGTTTTTTCACATCAGTTTGAGGCCCATTGGCATCGACACAACCCACTGTCTGGGCCGCCACAGTGGTGTCGTCTAGTTTAACGATCCAGATCTAGGCTTGCTTTTACAGAACCGAGCTATGTGGCCTGGCTGGGAACAAGTGTTACAGATGGGGCTACCTTGTTCATCATAGCTGTTTGAGTAGACTCTGAGTCTGCTCCCTCCTTTCTTTCTTGATCTGGACTGGTCAGTCTGTTTCCAGTCCAAAGTCCCTTGTGTAGCTTGATGAAGTTCTGATCGGATTTCTTTGATCAAAGTCTGTGATAAATCATTGAATTGTGTAGTCATTTGCTTGTTCATGTCCTCCCACAACTCTGATTTGATCTGTTCCATATCCTTAGCATTACAGGTCTTGTATCTTTCACCTTTGGCAGCAAAACACTGGACTGGATCAACCATTTCACCATAAACGTGTTCCCTCAGGATTAGTTCTGCTTTAATTTCTGCAAATGTCAACTGATCATTCATTAGAATTTTTGTTCTGAATTCACCTCTAAGGGCAGTGTCTCTCAAGCCTTCAACCAGATGATCTCTGAGAAGAATATCTTCGTCATTCATACCTCTAGGGTCCTTCCTCTTTAACCTGAGAAAATGTTCTTGTAATCTCAGTGCAAATGAACTGATGTCTTCATGTGTTTCTTGGCGAGGGTTGAAGAACTGAGAGCGCAGGACCGAAGCAGTTGTTTTATCCCCATACAACTTCTCTAACTCATTAAAAATTAGCTCAGATGAATTACGCTTCTCTGGTGCTAGAATTAAAATCTCTCTTTTAGCCTTGCCTTCCAAGCAACAGAGTGTTAATTCTGCTCTAAAATCTACAGGAACTCCTTGCAAAGCAAATGTTGTCTGCAAATTACTTTTCCATTCACCTAGACTAATATCTGAATCCTTCCCTCTAAATTTAGTTGTGAGCATATTAAACATAGGGATCATACCAAAGGGCCTAAACCCTGCACTAGAAACTGGTGCTTCTCTATTTGGGCCAGACTGTAATTCACTCTGATCAGTCATCTTGCTTTTGCCCACTACAGATTATGGTAGCCAGATCCTGTCAACAACGCCAGTTGTAACACACCCAAAGAAAGACTCTAGGTCTGACCAACCGTCTCAGTCGTGGGCAAAAAGATGACAGTCAATAAAATTCTAAAAGATACTTTATTGACAAAATATATCAAGAGATAAAAGATAAAACAGTCCAGTGTCCCATTTATGAATCAAATAAAAACACACAGTCCCAAGGCCAGAGCCAGCTATGCCACACGGCCAGTTACACTCCATGTGTTGCCTGTAACAGGGTTAGAAGTTGTCCTTGGAGACCCACCACCCTGCAAGCATATAGTCAGTGGTCACTCCAGCCTCTGCAACTCTGCTACCTTTAGGCTGTGGCATATAATAGGCCCTGGCCTGCACAGAGAGACAAAACTACACTTTCACTATAGAATTCATAGGACAAAACCCATCCATCCCAAACATATCTGATTTCATCACAGTACATACCTGCACAGAGAGACAAAACGACACAGCAGTGTTTGTAGTGTGGGCTATAAGTAGACCAGTGTATCAGTGCAATCAAGTACACCTGCCTCTAATTAGTCCAACCCCATTCCACCCATTGGCTCACCAAAAATGTGACACACACACAAAACCACTCCCAACCCAGTGCAACTTCACACAATAATATGGAGCTGAATTAACACAGGTACATTAGTCTACCATGTTACACAAGAGTTTAAGTACGGATCCTGGGGAGGGAAAAGGGGCAGCGGCCTGGGTGGAGGTACACTGAGTCACTATAATGAGAAGAGACAGGCAGTCAGTGGCAGTCCAGTGAATCACAGCCAGAGATTAAGCTATGATGGTTATGGTTTACGTGTTGCAGGGGTAGGCGTCAGGCAAGGAGGGTGTCTAGGGGGTCTGGGTGAGGAGTGGTCAAGACAGAGTCCAGAATATACTTGGAGCAACGGCCCTGGCAGGGGGCAGGTAGGTGAAAGGCCACGATGGAGGGAGTGCAACCTGATAGCAGAAAACCAGCGTCCAGACAGAGATGCGTATTTTTCCTGCTTGTGAAGTGTGACGTGGTACTATGACAGAGAGAAAACACTGTGGGTAGAAATGCAAAAGATAAGGTGGCCACGACTAAAGCGAGTTAGCTGAAGATCTGGCAAAGGTCTGTTGTGAGTGCTGGTCTTAAATGCCGGTGACTTGATTGCATTGAGCTGTGAAGGCTGATTGGAGTCTCCGCCTGAAGGTGCAGCCCAGCAGAGTGGAAAAACCCCGCACTCACCTGGACCATGACAGTTGGTTTCAGCCAGTTTGTCTTTCTTGGCTTCTTTAAAATGGCCATGTTCAAACTTTTTGTGGTAGTCCACCTGCAGTTTACTTTGGTGAGCTGTGTCTTCCCTCCCAGTGTTAGCATGTGGCATTATTGCATGTCCACGATGTAACTACTTCTGATGTTTCCTCTACATTTCACCTTCACTAGTTACTTTGCCTTGTTTGGTGTCATTCGTTTCAGCACAACCTCACGTGTCTGAATTTACAGTCATGTTTTCATTTTGACAAACTGTATTAACACAATTGATCTAAAATCAGACAAACAACAAAATCCGAGTAGAAAGTTATATTTGTTACTGTAACAACCACAAACATGTTTATTGAATCATATTTCATAACTTTAAATGCAAATATAAATTGTCAGTTTTAAAATCATACGCACAAGTTTTGCAAACAACAAAGTGATTTGCAGCCATTTACCTTTTTTAACCATGTCAAACTGTTTACAGAACAATCAGCTGTTCTTCAATAAGATGCCACAAATTATTTGTGTCACTCCAAATATTTCTGTCCACTATAAAGGAAACATCACAGCCTGATACCTGCAGGTCTGACAGCAGCAGGTGTGTCACTCCTGTTTCTACCTGGAGACAGCAGTCGCCTCATTGTTCTGACACACAACACAACACTATCCACAACACTACACACTAACTACACAAGACAACACATTAACTACACACTCCAAACATCTCTCACATCTCAAAACTCGCTCTCTCTCTCTCTCGCCGTCACTCCTAAATCTTCCTAAACAACCAAATGTCATGTTGCCATATCAACATGGTGCATTTTTGCACCAACATGAACGGGCTGATTTTGGTTTGATTTTTCTTTTTTGCTCATTAGCAGAGAGGTCTCGCTGCGCTGTCCTCAGACAGTAAACACACGTATATATTGTTTATCATGAGTCTGGTTTTACGTGGCCTATCAGCACAATTTAAAAACTGGCACCTTGTTGCTTTGTCATCTTGAAGTGGTCATGTGATCGGCTTACCACGACTACTTTATTCTTCCTCAGTCAAACAGCAGCACTCATGCCATTGTTTTGCCCCCTGAGCTCCAGGTGTTGTGCCAAAAAGTGATCGTCGGGCAGAAAGTGATCGCTGTCCGCGGGAGCGCAGCTGCTTAAAGCTGCAGCGCCCAGATTACTTACAGCTACTTCTGTGCAGCTGATATAAGATGCTGTAAACTACAGACAGCTTCAACCGTCTGTTTGCTGTAAAATAGTAACGCGACCGCGCCGCAGTTTCTTGTTAGTAACGGTAACGGCGTTGTAACGATAGGAATAGTAATTAGATTACTCGTTACTGAAAAACGTAACGCTGTTATTCCCATCACTGGTAATCGGACATGTGGGAAGCTGACATGCCGGTTACCTGTCTATGTCGAGAGCACTGAAAAATTCCAGCTCCAGGCCCTGTCCAGTCAATGAAAGAGTCTGCAACATTTAAAGATATTACAGGATGACATCCTAGGTGACAGGTTTGACCAGCCCACAACCCCCCCACCCTCACCCTCACCTTCACTACAGAGTCCTCCCCCCACTCTCCTACCTCCCTCGCTTCCCCCCCTTCCTGACACCATGACACCCCCCTCCTCCAATCCCTCTCTCAGCAGCAAGACATCTCCCCCCCTCCCCTCCTCCCAAACATCTCCCAGTGTCACAGTGGATCAGGTCAGGAGGCAACTGAGGAAGCTTCGCCCCAGAAAGGCAGCAGGCCCAGACAAGGTGTGTCCTAGGATGCTAAAGGCGTGTGCTGCTGAACTTGGGGAGCCGCTACAACGAGTCTTCAACCTCAGTCTGCGACTGGGGAGAGTGCCCGCCCTATGTAAGACATCCTGCATCGTCCCGGTCCCCAAAAAGAACCGGCCCAATGAGCTGAATGACTTCCGACCGGTGGCACTGACGTCACATCTTATGAAGACTCTAGAGCGGCTCTTCCTCAACCTCCTCCGACCACAGGTACAACATGCCCAGGACCCACTACAGTTTGCATACAAGGCGGGTGTCGGAGTGGAGGATGCCATCCTGTACCTCCTACACAGAGCCCACTCACACCTGGACGGGGGAAAAGGCACGGTCAGGATCCTGTTTCTTGACTTTTCCAGTGCCTTTAATACCATCCAGCCCTGTATGCTTCAGGAAAAACTGAACAGGATGGAGGTGGACCCCTGCCTGGTGGCTTGGATCTCCGACTACCTCACCGACAGACCACAGTACGTCAGGCTGAAGGACATCACGTCTGACACTGTGGTCAGCAGCACAGGAGCACCACAGGGAACTGTGCTGTCCCCTCTTCTCTTCACCCTGTACACCTCTGACTTCTGCTACAACTCTGAATTATGCCATATTCAGAAGTTTGCAGATGACACGGCCATCATGGGGTGTATCTGGGATGATCAGGAAGAGGAGTACAGAAGTCTGGTGAGGAACTTTGTCGCATGGAGTCACACAAACCACCTGCAACTCAACACCTCAAAGACTAAGGAACTGGTTGTGGACTTCGGGAGGTCCAGAGAAGGTCCACTGCCGGTTCAGATAGAGGGGGAGGAGGTGGAGGTGGTCAACAAGTACAAGTACCTCGGGCTGTGGGTGGACAATAAACTGGACTGGTCATGCAACACAGAGCACCTGTATAAAAAAGCCCAAAGCCGACTGTACTTCCTCAGGAGGCTGAGGTCTTTTAACATCTGCAGGAAGCTCCTGAGGATGTTTTACCAGTCGGTGGTTGCTGGAGTACTTTTCTATGCTGTGGTGTGCTGGGGGAGCAGCACAGCAAAGAGGGACTCATGCAGGCTGGAGAAACTGATCAGGAGGGCTAGCTCTGTGGTCGGCATGAAGCTGGACACTCTGGTGACAGTGGCAGAGAAAAGGACATTAAAGAAACTGATGGACACATTATGGACAATGCTGGGCATCCTCTGCACACGGCCATAAACAACCAGAGGAGTCTGTTCAGTGACAGGTTGCTTCTCCCAAAGACAAGAACTAACAGACTTAAAAACTCCTTTGTCCCACACGCCATCAGACTGTTTAACTCCTCTCTGGAGGGGAGAGGGAGGGGAGACAGGAGGACAAAGGAGGGGGGAACAACTAAGCTGTAGTGCCTCTTCACCTCACTGTGCAATACCTTTTGTGCAATACTTTTTGTAAATAGTCAACAGTGCAATAGACTCAATACTTGAAATGTGCAATTCACTTGTATTTTTATTTTTTATTCCTATTTATTCTATTTATCCCCTTCGTATATTTTATTTATATTTGTCTCTGTATTTATATATATGTGTGTGTGTGTGTGTGTGTGTGTGTGTGTGTGTGTGTGTGTGTGTGTGTGTGTGTGTGTGTGTGTGTGTGTGTGTGTGTGTGTGTGTGTGTGTGTATATATATATATATATAACAATTCTGTAACTGTAACTTCGGTCGTTGCTGTGCTTTTTTTGGAAGTCGAATTTCCCAGAGGAACCCACCCGAGGGATTAATAAAGTTCTATCTTATCTTATCTTATCTTATCTTATCTTATCTTATTGGCCCACAACGTTTGTTAGACGGGAATAAAAGCTGTAGTACTGGTGGTAAAGAAAAGTAATACAGCTCAGAGATATGGCTTGTGCCAAAGATTTAATGTTAACGTATTGTTGATGGATTTCATTGTATAGGTTCAAGTTGTGTCTGGCCATGGGGCAAATGATATTACCCATGTAAATCACTTTTTATTGACTCCCCCTCTCTATAAATGTCCTCTCCAGTTGGATTCTACTCATCTGTCTTCGGTACGATGCAGCTGCTGTGTCTACTGACCTGTCCGTTGATTGGCTACATCATGGACTGGAGGATGAAGGACTGTGAAGAGGAAAGTCCAAACACACAAACAGACAATTGGTATGAAAAGTGTTCAGGATAAGATACTACAGACAGACCCAAAGGCTGGTGTTTAGTACATAGGATGGGTTTAATGTTAACTTTGAACTTGGATTGCGATATAAAAGAGGAGAAGCCTGGTGGTGTCACTAACATCACAGTGTACCTCTGCATCTTGATTTCACCACATTCAAACTTTTTGTGTAGCCATGAGCCTCTTTTGACACTTGAACTTTGTCCTTCTCAGCCAACTGAATGCCTCAAAGAGGAACAGGAAGATCCAGAAACTCACTAATGCCATGAGAGCTTTCATCTTCACCAACCTCCTGTTGGTCACCTTTGGCATCACATCCCTGATAGACAATTTGCCCTTACAGGTTAGCAAAATCCTGAGCTTCAGAAGTCCTCACTGACACATCCGAGTATCACTGTTAACATCTGACTTTGCTTCTCTGATAGATGGTGTCATTCATTCTGCATACCATAGTAAGAGGATTTGTTCACTCCTGCTGTGGAGGTCTCTATGCTGCTGTGTGGGTAACAACAGGGCTTTTACAAAGCTACAGTATTTATATATTAACATATGTAATGTGAGAGATTTTGCTTACAGTTAGAAACCCTGTAAGGAAGGCATGGGCAAGGAAATCAGAGTTTAAAATATTGATTTTCAGCCCTAACATGGGGTCCTGTGCCCTCGTATAGACGGTACAACTGTACGTGGAAAATGACCACACAGGCAGCTGAACTTTGTTTTATATTGTTAAACTGCATCGCCGAGTGCTGTGACAAGTATTTGGATTCTTTACTTAACTAAAAGACAAATGTTTTTCCATCAAAACATACTTAAAATGCCAAAACCTTCCAGGGTTTATGGCTGAGATAGGCTGTAGCCATCCCCCAACCCTGAAACTCTAAAGCAGTTTTTTCAACAGAACATTGTTTTCCTCTCTTATGATTAACCAAACAAGCAACATCACTGAGCTTCACGTTCCCGTTAACACAGACAGACATCAGACCACTGTGGAAAAGCAAATTAGTCAGCTGGAACATCCTTAAGTTGAAGCTTAGAGAAGAAAGAGACCCCAAATTTTAAAAGCAGTTTAAAAAAATGGATAAATACAGGGAGTGCAGAATTATTAGGCAAATGAGTATTTTGTCCACATCATCCTCTCCATGTATGTTGTCTTACTCCAAGCTGTATAGGCTACTACCAATTAAGCACATTAGGTGATGTGCATCTCTGTAATGAGAAGGGGTGTGGTCTAATGACATCAACACCCTATATCAGGTGTGCATAATTATTAGGCAACGTCCTTTCCTTTGGCAAAATGGGTCAAAAGAAGGACTTGACAGGCTCAGAAAAGTCAAAAATAGTGAGATATCTTGCAGAGGGATGCAGCAGTCTCAAAATTGCAAAGCTTCTGAAGCGTGATCATCGAACAATCAAGCGTTTCATTCAAAATAGTCAACAGGGTCGCAAGAAGCGTGTGGAAAAACCAAGGCGCAAAATAACTGCCCATGAACTGAGAAAAGTCAAGCGTGCAGCTGCCAAGATGCCACTTGCCACCAGTTTGGCCATATTTCAGAGCTGCAACATCACTGGAGTGCCCAAAAGCACAAGGTGTGCAATACTCAGAGACATGGCCAAGGTAAGAAAGGCTGAAAGACGACCACCACTGAACAAGACACACAAGCTGAAACGTCAAGACTGGGCCAAGAAATATCTCAAGACTGGTTTTTCTAAGGTTTCATGGACTGATGAAATGAGAGTGAGTCTTGATGGGCCAGATGGATGGGCCCGTGGCTGGATTGGTAAAGGGCAGAGAGCTCCAGTCCGACTCAGACGCCAGCAAGGTGGAGGTGGAGTACTGGTTTGGGCTGGTATCATCAAAGATGAGCTTGTGGGGCCTTTTCGGGTTGAGGATGGAGTCAAGCTCAACTCCCAGTCCTACTGCCAGTTTCTGGAAGACACCTTCTTCAAGCAGTGGTACAGGAAGAAGTCTGCATCCTTCAAGAAAAACATGATTTTCATGCAGGACAATGCTCCATCACACGCGTCCAAGTACTCCACAGCGTGGCTGCAAGAAAGGGTATAAAAGAAGAAAAACTAATGACATGGCCTCCTTGTTCACCTGATCTGGACCCCATTGAGAACCTGTGGTCCATCATCAAATGTGAGATTTAAAGGAGGGAAAACAGTACACCTCTCTGAACAGTGTCTGGGAGGCTGTGGCTGCTGCTGCACGCAATGTTGATGGTGAACAGATCAAAACACTGACAGAATCCATGGATGGCAGGCTTTTGAGTGTCCTTGCAAAGAAAGGTGGCTATATTGGTCGCTGATTTGTTTTTGTTTTGTTTTTGAATGTCAGAAATGTATATTTGTGAATGTGGAGATGTTATATTGGTTTCACTGGTAAAAATAAATAATTGAAATGGGTATATATTTGTTTTTTGTTAAGTTGCCTAATAATTATGCACAGTAATAGTCACCTGCACACACAGATATCCCCCTAAAATAGCTAAAACTAAAAACAAACTAAAAACTACTTCCAAAAACATTCAGCTTTGATATTAATGAGTTTTTTGGGTTCATTGAGAACATGGTTGTTGTTCAATAATAAAATTATTCCTCAAAAATACAACTTGCCTAATAATTCTGCACTCCCTGTACATGACTGTATGATTGTGAAAAGGGCCAGAGTCAGCCAGAGTTCATGAGCTCTGTCTGTAATACATTAATACATGAGAGTCCCTTGGGTTGGGTTCGGTGTACTTTAGCAGTAATTTAAGAATGAATGAATACAAATGAACGAGAAAAAGAAGCTCGTCTACCTCTCTTTCTAGATATCCAGCCAACCACTTCGGGACACTGACAGGTATGCAGTCAATGATCAGTGCTGCGTTTGCCCTGCTTCAACAACCACTGTTCATATTGATGGTGGGACCCCTCAGTGGAAATCCTTACTGGGTAGGACACGTGCACACCGAGAGGAGTTTTTCAACAACGGGTTTTAGAAGAGCTTTGGTTTGAAACATGTACCGACGCTGTCTCCTTACCACAGATCAATCTGGGCCTTCTCATCTTCTCCCTTGCTGGCTTCCTGTTGCCAGGCTACCTGTTCTATCACCGGAGAAACCTGATCAGGGCAAAGGCAGAACACGATAGGACAGCTGTCGGCCAATCGAAGACTGAAAATGTTGCTCTAACCCAGTCATTCGGTGGAACTGCTAAGACCCTAGCCAATGGGGATGCAGCTAATGAACTCATGCCAAATGGTGTTTAAGATGAAATGAATAACTTAGTAAGTAGTTTGCTCATTTTTGAGGATATAAATCAAACTTGATTATGAAAAGGACAACACACACAAACCAAAGAAAACATATATTTCAAAAAATAACATCCTGCATTACTCCGTGAGTGAGAATAAGAGTTGGCTGTGATGAACGGCTTGTTCAGAAGAGCTTCAATCCCCATATGACCCTGGAAATATGTGGGAAACATCCTGTATCCTTTCATCCTGTTCACCACATGCAGCAGTTTTATGAGAACATTTCCAGCTGTAGTTTAAACTGTGACGGTGGTCTGTGGGCTTGTGCTTACAAAGCAATGCAAGTGTAGAAATTCAAGCAAGCGTGCAGATATGAAATGCTTATTACACAAGTTATGAGCTTGTTTGGTTTGTTTAAATATTCTAGTTATTTAAAGTGGGTTTAAAGTCACTTGTTTCCTGGTAACTGAGGACAATTATGGACAATATTGTTACGATCTTGAGAAAATAATTTATGTTAATGGTAATATGGAAAAAGAACTGTTGATAGTTCACAAACGTTATTTTCAGAATTATAAACTTCTGCTGCTGCCACTGTGTAACGTGGTTTGACACAGTAAACTGTTACAGAGCTCTTGACCAATCACATTAGGGCGCCTGTTCCTCTGAGGTCCCGCCCTCCAACCTTGTGGTCGGGTTGATTTGAGTGAGCAGAATTTAGTTTCAACAACAGTTCCTTGCGTGAGCTTGAATTCACTGCAGCACTCTCATGCATGATGGCGTCTTTGTGTGTGTGGCTGCTGACTCTCTGCACACAGACTGCTGAACTTACGCACAAGAAATGTCATTGCATCATTGCAGTGAGCACCTGTGCCCATGAAAGATGACCTTGTAAACACAGGTGGGTGGTGCTTTCATGCTCACAGCCAAACGTGTGTGCTTGTGATGACCATATTAGGGACCTGCCCTCTCTGTGACATCATACAGGTTGGAGAGTAGAAAAAACTGTAGAAGAAAAGTGTTTAGAGCATCCTGCAGTCGAAGCTTTTGGCTTACAGAGATTACTTGTGCATTTGCTGAGCTCATTATTTGAAACATTAGCCAGGTTTAGCATGAGCATGCACATTTCATTGTCCCCTTAGGCTAGGAGGTTTGGAGGAAGTCAGTACCACTGCAAAGAACAGGGTCTAGTTAAATTCCAGAGAAATTAATTTTGAAGACATAAATGTCTGTGCTCTGGGCTTTAGTTATATTTAAAATACAGACATTTGAGGTTATGGCTTGAAGCACTGAAGGCTAGTCATGGCCGAAGTACTTCTGTGCTAACATTACATGCTGGAAACAATTATGACATGTGACAAAATGTCACATGTCAGATGACTAATCTGTTGAATCTTTGCGATTGTTTGACTGTAACATCTGAGTTACACAAAGCCAACCCTCGCCCTGTGCCTAAGAGCAGGCCAGAGCTGACCTGGTGAGTGCTCAGCCCTTAGGGACTTGGCAGTTCCTTTGTTCCATCAGCTTGGAGAACTTCCTTCAGTTCTTCTGTGGATTTGTTAGTGTCTTATTTTTTATGAAGTGAGAGTAACAGAATTCATGAAAATAACTTTCACGCTGTTAGAAGATCATCTTCAGCATAATTAAGTCATTTTTTATAGACGAGTTTTTGCTCGAAGTGGAGAAATCGTTCTCTTAGCTGATGTTTCCTAAATGAATCGAGGATTGACCAGTCGGCACTTCCTTATGTTGAAGTAGCTACTGCTGGCTCTAACATGAAAGCAGCAGGATTAAATAATGTGTATGAATCACTGACAATCATCCCACACTGGGTATAAAAGCAATAGCTTGTCTCTGACTGCCAGATGGCAGCTTGTAACTAGGATGGCTTCATCTTACCTTTTAAACGTGAGTGAAGTTTATGTTCTTTACTTTGAGCACACACAGGTGTGGAAACGTGTGAAACATAAATATTTTGTTTCAGTATGGTCACTTCATCAAATCCTAGGACCAAGGACCAAGTGTAACTGTAGTGTCGGTTTGGTTAACCGATGCAGGTACGGGGATTTGCTTTCCCCTTGTTTCCTCATCGTTATTCATATTTCCTAATCCTTAAATGCGGACAGGTTGCGAACACATTGCCATTAGTGAATGAGTCTTTGTCAATGAGCACAACTCAAAGGACACGACTGGCTGCCAGTTTGTTGTGTATTTCTGTAGAACATGAAGGCTGTTGAGTGCATATGTAATAACTGAATGTGAACTTCTACCCATGTAAACAGCTGCAGATGTGTGATCTTCAACTATTTACCACAGTTAACTCTTCTATTATCAGAAACTGTTGTTGTAATACTCAGCATGTCACAAAAACTTATCCTGAGAATAATTTTCAACCCAGTTGGTATTATGATTTCCTGCTGCAAAGACAAAGGTTGTGGGGAGAAATAAACTGTTAGCTGTTGTACCCTGTTACATTGCATACATGTGATTTATTGCTGACATTTTAAAAGACACAAACACACTAGTATTTAAAACCTTGGGAATTAGGACTGTACTGTGCTTTTCCGGTCAGACTGGCTTTCTCATTGGTGGTGGTTTGTTTTTGCTGTACTTTATCCCAGTTTGAGGGTATTTATAACAGATTACTCTGTTCAGGCCAGTGTTTCTTAGGAGAAAAATCCCCACTACCAGCAGAACACCCAGCCAGTTGTAGAGCAGGTTCGATCCTTGGCTTCCCCAGTCTGCATGCCCAAGTATTCTTGGTGCTCTCCGATGCATCCATCGCAGTGTGTATGAATGTTGGTTAGATTGCACTTATGTATAGAAGGAAGTGCTTGTATGAGTGGGTGTGATTGGGTGAATGAGGCATGTTGTATAGAGCGCTTTGAGTACTCCGGGAGAGTAGAAAAGCGCTATATAATGATCAGTCCATTTACCATTACCAAATAAACAGGAATCAAAAGAAACAATACTCAACATGTGCATCTGGCATAACTGAGGAGATGTGCAGGACTAAAGATGTGGAGGTTAAGTTCAGTGCATTTATTTACAGTGAATGTTAAAAATGTTAATAAATGCCGTAATGCAAAGTGAATGGGCAGTAGTCAGAGGATTCCTCGGCACCAGCTCAGGAAAAGAGTCTCTTCCCACAGGAAAATCTTTTCTCACTCTCAGTAACTGACATCAGGAGGACATCCAGGAATCCTGAGCAGACGAGAACAAAGAGGTGCATCAAGTAAGATGAGCCATCAAAACTGATTGTTTCCTGCTTGACGATTCAGTGTCAAATGAAGGTCTTAAACAGCAGCCAGGCCTATCACAGGATTGTCAACAGGTAAGTTAATTAACACAGGCATGCTGGACTGAAGGGGGGGAAACAGGAGGACCAGACCCCACAACAGAAGGTGTGAATAATGCAAACATACACTCCCACAGACAGAGGAGAGGAGCGACAGATAGAAAGAGTGAGCCAGCACAGGAGGACTGAAGGACCATGACACCAATCCACAACTGCTCTTCTGGGCCATATCACTCCTGCTCCACCAGATATCGTAGATCTCTCCTGCGATGTCGAACATTCATAATCTGCTGGCCAGTAAAGGCTGGCTCACTGAGGCTGAACCAACCAAGAGTGGGTTTGATCTGAGAAACATGTTATTGATTCTCATATTTTGAGCTGACAGACACAGGATTAAACAGAGCCTCAATTTCAAACGGTCTGATGAAGTTTGGAGACGTTTTATCAGATTCCGTTCTTAGAGGAATTTTCTTTGTTGATAACCAAACCTTTTGTCTCGGCATGTAACTTGGAGTTTGGTCTGGACGACTTTTATTTCGATCCTTGGTCCACAATAGTGCTGCCCGAGCTGCCTTCCAGATCCGCTGACAGCAGCGGAGAGGATTTGGCATTGCTGGAAACAGTGGAGGTTGATACCCGAGGAGTGCTTCAAACTGAAAGAGACCAGGGGCTGATGGTGTCATGGTGTTTTGTGCATACTTAATCCAGGTGAGTTGCGTGCTCCGGGTGGACTGATTAAGGGAAGTGATGCAGTTCTGTGAATGGAAACCAGAAGAAGAAAGGTTCACCTGGACACCGAGGATGGAGCAGAATTCTTTCATACAAGTGCTGTAAATTAAGGACCCTGGATTGAAACTATGTCCAGTCGAATTCAATGAACACATCGTCTACCAGGAGCTGAAGCAAGTGTGCAGCTTTTGAAAAATGATCAACAATAGTGAGGATTATTGTGTTACCAGAGCAAGGGGACAAGCCGGTGAGAAAATACACTTCAATGTGGGACCAAGGACTTCCTGGAGTTGGAAGTTGGTGGAGCAGACCGACTGAAGGAGACCTGGAAGATTTGTTCTGAGCACACACTGTACAGGCAGCAACGCATTCTTTTTTCATCTTTTATCAAGATATCAACGAGTATTTACGGGTCGATCTACGTCCCGTCCCATATGGTCGCGAGCAGTGGGTAGTGACTGAAAGAATGAGATCTCGGATACAAGCGGTGGAACTGGTCTTCCTCTGAAGGGTGGCTGGCCTCTCCCTTAGAGATTTGGTGAGAAGTTCGGCCATCCAGGAAAGGGCTCAGAGTAGAGCTGCTGCTCCTTCGCATCAAAAGGAGCCAGTTGAGGTGGTTCAGGCATCTCATAAGGATGCCTTCTGGGCGCCTCCTGGGTGAGGAGTTCAGGGCATGTGCCAACTGGAGGAGGCCCTGGGGCAGACACGCTGGAGAGATTATATTTGTCGGCTTGCCTTGGTCTTTCCCCGGATAAGCTGGAGGAGGTGGCGGGGGAGAGGAAAGTCTGGGCTTCTCTGCTTAGGCTGCTGCCCCTGCAACCCGGCCCCAGAAAAGCAGAAGAAGATGGATCGATGGATCTTTTATCTTTTTTATGTTTGCAACCAAAACAGAAGCTTGAAGAATTACATTATTACTGGGATGATATGCAAACTCGGAGGTATGAGCTCAGTGGATGACCTGGGAGTGGACACAAGAGGGGACAAAAAGAGGTGGCCCATTACCTGGGCCTATATGTCTCCTTCTCTGATTCACACCAAGTGATTTGCATCATATAAATCAAGTTTTGAAAAGATTGTGGGTCGCTACAACAGTTCAAATGCTGATGATAACAGAGGCGATGGATACTTGTTTTTAACTGTGAGGGATGTGTTTGCTCAGCCAAGGGTATCCTAACACTAGCACTGCAAAAGTATACTTGGATATGTTCTGAGTGGGCACTGGATTTATAGAGAGAGAGAGATCATTTCCAGGAGACATGTCCAGTCCAACTGTGAAACTTGAAGGAGTTTGGATAATTCTTCCAGGGGAATCTTGAGTGTGGCAGTCAGGTTCTACTCAGGAAAATTCTGCTCTGCTCCAGAATCAATTAAGGCTTGGACAGAATATGAAATAGACCGGGAAACAAGTTTATCTGGCAACAACAATCTTGGCAGGGAATGTTTCTTTAACTTCCATCCACCCATTTGCTTCTGCTTATCCTTTTCAGAGTTTGCTGGAGCTTATCCCAGCGAGAGGTGGGGTACACCCTGGACAGGTCGCCAGTCTGTTGCAGGGCTAACGCACAGACAACCATTCACACCTATTCACATTAACCTATCCCCACTAGATGCATGTCTTTGGACTGTGGGAGCAAGCCGGAGTAACCGGGGAGAACATGCTAAACTCCACACAGAAAGACCCCAGCCTGATGGTGGAACTGAACCCAGTCCCATCTTGCTTTTCAACAACAGTGCTAACCACCGTGCCACCCCCTTTACCTTTATTTAACGTGCCCACCAGTATCCCCACCTTTCCTGAGGGGTGTTGTCTTTTATATGCCGCAGATATGTTTAAAAAAAACTCACCTTCTGTCATGGTCCCTGTGCCCCCTCGGCCAGCCCAGTGTGGCCACAAGTGTTTGTTGTTTTTGTCTCACTCTCTCTCTCCTACCTGTCTGCCTGGGCAGAGCTCTGATTGGGCTCCCGCCCTTGGCCCACGCACCTGCAGCTGATCTCGGGTGAATTGCAGTTCTCTGGCTCTTAAGGCTGGGGCTCTGAGCTATTCGTCGCTGGAATATTGAGTGACCCTCGTCAGTATTGCCTGGCTTCATTGTGAATTAGTTGTTCCCGTGCTTGCCGCCGACTTACCCTCGTCTATGTTGATAGGTTTATCTGGACCTGCCCGTTTTGATTCCTGGACCCCGTGAGTGTGAGTGGGTTGCCCGTGTGAGGAGTGTTTGGACGAGGAGCGGAGCGAGTGTGAAGACGTGTGTTTCCCCCCTGTTGACCCCCGGGACCCTGGTGTCCCCCCCCCCCCCCCCTTCACGTGTACATAGCGCACCGGAGTGTCTAATAAAGTGTTGTTAAACTGTTGAGTCCGTTCCACCCCCGTTCTGTCACGGAGGTGGAACGGACTCAGGTGCAGACTGAAGTAGCACGGTTCAACAACACTTTATTAAACACTCCGAGCGAGAGAAAAACAACAAGCACTTGTGGCCACACTGGGCTGGCCGGGGGGGGCACAGGGACCATGACACCTTCTCTGATTATTCTGTGTCTCTCAAGTGGAGAAAGCCACGCCTGGCCAACTTCTGTCACACCTTTCAGGAAGTCCTCCGGGAAAACTCCACCAGAACTTGGGGTTATTCTAACCAGGGCAGCAGATCGTGCTGGTGATAGGACAGTGGAAACAGACATACCTCAACTCTGAAGACTGGCATCTTGTTGGCCAGAGACATGGTGGAGTAGTCCCTATGTATATCCAGCTGGGCTTTTTGGAGGACAGGGGAGCAGCAAATTCAGGTCTGGGTCGAGATGTGGCTAAATCATTCTGTCATAACCAGAGATGGGTTATGACAGACTGTAATCTGATTACTTTTTTCAGGTAACGAGTAAAGTAAGGGATTACTATTGCAAAAACGGTAATTAGATTACCGTTACTTTCCCGTAGGAACGCTGCGTTACTGCGTTACTAAAACCGTGATTTTTTTTGCGAGAATGTCTCATGACAGTGACGTGAGCGAGTGCGACGTTTGTGACAACAGCTGTGTGCAGATCAACAATGGACAGTGTTGGGGAGTAACGGAATACATGTACCGCCGTTACGTATTTAGAATACAAAATATGAGTAACTGTATTCCGTTACAGTTACCATTTAAAAAGGTGGTATTCAGAATACAGTTACTTTGTTGAAATAAATGGATTACACTGCGGTACTTGTTTCATTTTGTCGCGGGTCAGGACTGTTTGGGTTTTGTTTGACAGCTACGCTCTTTGTTCCAGGCGGCAGCGTTACGGTTGCCATGGTTACAGGGCGACGCTCTCTCTCTCTTTCTGCGACTGTGTGTTTCCTGGGTGAGAGAGCGCCTTTTCGTTGTTGTTGTTGTGCTAAGCTAACAGGCAGAATGCTACAAGCATAGCTCTAAAGAATGTAGCATCATGGGCAGTGTAGTCCGTGCTGCAGGGAGAATGGACTGCCATACACGTTATGTGTCTGTGAGCGCGAGGAGGGACAAAAAGGGGAGTGGAAAGGTACGAGTTGTCATCGAGGAAAAACGGGAGCTGGAATCATGTAAATATAATAATAACCACTGCAGCCAAGAAGAGAGCCTGACGAGCCCAGTTGTAAGTAAGCTATTAAGACTCGACTGTACACCGTGTTCGTGTTTTCCTCTGAAACAATAAGTTCTGTTGGAGCAGTCTTTCAACACCTCTCTCTGTCTCTCGCAAGAAAAATTGACCCACACAACAAAGTAAAGCTATTTTTCGGCTACGAGCCGACAGGGACCCCGCCGTATTAGTCAGAGGTCCCTTTACTACAGTTCGGAGTCGCGGACCTTCAGTAATAGTAATAAATCACACAGCAATAGTACATTCACGTTGTTGTAAAAAGCATGATAATATATTAAGTAATCCAAAGTATTCAGGATACGTTACTGTCATTGAGTAACGTAACGGAATACGTTACAGAATACATTTTGGGGCATGTATTCTGTAATCTGTAATGGAATACATTTAAAAGTAACCTTCCCAACACTGACAGTGGATCATATATCGAGTGCAGGAGAGAGTATGAGCGTGCAGCGTTTAAAGCGTGGAAGTACTGACCTTACTTTGAGTTTGATTCCATAAAAAGTGACAAAAACATTAGTGTCCGCTGTGCGTGGGAAGAAAACTTCTTTTTACAGTGAAAAAAAACCCTAAACCTCCAAGCAAGCACCGAGTAGCTACGACGTAATGGGAAACTCACAGAGAAACTCGCGGATTCTTCCACTGACCGCGGCACACCTGCACCAGGGTAAACCTCCGCCTACCCCACTCCTGCTTTACAGGTGAAAATAGAGCAACAGGACCGCTGAGTCTTTGACTTTATTTATGTTCTGCTGTGTTTTACTTGCATCTATTTGAAAGACTGAGTGTAAACACAAAAAATATTTTATTTTATGAGCTGGAATGTGCAGAAAATAGGTTTAAATGTTAAACTAATTTCTTCCAGTCAGAGAATGTTGCATATAATTAAATGTTTGCTTGATGCATAAAGTTAAAAGATTAAAACTAATAAAACAAGTTTTAAAAAGAGACTTTTCCATTTGATTACATTTTGTATGATGGATTATGCAGAAAAAGTAGAATTGGGCTGAAAGACCTATCGCTTTATCACCTATTCAGGTTGTAAATTGTGTTTTTAAAAAGTAACTAAGTAACTAAGTAATTAATTACTTTTGAAAATAAGTAATCAGTAAAGTAACGGGATTACTTTTTTGGGGAAGTAATCAGTAATTAGTTACTGATTACTTTTTTCAAGTAACTTGACCAACACTGGTCATAACTAAGGAGATCTGAGGACTCAAGATGTGGGAGGTTAAGCTCAGCACGTTTATTTACAGTGATTGTTCGATAATAAAGCAAAGTTAAGATACTCAGATGATTCTTTGTCTCCAGCTCAGGCAAACCCACAGAGTCTCTCTCTCTGGTCTCTTAGGCCAGGGGTAGGCACCTCCAGGCCTCAGGCTGGTGTCCTGCAGGTTTTAGACCTGTGCTTGATCCAACACAGCAGATTCAAATTGCTAAATGACCTCCTCAACATGTCTTGAAGTTGTCCAGAGGCGTACAAATGAATGTGAACTAATGATAATGAACTAATCATTTGATTCAGGTGTGTTGACCCAGGGTGATATCTAAAAGCTGCAGGACACCGGCACTCGAGGCCTGGAGCTGCCCACCCCTGTCTTAGGCTAACAAAGCAGCTTCATTCTCAAATGAAGGATTCAGAAGATGATAACAATGTAAGGCTTTTTTCTTTATTTACCCCATATTTGGGAAATTTTGTTACAGAAATTGAACTGATGATGGTAAATGGTGTCTTGCCCAAGGATATTTGGCAGGCAGACTGGGATCAAACCACTAGTGATGGCCAAATGAAGCTTTCTGAAGCTTGTATTGAAAAACGGTTCATTACTCGAAGCTTTTCAACACAGTCCTCTCTGGTGACATCTGGTGGCCAAATATATGAAGAGCAGCTTGAATCCACAAAATAAAACCAACCGCTTCATTATGACTGCCCACTCGACAGAGTGGAGTTCTGTCTGATATTGAGCCACCGCTGTGTTGCTTTAAACATGTATTTTTGGGGGTGAAAAAAATGTTGTTTATTTCTTTAATACATAATTTTGACCAGTAAACTCTCGTTGTTTAAACATGCACCATGGTGTGGTCTTTCTTTGCTTGTGACTTCTTGATGTTGGTTACAATAATTGAAAAATACCACATTACATATAATATACATATGATAATGTACAACACATTATGGAGTATGCTTCTGCTCTGAGGTCCCGCCTCCTTGTACTTGTGCAATTAATCGCCGGACGGGTATATTTATAAATAATATTATGTTAGGGACATTTTCCTATACATATTTGTGACCTGGGGGTAGAATTGATTGTGAACTGGAAAAGGAAAATGCTTATGAACTTGCAAATTAAAAACATGATGCATTTAAAGCAACCCTTTTTCATTTTTATTTAAAAAGAGGATTTGTTCTAGTGTGCGATGGCCGAACCTGTTCCTTTTCGTGGAGATAATTTCTCTTCACATGGCACAGAGGAGGCTGCAGTGCAGAGAAACTGGTAGAGATGCAGTTATACAGTCTGGGCCCCACAAACTATCAGCTAAAGAGAATAAATAAATTCAATTGCTGCACATTTGGCAGACTAACATTTTAAGATTAATTTAAAAAAAATAAGATATATATTTTTACAACATTACATGTGAAGAGTAAAATGGAAGTCTTTCTAAAGTTATTTAATGATATTTATATTATGAAAATAGGATTTTTGACATTTTACCTTTTTCCCGTTGTCAGATAAAATAAACACGCACAAAACAAAAGCAAACAACCAGAACACAAAGCTGGAAAACCCACCCGATCGACCAAAATCAACTCCAAATCCTCCCACACAACAGAACCTCCTCTATTCCTCGCTGGCTCCAAATCTCCCAGTGGAATGATCAGTGGTTCGCTCTCTGTCACCATCAAACACTCCACAAATCCCGCGAATGATTCGCTTCCTTATAAACCATTGAATCAGACACCGAAGCAGTTAGGTTCTAAATGAAGCTTCGGACGTCACTGATCACGTGACTCTGGCCAAACGAATCAAGCTTCGACACAGTGCTTCTGAAGCTGTGTGTTCATTTTTGTGACACACGCACCGGAGCGTCAGCTTCAAGCAAGAGGACCTGGCTGCAGCCACTGTGGAGCTCCACACTAACCGGAAACACGTGACCTCCACAGTAACCGGAAACACGTGACCTCCACACTAGCCGTAAACACGTAACTTCGGTTATTTTTATTATTTATTTATTATTTTTATTATTTATTTATTATTTATTTATTATTTTTCGGTGACAAATTTTATTTGTCACGTACACAGTCATACACAGTACGATATGTAGTGAAATGCTTGGACAACTGCTCGTGACCTAAAGAAAACAAAAAAGGAAAAGGCTATGAATAAGATAGGAAATAAATATGAAAAATTAAAAAGGGTAAATTTAACTAGGAAGGAATAAAATATAAATTAAGGTTAAAAATGAAATAACTGTACAACACAAATTAGAATGAAGGGTAAATTTAACTGGGAAGAATAAGATAAAATATATAAATTAAAGTTGAAAATAAAATAACTGTACAACAAAATACACAATATAGAACTATATAAGAATGTATGAAGAAATCTAAATATAAATAAATATATACACAATAACAGCAGCTGTACAAGTATTAACTGGAAATGAAGAATATAGTGACCAGTGTTGTGCAAAACCAAAGTCCAGAAAGTCCAGTGTGTGTGTAAGAACCATATGTGTGGGTCAGTACTGTGTGGTGGTGTGATTGAGAGACCGTATCGCCTGCGGGAAGAAGCTCCTCCTCAGTCTCTCTGTGTTGGTCTTCAGGGAGCGGAATCGCTTTCCTGACCTCAGCAGAGAGAACAGTCTGTTGTTGGGATGGCTGAGGTCCTTCACCATCTTCCTGGCCTTGGTCCAGCACCGCCTGCTGTAGATTGAGTGCAGGTCAGGGAGCTCGGAGCGGATGGTGCGCTCAGCTGACCGCACAACCCTCTGTAGAGCTCGTCTGTCCTGCATGGTGCTGTTCCCGAACCAGGTTAAGATGTTTCCCGTCAGGATGCTCTCTATGGTGCACGAGTAAAAGTTCCTGAGCACCTTGGAGGGCAGTTGGAAGTCTCTCAAGCGTCTGAGGTGGTAGAGACGCTGTCGGGCCTTTTTCACCACGGTGTTGATGTGACAGGACCATGACAGGTCCTGCGTGATGTGAACTCCGAGGTATTTGAAGCTGTCCACTCTCTCCACTGGGCACTCGTTGATGACGGGGGTTGATGGTGGCTGACTTGGCATTGAAGAATGCTGACAAGACAATAAATGCCTTGCCATATCCCCACGCCGTATGATTGTAATCTTACAGACAGGGCGGTGAAAGTGTCCTGTTGTCCTACAAGGCAGCCTGCACCGGCATATCATTTTATCTGTAAGAGAAAAAAACAAACAAACAAACAAACAGATGTAATTTAAATGTAGTTGTATAGAATGCAACCAATTTGTCTAACAATCAGATTGTACATGTTAACAAAAACATCCAAGCCAACCTCAATAATGAAAGCAAAATGGTATGGATCACAAAAGTTATGTCTAGGAAAGTGGTGAAAAGTAAATAAAAATATATTTTATAAAAACACTATTTTTGTTGCAGATGAACTGTACAATATCAACAGCAACTTTTAAGTCAACAAAGATACTGCAGAAGTGCTTAAAAAAGTGCATATTTATAACTATAAAGTATATTTAATACAAACATACCTTTGAAAGGCAAAGCATTTTTTATATGCACACTTAGATGCTCCTCAATCTTTGCCCTGACAGTAGGGCTGAAAGTGGGGCACAGAGGGCAGTGAAAGAGTCCTCTGCAACACGTGTTGCATTCCTGCAATTCTGGCTTTAAGCCCGAATTCCAGATTGATGTGTGCATCTAAAACAGAGAGAGAAACAGATAAACACCACATACACATTTAAGTTAAGGTTTTAGCAGAAATAACAATTTACAGTTGGCATGTAATAGATTTGGGAAGAAAATCCTTGAAAAAAACCCCACAAGTATTTTACAAGACACTTTAATTTGTGAGACATGTTTCTATTGACATATAACAGTCAATTGAACAGAGGCTAACTAAAATCTGGGCAATAAAAAAGCTGTACAGAATAGAATGACGAATAGAAGTATTGATAAATATATAAATCTGTTTGTGACGAAATTTACAGTGTTGACGCTAACCAAAGGTGTCACAAGTGCACACGTTCCTTACTACAGTTTAGATACCTCTGTTTAGAAAGCACTGACTCGACTTTTTAGTCAAGTCGAAGCAAGAAGTACAGGGTCTAAAATATCATTTATGTACAAAATTTTGAAGTAATCTTGCGTCCAAAGCACGCGTGCTGATTTACAAATGTACGGATTACAAAGTACAGATACGCGTGCTACAATGTGAGAAGTAGAAGTATAAAGAAGTATACAGTAGGCACAAAAAAGTACAGCAGTAAAGATACCAGAAAATTCTACTTAAGTACAGTATTGAAGTATTCGTTATTTTGCATCTCTGACGCCAACAATAAATCATACTCTAATGCAAAATGTGTTTTTTGCTTCTTCTCGCCCACAGAAGCCGTTAATCCAGCTCTCTTACTGAAACCAGGCCCAGGAAAAAGCATATCTGTGTGTTTCTCTGCCATGGAGCACGATGAAAAAACATTCAAATAAGGAGGAATGTTGTTGTAACGCTAAATAAGTGGCAACATGATCATTGTAAGAAAACTAGACGATTCCTAGAATTATGAAATCACTAACGGCAAATTTATTTAAGAAAGACTTAACCAACCTTTGCGATCAACTTGCAAGACTTCCACGGTATCCATGCGTGTTTCCGGCTACTGTGGAGGTCACGTGCTTCCGGCTACTGTGGAGGTCACGTGTTTCCGGTTAGTGTGGAGCTCCACAGTGGCTGCAGCCAGACCCTTCTCGCTTCAAGCGGGCCATCACCAATTTTTGGATCAAGAGGTTACCTGCTCTACCACCTGAGCTACAGCCACATATGATTAAATACTAATCATCAGTGCCATAAACAGTATTATACGATTTGGTTTAGCTGTGAGTAAAACATCAGCAAGAGCTCCTCCTCCTTTCTCTCCTTCTTTAATGTTTATTCTGTGCAGGCACAGACAAATGTGACGGGATTTAAACACAGTGGAAAACACAGTAAACAACACTCGGAACACAACAGCACATATTAGAGTCTATCAGTAGAAATATAGAATTACTTGAGACTATGTCTTGTCATGTCTGGTAAAGTCCAGAGAGCTTGTACAGAGTGAACAGAAAAAGTGATAACACTGCAAAGATAAGAGGTGTACGTATGTACATTTGTGTATGTGAGACATGCTTTAGTGTTAGTGCCTTAGACTAAACTCACTAAAGTGTCTTTATTTTAGGCACCATACATGCTGTAAAATCTAATCGAATACACAACACCCACAAATAACTTGATATGGCGTAGTTGATATATAATAGGACGCTTGAAGATGTGCTTATTTGAGAGTTTAGAAATGTGTTAGGTAGGATGTAGAATTATTGTAGAGACACTGACACTGCCTGGATGCAATAAAGGCCTGAGTGTGTCATGAATTTGGGAGTAGATTTCTAGGAGGCCCTCCCCCACTTTGAACTGTGACAGTAAGACAAAGAGAAGTTAATGTTGAGTGGAAATTCCCCAGGGGAGACCTGGGTGGGGGTCTCCGTGTTTGTAATATGTTAACTCTGTTTTCTCTGTTGTGTAGAGGAATTTGGTGTAGCTTGGGTGAGGAGATTACTTTTGTGACCTGCAGGAAGTCACATACACAGAGACACACACGCAGTGCTTTGACTGTTATGACGCACCCACACCTACATGCACACTCACTCACGTGCACTCACATAGACACACGGGTACGCGCACACACAGGCACTCACGTGCTCGTGCGTACACACACAGACACAGAGTTTGCAGCACACTGTGGGGGTTTTATGATGGGGTCGCTGGCACCTCTCCCCTTCTAGAAGATGCTTAAATGAAGATGAATGAAGGTGAATAAAGGTTTTGTGAAAATGACTACTGAGTCCGGTGCCGTCTCTGGATGCTCGAGGAATAAAAAGAACCGGGTGACTGATTTCATAACACATTGTAGACAGAGAGAATGTTGTAGTTATGGTGTAGCCAGCCTATTGTATCCACCTGTTGTGTGTTATTGTGACATTGTTCAGCAGTGGTGATTAAGGCCTGTGTACATTGTTGTACATGTGTGTGCAGTGTCTTGCTTGATTGCAATGCTGCTCTGATTTGTTGTAGAATTATATGAATAAATAAAGGTCCCTGAAAATGTTATATCAAACAGTTGCGTTTCTGTTGAAGCTCCTAACATTCGAGATGACTGGGAAACAGCTCTGAACCCGCACAACCATCATTCATTTTCTTGACGACTTATACAAATTAGGGTTTCTAGACCATATCCCAGCTGATACTGGGCTGAGGTGTGTTGCACCCTGGGCACAATACCAGAGCTGTAGAGTGTTTAAAGTCGAGTCCTTGAGGCAGCTCTTGTTGTGATTTGGTGCTCTATAAATGAAAATAAACTGAACTAACACAGAGACATGTTTATGGACTGTGTGGGACGGCCAGAGTACCCAGAGGAGGCACAACAAACTACAACAAAAAATGAATCTGGGTATGTTACACCCAACACTGATACCAACTGTCAGCTGTTTTCTTGAGAACGCTCTTTATTGTTTTGAAGGAAGAAAAACAAAACCACCGTCAGTTAGAATAACTCTCTTTGTTCACATTTATGTTTTTGGTTTGTAAGTATCCCTGCTTTGCATCCTGGCTTATTAGAACAGTGTGATGCTCTTAGCAGTGGTCTGATGTTCATACCTTGGTCAATGTAGAAAGAAGTGGTGCTAAAAAAAAAAGTACACATAAACAACAGCACATGATGTGCTACACTGAGTCATTATTTCATTAATAACACCACAGAGGCATTGTGTGTTACATTTAAATTTCACTGGAATAAGGAAAGGTGTAGTCAATAATCCTGTTAAATAACTGAGACTACAATATTCACCAGTACTGATTGTGAATTTTGTTATGACTGATTGGTCTACATGAAGTGATAAGTAGTGAAAAAATGTAACCTATTCTTTACTAATCAGGTTTTTAGACTGAAGTGCACATAATGACCCCCACCCCCTCTGAGAAGTGGGTCATCACAAAATCCATTGGTTTTTGTTTTCAATTCTATGATTGCCCCTTCACCAACTGTCCAGTCTTTCAAGAAGCACACACACACACACACACACACACACACACACACACACACACACACACACACACACACACACACACACACACACACACACCGTGCCATAATACAGCCGCATCTATGTTTTTCCTGTGGCAGGATTTTAGATTTAATATTAGCGATTTTGTGTCTGTGGCTGCTGATGGGGGACTTGTTTGTGCGCTTATCACAGCGCCTGCTGTCCATTTAATCTCTCCGTTGTGTTGTTGGTGTATGCGTGTGCGTGTGTTAGTCCTATAACGAGAATACGGGTGCACATACACATATAACAAACATACGTTACTGTGTCAGTGTGTCACATGAAAGGATTAAACCCTCAGCTTATGTAGCATCCAGCCTCAGTGACAATAACGTTCAGCTGCAAGTATTTTAACACGTGTGGGTGCTGCTCTGTGCTGCTCTATCAATTTTATCACGATAAAGAGCAATCATGACGCTCGGCGTTCAGGGGGCGGGGACTGGGGAGGGCTTGCAGGTGCAGAAGGAATACAATACGCTTGTAGGGTGATTGACAGCCCTGTTGTCCAATCACTGTTATTTTTATTGCGATAAGTCTGCTGTTGGACGCTGGCATCAGAGTTTAATAGTACTGAGAAATATGTCGCTCTTTGAGAGTCTGTTACCCAGTAATACTATGGATTTGTGAGAAGAACACGTAATTATTGTGGGATTACGTTTATTTGGCGGCCTCTCGGCGTTGCACGGGCCTGGATAAGTTACAAACCGAGCAGCCTCTTCTACGAACAGTTGGTCAAGCTAGCCGCCTGTAGTAAAATGACGGAAGACGTATCTGTGGGCTGCTAGCTGATTATTTATCTTTGAATTAGCCAGGAACTGGTACAGCTAGCTACCAAGACAAGACCCCATCACCGCTGAAAGGCTGGAGTATGGATTTCTGACGGATACAACGACTTTTCTGTCATTCTAACCGCAGGAAGAAAAAACATGACCAACAGTGAAACATCGGGTTTACTGTGTTTGGAACTGAACCTCGCAGGTGAGATGAATTGTTAGCTAGCTGCTAGCCAGGGTTAAGCAGTACAGACCTAGGTAGCTCACGGTTAGCTCATGTTAATGCTTACTCGGGCAGCAGCGTTATACTGAGCTTTAGCAGTCGGTGGAGTGCCTGTATGAATGGTATTTTTAGATGTCCACATAGCTCATAGTAGCAAGGCAGAGCCCGTGGCTGTGGCCGTACTCTCGCGTCCTGTGGCTCGGCTTCGTTTTCTCCATCCCACTCATTTCATGAAGATAGGCGTGTAAGCTAGCTATCACCGGAATTGAAATCTTAGCGAAATTTTCTCCAATCCCTTTGACGTTAGCACCATTCTCGGTGGCTAATGCTCTGCGTCCCCACCCCGGCTTCAGTGTGGGCTGTGTGTCGCTCACTCGGGGGCTCAGAACATTCCGTCAGCTTCTGCTTCCTGAGTATTGGCAGTGAAGCCCTGACACCACTGCACGGTGTCTCTGAAAGGATGGTAATGATAACGACCACCATGTTAACACTGGCAGCTTCACAGAGCCGTTTAGCGTGACGCCCTGTTCGTCTGTAAAGACCAGCCTGGCAGGGCCGAGTCTGGTCCGCTGCCCGCTTCCTTCATGTAAATCGGGCAGCCGCCTGGCTCTGCGGGATCAGCCGAACATCCCCGCGCTGCACTTGACACGTTACTGGGTTTTTTCCTTTTTCAACGCGATTAAAATGACAATTCACAGCCAGTGTTCGGAGATTATAATCTTTGAGTAAAAGCCATCCTTTTTCCACTTTGCATATATCAAGGCTCTGTCTGCTGCTGGGACTGCAGCAGGATATACACACCCAGTATCTGTGTGTGCATAGGTGCTGACAGCGCTGTAGGCTGCTTCAGATGGAAGGTGGTGCCATTGTGCTTGTAGGTTTTCTTGAAGGGTGGAGATTCTGCCTGATGGGAGCATGAATCCACTGTGAAGTACTGACCAGCTTACATAAGACCCGTTGCTGAAAAGAGGAGAAACTTGTTAGAATTGTACAGGGTCTGTCTGTGGGTTATATGAAGCATTTCCATCTGTGTTTGCACCATTTTGCTCACAAAAATGTAAAGAAATGAGTGGTGGCTCAAGAATTTAGCGAAATACTCCTGGTGCTTTTGGATCCAACAGTTTTGAATGCTCCCTCAGGGTGACCACATACTGCAGTCCTGACATGTGCACTTTCATTTTATTTATTTTTTTTATAACTTTGTTCGATCAAAATGATGTTGTTTTTTCCCTGCCAATTAATCTCTAATAGAAACGGACTGATCCAGGCTTTAAGTGATCTGTTAAGTTTTCAAAGCTAATGTTTGTTCACAGCAGTTATCGTAGTTTTATCATTTCTAGTTAGTTTTCAGACTTTTTGTTTTGAATTCAGTTTGGTTTTAGTTTCCAGAGTGGATTGTCTTATTTCCTCTTAGTTTTTATTGTTTCAAGATGTTTAGTTTCAGTTAGTTTTAGTCTTTTTAATCATTACTGTATGGAGGCCATGTGTCAGAGGAAAGTTTTTAAGAAAATTAGTATAGATGGTACAGTAAAAACCTGATTTTTGAAAGCAGATGACTCACGGTGTAATTGTAGACATCGAGAGTCTCAAACATGTCTGTCAACTCGTTGGGTAAGTTTATTTGTTTTATTAACAAACTAACAGATACAAATACTAAGGATATTTCCTCTAGACATTTAGTCTTTTTTTTTTTTTTTTTGTAAGTTTAGAAAACCATTTCAGTTTCTTTTTTTAAATCAAGTCTGGTTTTTATATAACTAAAATGTTTTTCACCTCCAGTAACTGGTTCCTCGTACCTTGATGTGAGAATTATAAAACATTGTCAGTCTGACGGACATTGAAATATAACTCATTCAGGCCTAGGTGGACCCTGGCAGACTGGCCGGCTTTACTCAGTTTCCAGAAATCCGGATTTACTCTGGTAACCACTGGGCATCTCGTATGGGAGCTGTAGTCTGCTACAAAGCCTACAACTCATCAACCCACATGCTTCAACCTGACGTCCACCCTAAAGGTCAGCTTAAAGCCAAGAACCCACACAAAAGACTGAGTGTGGCAGTGAGGGCACAGTCCCACTGAGGCAGTAAGCTAACAACTGTATGTGGAGATGCCCAACGAGCTGCTGCACTGATGTCCTCCACAGAAACACTCAGGAAGGGTCCGTGAGATCGACATTCCTCCGGTGTGACGTGCACGCAGGAAGTTGTAGTCCTGGCACTCGTATGCCATCACAGTGGCCTCCACCAGCACCTAATGTGCCAGTCAGTGATGTGGCATAAGCTTCCTTCATGAGATGAGTCCAGGATACAGAGCTGGTTCCCTTTTCCTAAACCTCTTAGTCCTACTCCCCGTTGAGGGGATTCCCACTTTCCCGGTCTGTGCACCAGGAAGTGTGTTGTGCCCAATGAGGGTAGGTCCTTGCTGCTCCACATGATCAGACTGTAAGCTAACCTGTGCAGTGTCACAGAGCGAGCGCGTCCCACTGTTGAGTCTGTCCTAACCAAGGCATGACTATATTTCAGGAATGGCAGGAAATGCCTGTAAACCAAAAAAACTGCCGTGAGCTCCAAGTGGCAGCAGCTTTTACGAGTGTGATGGAGGAGCTGGTTGAAGAGGGGATCAAATTCAGCCTCAGCATCTTAAACCATGTCCCTATACTAGCTTTCCCAGTTTGTTGCTGGGCTCTGCTGCAGTATCAGAAAGGCAGGGATTGGCCTGTGACGCTGCCAGTCAACGTTCTGCCAGCACACACACATGCAGGCAGTGCCGAGGGGGCGACGGTCTGTCCCCAAGACCCTTATTTTTAGATTTTGACTGTTCTCATCAAATTACCAGTAACACTTTTTACTTAGTTAACAAAAGTCACATACATAAACTAACCTGTAAAGCTACAGAGGTTTGGCCTGTGAGGTAGAATTACTCTTTGGTAGCACAGTCTGACAGCTTATCACAAGACGAAGCATCGTCAGGCCCTGTGTGATGGACCGAGCAGTGAAGGAAACTTAGGCACAGGTTAAAGTCCAAAAAAATGATTTTTTATTTAACCCTAAAAACATAATTGGTTAACTCATGCAAAAAGAATCAAAATCTTGGGCCCATAAAAGAGGTCAAAATAACAAAACTCTACTCAAAGTTGACAACACAACTGATAACTCAAACAAACTGACCTAACTTAATGAGACAAAGGGGAAACTTAAATAGTGGCTGATCAGCCCACAAAAACAGGAGAAGGGCTAAAACACACAAAACCTAACTAAACATAATGAACTCCAATCCCCCCCCATGGTCCTGAGTTATGGCATGAACCAATTTGTAGTCTCCTTTAAAGCTCGCTCCGCCCCTTTTCCACGTCTTGGCTCCTAATCAAGGGACTGGAACAGCTGCAACTACGGTAACGCAGAAAACAAAAAGATCAATCATACATAACAGTGTAAACTAAAATGTGCGCACTTATTTTAGAAGGCAGCGTTATGTGGATATGTGAATTAACTCTAAACCAAAACCAGTTATTTATTGTCCTGTAAATTAATTCCTATATTTAAAGAAAGACGTGAATGCAAGGTTACTTATAAGCCTCCACACTAACATGGTGGGTATTACCACTGTGTGGCTGTAGGTGCAGCCATCACACCCTGGAAGCACCAACTGCAGTCCGTGGGCAAACTTTGAAGTTGACCATAAAATGATTTTCTGTTTTTGCCATTATACTTTCCATTTGAGTTTCAGTGTACACTTAAACACGGAGAGTCACACTCTGTCAGATTAGTTCCCTCATTGTCTTTTTCATAGATTTTTACACTTGCAGCATAAGATGGACATTCTTGCTGCCTTCTCCCATCCAAATGCAGGATTACTTCCCAACTCCCTGAATTGGTTCTTGGTCCCCTGGGAAAATCCCTGCTGTGAAACATAAAACATGTCTTCTCATTATTTGATTTGTAAGCAGCACTGCTGATCAGAACAGTCTGAGGAGGTAGTGTTTCCAGCACCACTGACTGCAGCACCTCGAGTTACTGTTTTCTTAATAAAAGTGAATGCAGTCAGTAATTCCACAGCAGCAGCATTTGATCCTATTGATCAGTGACAGCTGATCAGTGAATGCAGCTCCCAAAGGCTGTGGAAAATAATAGTTTCTCTTCCTGTTCTTACCACTATAGGAGCATCCTGACCAACCGTGGGACTGGATTCAGCTGTTTGTGACTCCGGACAGATTCTACTGTTCCAGTGTTTCATCTGTTTACCCACCAGACGAGGAAACGTGTTTGCATCCTGAGGAATACTCAGTACACAGCTGGCCTTTGGAACCTCTATTTCCTACATATTAAAGGCACCACTTTTCCCTTCTTGTTGAGGTTGTTTTTAGGGCACGGCTCTGGAGAGACTGTAACCTCCACGGGATTGTTGTGGGGAGGGTGTTATCAATGCCTCAGTGCTCTGCTAGGGAAGGAAGTGGAGGGACGTCCCTGGAGGAGAGGGCACAAAAACACAAAACTGCCTGAAGCTGGGATGCCTGACATTTCTGTTGCATAACTGACACCCATGAAACCATCGGAGGAACAGAGTAGGTCAGTGTTGCCATGGCTGGCTGATGTGATACCACTACCTGTTTACACATAGCCCGGGCCTCCCTGTTTGGCTCTTTCTCAACACTTCCAATACTAATGAAAAGGATACTAATGGATGGTCTACTGGATTTTCCCCCAGTTGTTTTGGAAAGTGTTACCCACTCACAAACTGCCTCCTGTCTTGCGATCACATCTACAGTGCAGCTTGCAGGTGTGGTGGTTTGAATCGGCCACCAGCGGGGTCTAGGGATGCCCCGACACAAGAAAACCAGGCTACTCCATTGGCCCGCTTACAGACTGCTGTTTCTAATACAAGTCCTGGACTGAAGGCCAGTCGGGGTTGATGCATTTTTTAAATTTAAAGCCTGTCCTCGGATCGTTCCCCTGACCTGAGAACATTTTGCTAGTGTGGACGAGCTTGTTGCTGATGTGAAGGACTCGGCTTTTAAAAAACACAAAGCAGTGACATTTTCATCCAGTGCTTTATTTTTCATTCACACTTTTCTTTTTAAGCCTCATCACATTTCTCACTGCTTGCTACCCAAACAGCTCCGCCTCTGCGCTCACCCTTCTCCTATTTGAGGACCAATCAGGCTGCGAGGTTCTGTTACAATTTGAGTTTTTTCACAGCACCAAAGTACTAAATAGTTTTTGTTTTTCACAATTAGCCATTCTCCATTTAAAACTGTACTCTTATCATTTTGCCAATTTTTTTTGTTTTGTTTTGTTGACGTTTGCGGACCAGTTGTTCTGGGACCTTTGGGAAAGACCGCCTTCTGTCGTATTCATACTTGACTGACACGTTGGAATAAACAGAATAGAACTTTAGCGTGTTTGCTCGTGGCACACGGTGGATCAGGCACCTTCCTCTTTACGTTCAGTGGCTTATTTGTGCAGCCTGTCTTCCCACCTGTTTTTTTTTTTTTTTTTTTTTTTTTTTTTTTTTAGGCAGACGGGGAAACGAGGCTTTTATAGCACAGACCTGTAAGCTTACTTTAATCTGTCACAGTTGATCAGGATTGACCTAAGAACCTGAGATAACAAGCATCCAGCCCTCCTCCCATCTGAGCGTGCAGTAAAGCATTTTTCTCTTTTCCATCTCAGAAGTGAAACCTTCCAACTATTATCGACAGTCCCTGCACACCAAACCCTCTCTGTACACGTAAGGGAACGTTTAAGGCTGATGATAAATGACTTTGGATAGCAGTTAGTGGACACACACATCACTACTAACAGGAAGTGATGCCAGGCAGTAGTAGTAAGAGCGGAGGGCGGGGTCCATCCTCGTCCCCCCTCCCTCATGCTGTAGTCCCGTCCAGCAGACCCCTGCGACCTTCACGCTACGTTCCTGTGTCAGCAGCAGCGTTCTTCCTCGTCGGCTCCACCACGCTCTTCTTCTGTTTCACGTGAGTGCAAACACTGCGCACACACACAGTTCATGGGCTGTGATCATTTCCATTGTTTTATTGCTCCGTTTGGTTATTTTACAGTCAGCGTTGTATGTTTGGGTAGCTCAGACCTTCCCAAAGTGTGGGGCCCGCCCCCTAGGGGGGCGCAGAGCCATTGCAAGGGGGGGGCGCGGCATGAAAAGGGGAAAAAAAAACCCAACAATGCTTGGACACTGCTAGCACGGGGCTCCCACACAAACACAAAGCAGGAGATGAAGCGTCGCTGAATATGTTTCCAAACCAACTTCATTCTGAGCCAAAGACTAGAAAATCTGGTGAAGCACATCTGCCCTTTGGCTTCACCTGCACAGGTGCTGAGGTAGGTCTCCCTGCAGGTTCCCCTTCTTCAGGAGCAGCGCTGGGCTGTTTAAATCACAGACAAACAGGATCCCACATTCTTGATCTTTAGTTCACAAACACTTGTTGTAATGACTAACTGCTCCTGACATGTTGGAGATGTTTGCTCTTTATACAGTAAAGTTACAGCAGGATACAAATAACATCAGGCTGATCCTGACACAGTTTGTTCCCCCGGTTCAAATCACAGACAAACAGGATCCCACAGCTGTTTATGTTTTTGAACACATTTTGCACAGAGAGAAAAATGTATTGATGCAATGTTGAACATTATTACACAGGAAAAAACAACCACATGTAAAACAATCACACTGTGACGCCTCTGCCTTTGTAAATGGAGGGACAGTAACTGCGTGTAAACCTGCAGATAGAGACAAAATACTGTTCATCTGGGGTCCGTTCTTCGTACCTCGCTAAGTAAGTTAGCTGGATTTGATTATTGATGATTTCGCGTGATCTTGGATCGTTCGGTTCTTCGAAGCCCATCCGGGACTTGCTGTCATAGCAACAGAGCCGTAAGCGTAAACCTGCTCGGGAGCAGGTTTACTTTATGTAAACAGGATTAGATCGCGGCCACTAAGGTATGTCCGCTTCATTTATACGAAAGCAACAGCGATATTCCACCACTGTTTCACCATAAATAAATAACATCAATGTAACCAAAGATAATGCAGCACCTGATCCATTTATTGATGTCACACAGATACATACAGGTCATTTCCTAAAAAAGGGAAATGTACTATTAACATTCTATTACATGTATGTGATTATTACAGATGTAATCCATATTTCACAGTAGTAATTGCAAATCACTTCGTGTAATCAAGATGAGAGACCACGGCTATAAAAGCGAAGGTGGATTTGGGAAGTCTGTCGCAGTCATATCCTGTCCGTATAAGCGAGCCACCCATTGCGGAAGGTGCAAGATTGATAAGGAGAGTCCTCAGAATCCAGCGTATATTGCGGGACAGACAGGATCCTTTACCTCAGCGCGACAGTGTGCTCATAGAGAGATATCGATATTCCCGTGAGGGTATTATTTACTTAACCAACTTGTTGACGAGGGGGTGCAGGACCACCACCTGTCTTTGTTTGCTCTGCCCTTTTCTTGGTTGCTGTTATAAACAAACAGATTATTTCAGGGTCTCTTTCCTAGAGACGAAAAGCAATATAAGTGATAAATATTACCATTCTGTAAAATATTCTTATATTTCACTTTTACTTGTTCCCATGTTCTAGTGGGTCCTGTTGTGGCTCTAATGTGAAAGGATATAATGTAATATAATATAATATGATATAATATAATATAATAAATTTACCCTACCGCCTACTGGTGTTGGCCAGAGGGGCCGATGGTGCGATATGGCAGCCTGGCTTCTGTCAGTCTGCCCCAGGGCAGCTGTGGCTACAACCGTAGCTGCCTCCACCAGTGTGTGAATGTGAGAGTGAATGAATAGTGGTATCGTACAGCGCTTTGGGTGCCTTGAAAAGCGCTATATAAATCCAATCCATTATTATTGTTATTATTAAATCACTTACGAGTTTAATTTGTCAGCAACTTCCTGCCAGCCCTCTCTCCTTGCTTTTGCAGCCTTTGCAGTGTTCCCTTGCGTTTTAATTAAACTCTGAAACTCCTGAAATCTCTCAATCAAGAGTTCTTGCTCTGCTGCCGAAAAATACCGAGCGCGCTCCTTCGACATTTTCGCCGACCAATCAAAGGGTTGCCGATCAATATTTCTACTATCGATGCGTAGCCCCTGTTAAGCCACCCAGTGATCTCACATTACTTCATCCAGCTGTACTAATCGTCAACAACAGGTGTGTTTGGAGAACCGGAATAGAGAGCTCAAAGTTAGCGCGATGGTTTGATCTTGGATGTAGTAAGCGAGGTACGAAGAACGGACCCCTGAATATCTGCCATTCTGCAGTTCATCTCATGTAAACAATAACGTGGCCACAGCGTGACGTGGAAAAAGTTACATACCTTTGACGCTGCGTGACGAACTCTGTATTCCTCGTCCACACGTAAACGCAAAAAAGGAGTTTTAAAAAATCTCAGTTTTCAGTGATTTGAAACGCCGTTTACGTGGACGAAACAGCTGCGTGTTCAAAATCACCCGTGTAGGTGCGGACGCAGCGTGACAGAGTTAGTAGTTTATGTTATTACTTCCTGCAGATTATTTGTATTTGCTTAATTGTTCACTAAATGTTTGAGGTGTGAAATAAACAGCAATGGAGCAAAATATGGGCGTGTGGTTGGAGGAAGGTTTTTTTGTTTTGTGGGGGGGGGGGGCATTTTTCTTGTGAAACAAAGGGGGGCCCAGCAAAAAAAGTTTGGGAACCACTGGGGTAGCTAATGTCACTGATGCCTCTCACTTACCTGGATAAGCACAGACATGGATATCTGTCCCTGTGAGAACATTCACTGCCACTCAGAGTGTAACTGCCACAGCTAACCCTTACCCCAGTGTTTCCCATAGAAATGTATGTTACAGGTTTGTGTATGCAAAATGAGGTGCATCTAAATATATTAAGTAACAAAGGATATATTTATTATTTATCAAGTAAAAGAACAATAATCCACTGCCTGCGGACGCTCTGTAAAGAATGAGGACTGAACATTGTCTGAAGTTGCCCTTTCACATTAATACATGTTATAATTAGTGCTGTCGATAGATGAAAAAAACTTAACTAATTGATCTCAGTTTTCTGTAATTAATCGCAATTAATCACAATTACTTGATCAATACCCTGGTTGCAATTACATTTTTTCAGCTTTATATTTAAGCTTTTAAAAGACATTTATACAATATAATGAAGTAAATACAGAATGTTAAATGCTTCAATTCAAAGAGAATAGTTTTCTTCAGTCTTTCAACACAGGTTCTTTCCTGTGAGAGTTCAGACGAGTTAAGAGAGTTAAGACGGACTTTTGAGAGAGGGAGAGGGAGGGAGGGGGAGAGGGAGGGAGGGGGAGAGAGAGATATATACAAATATATATATATATATTTTTATTAGGGGTGCAACGATATTCGTATCGATATTGAACCGTTCGATACAGTGCTTTCGGTTCGGTACGCATATGTATCGAACAATGCAACATTTGTAATTTATTTTATCAACTTTCCTTCTGACGATGCTGTCTGTGTTGAGCGCTCAGTGAATCTGTGTTCGACTACTCCGCCTAGGCTGCACTGTCGAGCGCAGATCCACTGAGCGCTCAACACAGACAGCATCGTCAGGAGGAAGAGCGCAGGGCAAGCTAGCGAGACAGAAGTTAAGCTCTCCTTGCAAGATGGACCTCCCCCACCCTCATTCAGATCTGGCGTTTGGAATTATTTTGGTTTTCATGTGACGTATGACCCTGAAGGTAAGCGAGTCATGGACTAAAGTAAAACAGTATGTTGGATGTGCCATGCAATGCTTAATTACATTGGTGTGAACTAGTGTGTTAGCGCAGTTAGCTCGTTAACGTGTTGGCCGTCTAGCCCCATGCACGGGGCGATCGGCGGTAGCTCGTTAACGGAGATTTGCCGTGTTGTGGCGTTAACGTCATTTCAGATTAACGCTGACAGCACTAGTGGGAACACAACGAGTATGACTGCACATTTACGCCGACATCATCCTAGTGCAAAGACAAGTGGAAGCAGACAAAAACAACAAGCATGCATGCTACAAACTTTACCCGAGTCATTTAGACAGCCGTTAGCACAGGATTCTCCTTATGGGGACCTGATATGTTTAATATGCTGCTGAGAATATAGCCCAGAAGAAGCGTCTAGTACCAACTCCAAAACACAACAGAAGTGCTCCAGCGCTTCAACGTAATATTACTGTTTTGTGTGTGTATAAGGACCATAAATGGCACCTGTTAAGAGACATGGTTACTAGTGATGGGATTTCCGGCTCTTTTTAGAGAGCCGGCTCTTTCAGCTCCGAACCGGCTCTTCAGGTTGTTCTTTGCTTTAATTTATTATTAACAATAATATAAAATTATGCACAAAAGGAATTACTAATGTAAAAAAAGTGGTTTTATTTATATATGTTTATATATAAATATATGCGGTGGCCCCTAGAGACAAAGCACGTACAAACTCCAAAACACATCCCTAGCGTTAACTGAACTTCCAAAACAGAGCTACTTAAATTACACAATTGAAAGCATGTGTGTATTGTTTGTGTATTTGTACACAAGCACTCACATATATTCAAATAATAAAAAAAATAAAAAAAAGGTTCATTTACCTGTTACTACCACACACCAGATCCGGTCGTTGGTACTTGCTGGCTTGTGTAGCCACTAGGTAACAAAAGCTCAACACTGCCCCCTAGCATCCTGGAGCACTTCTGTTGTGTTTTGCTGCGGAGTTTGTATGTGCTTTGTCTCTAGGGGCCACCGTAAATATACTTTTATTTATCCACTCTACATAAAATGTAATAAATAAATCATGATGCTCCCTGAGTGGTTTGTCGCAAAGTGCTAGCAGCATCCCCGGCTAACGTGTGCTTCGTGTCAATGTGATATTTTAAGCTGGAAGTGATTCGGTGAAAAGAAAATTCCTTCTTGCACAATGTGCATAATACTTTATATCAGCCGACTGTTCCGTCTTATTTGTTTTAATGCTCAAATGTCCAATCGAGAGGGCTGATGTGCGTTTATCATCTTCCTACTGAGTTGATTGGTTCAGTTGCCCGTCACTACCAGACCTATTGCCCAGTCGGGCATGTGGGGAGGTAACTGTACTTGGACAAACTGCATGAAATGTGCTGACAGAAACATTTCAGGGATTTTGAGGCATTCTGCACTCCAGATGCGTTAAATGTGTGAAAAATTTTAATCGCATTGACTGTGATGGCAGATTAATTTGTGTAAATGCGTTAATTAGTTATATTATGATGAAAATATCAGATGCAATCATTACATTTGGTTTTGGCTGCACATGCAGGACGTAGAGATTCATTTATGACCAAACATGAGGTTTAAAACTCTTTTCTAAACTCTTCAGCACCCTGTGGCACGTATGTCACTCTCTCTGACATTAAAAGTTAGGCAAATAGACAAACGAGTGCACACAAACTGAGCATGAATATTTCATGCAGCAACCTGGGAGCCAAAAGTCATTGTTTAACTTAAACTAATGAACATTTTAAAGTGTTTTTTCCAGCCGTATGTGAGTAATTAAGTCAAATGTGACTATCACATGTAAACGGAGTGCATACCTGTAACATGTTCCAAAGAGCGGCCGTGTTGTTCTGCTTCAGCAGGATTACCAACCATTTCACACTCTCATGCTCATGTGTTCCTCCCTAATGTTTAACATATAAAACCAGAGTCGCTCCTCTTCTTATGAATGTTGGGAGCACTGGTCTTTAATCTTCTGCTTCCTGCCTGCTCTTCATTCAGGTGGTCAGTGAATAAGGGGCGGGTTTAAAAATCGATTTTAGTTTGAATAAAGTGACATCGATTCATTAAATCCTGAATCGATTTTTAAATATAAATGTATTTTGTCAGAAATGCCAGAATCTCAGCTTAAAGCTCACAAAACTACGTCAACAACCGGCGAACAGCTAAAACAGGAAATGAGCGCCGGTAGTCCACGGAGTCCACAGCGTGGATCGTGGACACGTCGGGTGCTGAACGCAGACATCTCACAGATTCTGATGCTGCAGGTTGAGTAACTCCGACTAAAACTGACTGAACCAGCAGCAAAAGGAGATCCAAACTACACTTCATGTTTGATAAGCATCGTCATCTCGGACCTTTGCTGTTTTGCTTCCACCACGATAAAATCACACTTCCTGCACAGCTCTCTCTGTACTTCAAGAACAGTTTCCCGCCTCAGATCTGTTTCTGCATTACTCTCTGCTTATTAAGCATCAGCCTACTGTTGTCAAAGAAATGTAAACTTTTAAAAATTATACCAAATTACAAACTCTCAGCTGTGTCTCTGATCAAACTCTGTAACTTTGCTCCGCTTCTCTTCAGCAGCATCAGCTAATGTTCAGATGTTGATTGGTGGATTTATTATCTGCTATAAAAGCCCGGCCAGGAAAATCTCCTTCATGTTTTATCCTCAGTTCCTTTGACACAAAGACATCTGCTGTGATGTTCACACCTCTGAAGTCTCACAGCGTCAGCTTTGTTTGTATACATAGATACAAAAATGTGGACATGTACTGATAAATGATCAGAATTATAATATTTCTGAATCGAATCGGGAGCTTGTGAATCAGAATTGGATCAGTGGTAGAAATCAGTGACGACGCCCAGCCCGACACTTAATCTTGTTCAATAATCAACTTTGATTCAAACTCTTCTTCTTTTTTGTACCTGAGCCACAGCACGTAGCTAAATACTGCCAGTACCACAGACGATCCACTCAGAATGATTCTCACTCACTAGCATATCCATGGTGGTGGGAACAGAGTTGGTGATGAGCAGGTTTCACGAACACAGCTGTTGGTTTACGTGTGCGTGCAGAGCGAGAACATTTCTGTGCACACGTTAATGAATGAGGCCCAGCACGTCCAGTTAGGGTTGTGCTGATGGACGCCGCGTCACAAATCATTGATGGTCAAAGCAAGCAGTTGTAGCTCGCTAGTCCAGACCATTTCAATTTCACTGCTCCTCTAATGCATTCTAGTTTTAATAATAATAATTATGACTATAACAACACTGTATTATAATGATGATGATAATTTCAATCTGCATTGGTACGGTTTCCTCCTGCCCAGACACACAAAACGTGTGTGTGTGTGTGTGTGTGTGTGTGTGTGTGTGTGTGTGTGTGTGTGTGTGTGTGTGTGTGTGGCACTGGTCTATCATCATCAAATAAAAGAAAGCAGAGGAATTTTGTGTGTGATGTACTTCAGTGCTCCACTGTAGTGTGACGGTGCATCTGCAGAGACACTTGTATGTATTTATTTTATCCCACTGGTGGTTTTTGTCCCAAAGCTATAAACACTGTGCCATGTGCACGTTGTGTGCTTTGTGGTGGGTGGATAACCTCCCCTGCTACATGGTGGGAATGTTGTCGTCCACTGGTGATGCCAGAGGGGAACAAAAGGACCATGGGAGTATTGAGCAACCTCACCCCCAATTCATTGTTGACATTAACCCCTTAACTCGCCAGGATGTTCCCAACAGGTTCACTTACCTGCCACACACATGATAGCATACATTTAGGGGGGTAAGCAGACTCTGTGAGTGTGAGAATGCTAAGCCAATGAGGTTACAGACTATTATCAGTAATCTTGCAAACACCTCACTCTGGTGTGCACGTGTGTCAGGAAGTGTGAGGAAAAAATAGTGGGCGTGTGTCCTCTGTAGGAGAAACATGAATATGTCAGATTGGCGTGCGTGCGTGGGAGAGGGGGGCTCATTATGGTGGTCAGTCAGCTCTGTGCATCAGATTAGTGAAGAGAAAATAGGCCAACATCTGTCACCCTGACAAAAGCTCATCATCTGGTCTGCCACTCTTTGTTCCCCTGCTGTATTCTGTCATGTTGCCGTGTATGACAGTTAAAATGGAGATGGTCTTTTTATGATCCCAGTGTCTAATAACTAACAAAAACAAAAACGCCCCACGCAAGTTCAGGATCAGAAAGATCCAGATTTTAAAATCATGATTGTTACCATCCAGGATCACATAATTCATGTTGCTTTTGTTTTTCAAAGGCGTCCAGCACTGGACCACTCGCATCCAGAGTGGTTTATTCTTTATTGTTTGTTCATTTATTTCAAACATGTAAACAATATACAGGTACATGTAGTAAAGAAAATAAGAGAGAAAAAAATACTATACAAAAGTCAATACTTTTCAATATTGCTACTGTTCTGATTCATTTACATGCAGGGCTCGCAAAATTTCAAAACCCCTGGTAGCCCTTCGGGCAGGGACTCGTCAGTTTTAGCCCAAAATAAATGTAAGTAGCCCGAATAAAAAAGAGAGCAATTTTTTGATTGATGTTTTGTTTCTGTTACAATATTATACATTAAAGTATAATATTGTAACGGAAACAAAACATCAATCAAAAATAGTTTAAACACAAATTACAACATTGTATAAAAATTACAATCATCAACTCAAATACTTGGTTCTAATTGAACAGAAATTTCTATGAACTTGTAAGAACTGTGTAGGACATGAATCAGTCTGTGTCAGATCCTGAATCTGACATTTCCACTGAAGTCACGGGTAAGAGACAAGTGGAACCAAGATCGAGGCCGTTTGCTTTTGAAGTTTGCACAGACTGCTGCATTGTGCCAGTGGTCGTTCACTCTTTGCAACATAGTAGCTGTTCTAAACAGATTTTCAGGTTTATTTTTAGTTTGTTATTTGCAATTGGTGTTTGTTCTGGGAAAGATATTGCAGACTGAGCAATAATGCATTTCTTGCATTTCTCATGGGTTCTAATGGGGGCCTTTCTTAACTCATTCACTGCCATTGACGTCTATAGCCGTCAATGGCAGTGTATGAGTCAATGGGTTTAACTCATTCACTGCCAATGGCTGGCAGTGAATGAGTTAAAATAACTGGTCCCAGTAACAAAGGCGCTTGTCAGTTCAGAAATCGAGAGAAAACCAACAACACACCCGGCAGAACATTATGGCTACGTTCACACTGCAGGTCTTAATGCTCAATTCAGATTTTTTGATCAAATCCGATTTTTTTGTCTGCTTGTTCACGCTACAAATAAAATGTGACAGCAAACGCGCTCTAGTGTGAACGCTCAAAGCGGCCCGCATGCGCAAAAGAAGACGTCACACACAACGCGCTCTGTTTAGACCCAGAGCAAACAGTATTGTTTGACTGATGGCCGTTAATATAAAGACTTCGGTCTTCACGTTTCCCAATTTTTGCTTTAAGTTATTTTGTTATTTACATAATAATGTAAATAACCTAATAATTATCCTTATTGCTGTTTTAGAGGAGCGGTGCTTCAAAGGATAGCTGCAGATTTCTGTCAGAATCTGCAGATTATACAGAACAAATAAAATGTTTACGTTGTCTTCCCAACAGTTTCACTGACATCTACACTGGATGGCCAGGAAGCGTTCGCGATGTCTTCTCGGGCGCTTCTCTGGCGCTGATAATTGGCTTCAGTCTTGTGTCGGTGACGTAAAAGGCGGATTTAATGCGACTTGACCGTTCAAACAGCAGTCGCTTTCTAAAACATCGGATATGTATCGGATTCAGTACCACATACGAAAGTGACCCAGATCGGATTTGAAAATATCGGATTTGCGCCGTTCACACTGTCATAGCATGATCGGATATGAGTCGCATAGGGTCAAAAAAATCGGATTTGATGCGCTTTCGCCTGCAGTGTGAACGTAGCCTATGTTATTTACACGGGTGCACATAAGTGGTCCGCATGTGCGCATTCGCTGTCAAAATAAAAGACGCGCACCAGATAAGAAGTTGCAGCGCGCGTTTGCGTCCATATAAAAGGCTGTTTTTGTCCTAGAGTGGGATTTTCACGGCACATTCTGCACCACATCTCTGTGCGTTCATCATTTGTTTGAAGCCAGCTCACCTCCTGCAACCACTTTTCCGAGAATACGCGCTTCTTTTGTAGTTCGGACTCCTTCTGACATTTCTTTGGAGGTGGAGGAACATCACAGTAATTGCTTAAAGGAGCTTCTTGACATCTTTAAAAGTTCTAAACAAATGTCTGTCCTCCTCCAGAAAATCTTATGTACGCAAACACGCGTTGCAACTTCTTATCTTGTGCGTGTTTTTTATTTTGACAGCGAATGCACACCTGCGGACCACTTATGTGCAGCCCTGGTTATTTAGCTCGTCATATCGCAGCCACAGAAATTCTTTTGTCCATGAAACCATAAAGCTGCACTTTCTTTTTGCCTTATAGTCTGATTTGTCATAACTTCTCCGTTTTGTGGTAAGCTTTTCTTTGGCTGTCACTTCTTCACCCTGACCTGTCTTATTTGGCTCAGCAGAACTAAAATATATATCCTGCTGCTTTTACACACACGCACTCACATAAGCTCAGCGATTCTCTGCGCGATCAACCTCTCACATGTTTAAGCTGCCGGAGATTTCACTTGTCATGTTTGCATAGTAAGCTAACGATTAATAAGACGATGTCAGAGGAATTGGTGCACAAATTATCATCACTCACAGATCAGTGCTGTCGCTCTCTATACACAGGTCGCGCGATTGCAAAGTGAAAGCAAAAAACAAGCGCAAATTCAAACGCGATTTCAATATGTCACATATTGACAGTGGCTCACCCAATGACATAATTACCCAGCTACATTTCCGAAAGAATGCAAAAGCATTGACATATATTTTTCCTTCCTACGATAGGCCAACGGGCAGGGCAGAGATAGATTTTGGTAGCCCGACTGAAAAAATCGCTAGCCCCGGGACATCGGGCTAGCGATTTTGCAAGCCCTGACATGTTGAAAGTGAGTGGGAAGAAGTAAACACTTATTTAATCCCACCCCTTTGCCATGAGTTATCAGTTAATATTTAGTCAGCTTCCTTACTGATATAATCTGTAATTAAAATAGTGATCGATCCCTGCAGGAGCACACCAGGGTGCTGTTCTGATAGATCCAAGAATAGACAAATAGTGGAAGTTAGCAGAACAGCTCCTTTATAAACATTTTCCTTAGAAAACACATGGTGCTGCAGCTTTGCTACAAAGACCGCAGCCTCACGTTTAACGACACTCAGCTCTAACAGTTCTGTAATGCATTTGTTTGGACATCTCCAACGTGAGGCTTGGTCTTGTTTCAGGTGTCCGTGGCTTTCAGAGCGTTTCTCAGTGGCCATCCCCATCTACAATGGCATCATCTTCCTCTTTGTTTTGGCTAACTTCTGTATGGCCACATTCATGGACCCTGGCATCTTCCCCCGAGGTGAGTGCACGGATGGTTGAATGAATGCCTTTTAATGCTGGGTGTCACCAAACAGGTAAGTTGTGTCGAACAGGCAGGACTTGGATGAAGTGATGGATTAAAGCTGCAGAGCGCAGCAGCACCTCAGTGAGGCGCGCTGCACAGGAAGCGTGCCGCGGCTCAGTCGTTGGGATGTCTCATTGTGGTGTGAGGTCTGTTCATACTATTGAGATAGATACAGTGGAGCTGTGAAGTTTAGCAGCAGGCATCATTTAAGGTCGCGTGTTCATTTTAATCCGATTCTCCTCATGTAAAGTAAGCTTTGACACGGTTTTTAGGTTTGATTAGTTGTTATCATTTAGATCATTATGGTGAACACAACAACAGCTAACAGATAAAATAATGTAATTATTACGGAACATAAACATTATGAGTTTTGGATAACGTGTGTTGTTAGTTATATTAAACATTTTAAAACTGGCCTCACAGCTGGCTACAAAAACCGTTCGTGTTGTCCACATCTGCATGCGGTCGCCTCGCCCCGTCGTCCACGCTGCTGTTCTGGATTTGACTCTTTATTTGGTGGGATTAGCTCTCCACACTGTGGATTCTCTGCTAGGATCCCCACAGTTCAGAACTTCCGTCCACCCAGTTGTCCATGCGTTCAGTCACACGCTCTGCTTTTTTATTTAACTGCAGTCCTCTGTGTTTTTAGCTAGCTATCTCTGGCTCATGTCAGAGCAGCCTCTTATCAGAATGTGTGTTCCTAGGCAACCCAACACCAGTGAATTTACATTATATTTTACATTCATTTCTGTTTTGTTTTTTATTTCTTTTGATCTGAGTCTGAGGTGAAAAGTCTGACACGAAATATGAGATGATGAGGTTTCAGTGTAGTCACAGGATTGTTAAAATACCGAGGGGTCAGAGGGCCCTTTGTTTGACTGACACGGAGAGGCGACCCGTGACCCTTTCCACACGACTGGCTTGTTTGAAACTGTAAAAAACAGTTGCTATGAAAGAGTAAATAGTTTCTACAGACTGAAACCTTCTTTGTAGTCCATCATTTGAACGTGGACGCCTACGGTCAAACTCGGGTGGACTGAGTGGGCAGCTGCGAGCTTTGGCACTTTCACTGTCTCACTTTTGACCAATAGATCGTCAGTTTTAGGATTGTGTGTGTTCTCTGTGCAGCCGAGGAGGACGAGGACAAAGAAGACGATTTCCGCGCTCCACTGTACAAGACGGTGGAGATCAGAGGGATCCAGGTCAGGATGAAGTGGTGTTCAACCTGCCGCTTCTACAGGCCGCCACGCTGCTCCCACTGTTCTGTCTGTGACAACTGTGTTGAGGTGTGTTTGACTTTTTACATTTACTCATTTATTCTTCATATGAACAGTCTGAATGTTGCACGCTGAGTAAGCCTGCACTATAAACAGCCCAGTTTGATCTGAAACAGTCTGAATCATTGTATGCGTCTGTGGTTAGTGAGCCGTGTCCACAACACACGTGCGCTGTGATTTTCACACTTTCAAACCCTCGCCCGGCTGGTTTTGGCATGTGGTTATCATCATTGTTATAAATCTTTAGATGTGTTTAGAAGATGTAACTCAAGGACATGTCTTTGCTCTGCAGCTGTCCTGTTAGTGTATGATGGAAGGAGGAGTGTCAGTGTTGATGGGTGCAAACGAGTTGGACAGCCTGTAGTCGTCCTTTGAATAACACGGTACTCCAGCTCAAGCACGACCTGTAACAGGAGTTTACTGCAGTTTTGGACCTGAAAATGTTTCAGTATCTACTCCTTACTTACACTCCTTCCACTGGGCACGTGTGTAGCCAAACTGTAGCTGATGCTAAGCCAGTGAAAATGGTCTTGATGGGCCTCTCAGGCTACATACGTGTTTGCTAATGGTTTCCACAGAATGGCTGCCTCGTGTCCATCATCAGGCAAGACAGCAGTGACGCACCTCTATCTGTTCGCTGTCTCAGAGACATGACTCTAAACTCAGTGCACAATCTTAAATGGCCTGATATGTTCACACTGCAGCCTTCTACTGCAGAGGACAAGCTGAAGATGATGATGGCACTGTCACGGCGGGGTGCGCCGATGTGTGTGGAAACAGGACCCAAAAGCAGATGATGACGAGGAATTGTAATGATTAACAGAAAGGTGAACCTTTAATGCGATGACGGCAGGAAATGAACCAAGAGACCAAAAACAAACAGGCAAAACACTAAGAAACAAAATACTAAATGGTACTGAGACCAAAACCTAAACTATGACTGTGGTGGAAAAATAATAAACAAAGACCATGACTAAGACTAATAATACATAACAGATGAAAACTAGAACTATGACTGAGGTGAGGTAAACAGGCTAAGACCATGACTAAAACTGTGACCCTGGTGAGATAAACAGACGAACCGACAATGGCATGAAGAAAACAAAAAGCTTAAATACAGACATGAGGTGATCAGGGGAAGTGGGGACACATGGGGGAACAGCTGACAGACATAAACCTAATGACAGGACCAGGAGAGAAAGCTAAATACAATGAACAAAGAACACATGACATTGTCAAAATAAAACAGGAAATACTAACAACTAAACATGACAACACAACAGACCCAACACGTGATGAATAAATACCAAACCCCAAAACATAGAAAACCCAGGAACAATAACCAATAACTGCCTAAACTAAAGGCAAAATAGGAAATAACACAAACTAATAACATATCAAAAAATACAAAGAAAACTCAGAGTGCTGGGTCGGAGACCCAGCCTGTGACAGGCACCTCTCGTGCCGATTGCAGTTTAAATATTTAGAGGTGTCATTGCAGGTGTGTCAACATGACGTTTGAGCCGAGTTTAAGTTCTTAAGTAACTGTGTGTGGAACAGAACCTGACGACGAATAGGCTTTAAAAGCCAGGAAACATTATTTGGGCACACCGGTGTGATGTGCTGACTACCTAAATCCACCGATCGACTCCTCTCTGAGCGTCAGCTACATGTTTTTCCCCCATTGGCAGAGAGCTGCAGTGAAACATGCAGCTAGCAGCGTTCCACGTTAAGCCAGCACTCACTGTCTCTTTCTCCAGTTACAGTGACAAACAGGAGAAAATCACACTGTCCTTAATCCAGTAAAGAACTGGCTGCCAGGCCAAAATCAAATATGGCTGACCTTGGGATTGTGTGCTCTGTGCAATATGTCTGTGAAGGTTCTCAGTCATTCAGCTCATCACAGTCTAAGGTCTGTGGGAGTAACTCACCAAGAGGGAAATTCAATTTTCAAGGATGCCAATGTTCACATTTTGGACAGATGGTTTGAAAGAGGAGTGAAAGAAGCATCTATGTCCACTGTGAGCGACCATCTTTGAACAGAGGCGGGGCTTACGACACCAACTGTCTGCCATCTATAATCCAGTGTTGAGATCCTTCCCAGACGCCTTAACGCCCACTCACATCCTGGGCCATCTGACCTCAGGAAATCACATGATAGGGTGGGGCCAGGTTTCACAATGACCTCATCCGAAACCCTGGCTGATTGTGACCTACACCTGCTTTCACACCTTAGCTCGTGTGATTAGGTAGAGGATCACCAGGGGTCCTTTTGTCCCTCTGTGGGGGGAAACTCCCACAGGGTTTAAATCTGGGACTCTCCACCATTTGACCCTCGAACTGAAGAAGCTTCTCGGATGAGAGGTGAAACGTCTTCAAGCAACTTAAAGAAGTCCAGACGCTTTTCTTTGCAAGCTCCTTAGTAGGGATGGGTATCGTTTAGGTTTTATCCGCTGCCAAACCGGTACTTTTGAAACGGTGCCGGTGCTCAAACTGGTGCTTAAAGAATGGAGAGCACAAACTTTGTCCAAAAAGCTCTCGTGTTTTTATTTTTAGCAGTCTCTTTTTTTCTGCAAAATGATAAGCACGGTCCAGCCCCACGCACGGGCGATCCGCGCTAACTCGCTAAGGGAGATTTACCACACCCACAGTAGATGTGCTCTTTTAAAGAAACGCTATGCGTCGCCAGGTGTTTCATCAGATTCGAGGTGTTACCTCCTTTGACAGTATCACAGTATCAGCTTAAAGCACTTGTTGCTGCTGAGTTTGCATCTTTTTGCTGTGAAGTACAGCCAGACTTTGACCGCTTCACCTTGGGCGTTTTTAATCTGTAGCTCTGCTCTAAAAGAACGTACGTACCTGGGCCCGCCTACTACGCTTGCAGAGGTAAAATGATTGGCTGGAATCCAAAGTGTATGACATCTCAGGGGAAATAAAGCAGCGAAATGTGCGCTGCTTTTCGGTCTGGTTACTACCGTTTATGTCAGAACCATAATGGCACCGGATACCGGTACCCATCCCTACTCCTTAGTGCTCTGTGTGAGTGTGCATGTGTAACCCAGGAAGTGGCATGCTGCCAACAGACAGTCAGTCGTTTACAGGGTTTCCATGATAGAGCACTGGCAGTCCGTCCCAGGCTCTGTTCTGCATTTGTCTGAATCTATTTGAATGTTCCAGGTTCAAAGGTAATCTGCGTTGCTCATCTGCAGCAGTCCAGGTGTTGGATCCGTGTTTGTATCAGCAGATGACCAAAGATCTCTGATCTCAGGACTAAACAGTTGTTGATATTGTGACCTTCCTCTGAACATGCAGTTGTACAATATTTCAAGCCTCTTCTCTTGGGATCACATGGGAGAGTTGTAATCAGAGTATTCTGGTGAAAGTATGTCACATTCCCAACCTGCAGATGACAGTTCTGTGTATCTGTTGAGGACTTAATGAGGTTAGACAGGAAAGGTGGTGCATGGAAATAATGCTTCTTAATGGCTGCATTCCTATTTCAGCCTCCTCTGACGGTGTCTTAAATGTCCCCCTGACTCTGCAGGACTTCGACCATCATTGTCCGTGGGTGAACAACTGCATCGGCAGGAGAAACTACCGCTACTTCTTTCTCTTCCTGCTGTCTCTGACAGCCCACATCATGGCTGTGTTTGGCTTTGGGCTGCTCTTCATCCTCTACCATCGGCAGAACATTGACCGCCTGCACGCCATTGTCACGTATCCTTTCATGTCTCGTGGATCTGGTACTCTCATCTGGTTTTACATTGCTGAGTTACTGTCAGGTTGTTTAAATGAGGCACTCTTTTTTTTTTTTTTTTTTCCCCCACTGTGGCGTGGGAAGATTTCACGTAGCTTCCTGAGAAAAGATGGTCCAACCCCACCCAATCTGATCTTTGAATGAGAATGAAAACACACGATATAAACGCACGAATCTGCATAAACTGGCCTAGGACAGGAGTACATTCTGGCTTTGCTCGCCCCACACACACCACATGTTGTTTTGTCCATCACTGCTCTCCATAGGCCTTGATCTGTTGAATGTAATGTTTAAGATGCTAAGGTCCTTGACCCCCCACCCGTGCTCTCAGGCTCGCAGTAATGTGTGTCGCAGGCCTGTTCTTCATCCCTGTCGCTGGCCTCACTGGCTTCCACATAGTCCTTGTGGCTAGAGGCAGGACGACCAACGAACAAGTAAGTAGAAGTCAGTGTTGCACACATGTACACCAGGAACCCAGGAGTTAGCTCATTCAGTTCAGGTCAGTCTTATTTATATAGTGCCAATTTGTAACAACGGTTGTTTAAAGACACTTTATATTAGGTAGAGATCACAGACAGAGAACCCCAAATATCAGACAACCCCACGGTGACAGTGGCAAGGAAAAACGTCCTCTTTGGCCCTTCCACTGTGCACTGTGGCATAGGGAAGGATGTTTGTTTTCCTGGCAGAGAGACGGTGGTTATCCTTCAAACGGTCCTCACGTCCTACTGAGTGCATTAATTTGAAAGTGGATACAGGTTAACAGCCATTTAACCCCTCCCCCCACCCCCCTCCCCGCATTGTTATATTCTCCATGTAAGTTTTTGTGACGTGTCTGTCTCCAGGTAACGGGGAAGTTCAGAGGAGGTGTTAACCCTTTCACCAATGGCTGTTGGAAGAATGTCTCTCATGTCCTCTGCAGCTCACAGGCACCCAGGTCCGTTCTTTGTTTCCCCTTTTTATTGGACTCTCTTGTCGAGTGTCGAGAGCATTACCCTGTAGCTCATCACACTTCCTGTTTTTAAAATGAATTTGTTAAAACTGGCCACTGAATAGTGTAATAACAGAAACAGCTGGTGAGAAACTAAACAATCTGTGAGCTGTTGCTTTGGTGTTAGTGTTGAAAGTGATCAGATGTAGGATTAAGAGGAATTTGGATTTGATACCAATCATTAGCACTGTACTGATGTGAATGCTCTCTGCAGGTATCTGGGCAGGAGAAAGTGTGCACAGAATGTGAGTCTGCAGCCTCCTTTTCTTCGGCCACAGCTGACAGAGGCCCAGCTGGCTGCAAAGATACTGGACAATGGCATACAGGGAGATCTGCACAGGGTAAGAGGTGCAGCAAAGGTGCTCGTGAAGCTAACGTGCCACAAACTGTGCTGTGCTGGCTGCTTCAGCCTGCCGGTAATAAACAAGGGTTATGCAAGGGAGCTGTGCTTCTCATTCAAATCTGCACTTGATAAGTTTGCATATAGGCAGGTCCAGATGGCAGCGAGAGCTCTAAAAGCTGTTTGAAATTCAACAGGCAGAAATCCTGTAAGGTCACAGCAGTAAAAACCCAACCACATCCATCAGGCTGCGTGCTGCAGAGCTAAGGATGCAAAAACGGGGTCCTATTTATTGAGTTTGGGTTTTTATTGTTTGCTGCACCTTTTTCTTGGTGTTGTTTGTATTTTATCTTGTTTCTGTTTAGTTTTGTTTTTGTGTTGCTGTAAGAAACTGCTAAAGACCTGCAAGTATTGTACTTGTTAGGAAATGGATGGAATAATTTGTTCTAGTCGCAGGTGGATGATTGATTTTGTAATCGTACGTAAACGTATATCAGAGCTGTGGCCATGGCTTGGACGCAGAAACGCTGTCACTGCTGACAGACCTGGGAGACCAAAACTGAGGATGTCTGACAGACGCCCCAGTCAGCAAGATCTTCAACTTACACCTCAGGCAGAGGTTCTCCTCAGGGAGACACGGAGTCCGAGTGGACCATGCTCCACACCTCTTGCTTAGGCTACTGAAAGGAATGGGGCCTGCACGATCCTCGGTGCTTCTCGTGGCGGCAGTGCCAGAACCAGATGGTGAATACTGGAGGTGAAGTGAGCCGTCAGGCTGAAGGAGGAATCTTATTGGGAGTCCACAGGCAGCTGACAGGTACTGGCAGGCCAAGTGGAGTGTGGCTCTAGCCATTCAACATTGTCACAGACCCTTTCATAGTTTTTATAGTGTCTGGGCATAGTCAAGCGGTCTCCACAGTGTTGGCTGCAAGATTTTATCTTTGCTTCTTGCGGAGGATGAGGTTCCTTTGGCCTCCTTTGACCTCCAGTTTGCACTGGAGTCGTTTGTTGCTGAGTGTAAAGTGGAGGGAATGACAGCAGGAACCTCCAAGTCCAAGACCATGGTTCTCAGCCACTAAAGACTGGAGCGCCCACTCCAGGTCAGGGATGAGTTACTGCCCCAGGTGGAGGAGTTCAAGTATCTCGAGGGGAGAGTGCATGCAAGGTTTACAGACAGATTGGGGCGGTGTCTTCAGTGATGGAGATGCTGTACCAATCTGTTGTGGTGAAGCGAGAGATGAGCATGAAAGGGAAGCTGTCAATTTAGCACAGCCTCTGTTTAGTGACCGAAAGAATGAGGTTGTGGATCAGAGTGTCAGGAATTAGTTTCCCTTCAAGGCTACGTCCACACGTGCCCGGCGTAAACAGCATTTTCGGTCACGGAAAACGGAGATTTCTAAAAACTTTTTCCCACCGAGGCTTCTAGACTTCTGATTGGCCAACATTTCTGCACGGTTAGGAATCTAGCGCCACCTGCTGCTTTGGCATGTTCATAGCAGCGTTTTCCTTCATTTCTGCCTTTATGTGTGGACGGGATTATTTTTTAAAACGAAAACGGAAAATCGCCGTTTTCAAAAATACCCGTGTACGTGTGGACGTAGCCTGAGAGTCGCTGCTCCTCTACATGGAAAGGAGCCAGCTGAGGTTATTCGGACTTCTGACTAGGATGCCTCCTGGGTGAGGTATTCCAGGCATGTCCTACTAAGAGGAGGCCTTGCTGTAGAGAATATATCACTTGGCTGGCTTGGAAACATCTCAGTGTCCTCCTGGATGAGCTAGAGGAGGTGGCTGGTGAGGGAAGGCTGAGTTTCTCTGCTGCTGTTGCCCCGTGACCCAAACCCGGATAAGCAGCAGGAGATGGATGAATAATTTGTTCTTTCACACAGTCTTTGACCTTTGGCTCTGCCTGTGTTACAGTCAGGAACATTTTCATTTAAGTTGCACATGGACAAAGTTTACATAAAGTTTCTTACAGCCTCACACCTACAGATGGGTACTGATAAGATTTTCACGATTCCGACTCATCATGGTCACTAAATGCACAGTAATGGCAGGTTTGTAATAAGGCAGATCGCGCTAACATAATATGCACTGTTAGTTGATTATTTACCTGCCGCATTAACGGGAGAGGACGTGCAAACGTTACCGCTGCTGCTGGGTTGAGATTCACGAGTCCAGAATTAAAAACACGACATTCATTTAAGGTCATCGTGTGTTTTGTGAGCAAATGCTTTTGCATGTTCGTAGTGTTTCCTCCCTTACATGAAATATCTGCTTTGCAAGTATTGCAAGTTGCCCTGTTGTCATCCGTTCTCGTGAAGTATAACCAAACTTTTGAGCGTTTGAGCCGCCGTGTTTCCTGCCAGGTAAATGATGCTCCACAACGTGGTGACATCATTCGGGGCGACTGGAGCCGATAAGGGAATCGTTTGCAAAAATGGCAAACAATCCCAAGGAATTGAAACAGTGGGAACCGGTTCTCAACAAGAACCAGGTTTCGATGCCCATCCCTACTCACACCACCCAGCAAAAGTCCATCTGGGTGTGACCCCAGGCTTCTTTCTACTTTTCTGTTCGGATTTGGTCACAGAATGTCTGTATTTCACCAACAGATGGGTAATTCTGTCACTTTCTGTCTCTAATGCTCGCATTTCTTCTTTCCAGTCAAAGTCCAGTCTGGAAATGATGGAGAGCCAGTCCTGTGACGCTGAGCCACCACCACCTCCTAAACCAGAGCTCCGCTACCCAGGAATTACCAGAGGAAACACAGAGGGTGATTGGCTCTTACTCTGTCTGCTGCAGTTTGTCTGCTTCCTGTTCAACATATAGTTTCATACAAAGGTTTGAGAACCCACACTCAAAGGACTTAATATTTATCCTCATCGGGAGGCTTGTGGTTAGCACTGGTGCCTCACACCACGAGGGTCCTGGGTTCGAATCCCTGTGGCTGCGTGGATACACTGTCATGGAGGAGATTACGTTAATTGGTGATTTTGGATGTGGAGGTGAGTGGCTGTCTGTCTGTGTTGACAGCTGGGATGGGCTCCAGTATCCCCAGCTCCCTGCCAGTACTGTGAACATTTAGAGTCCCACAAGCAGCAGAGGGTTGCTTGTGGGATACTATGTCTTACTTCATAGTATCATTAAAAACAGCAGCTGTGTTGCACTAATATGATGAAATCTCTAAATTCATCGTCAGAGGTTTGAGCTTTGAAACGAGCGCTGGTGACAGCGTCTCTGTAAATGAACAGAAGGTTAAAAACGAGGAGAAGGATCCTAAACGCACCTCACGAAGACCTCACACACCTCTGATCCAAGAATATTGGACAATGTTTCAAAGCAGCGCATGCAGGACACCCCAAGACCTTTTGCAGAAGGACGGACTAAAGTCTCACAAAACCTGAAGGGCTGTTAGCTGTCAGAAGAAGCGGTGCTAGTATCATCATGCAGGGTGTCCAAACATAAAACTCTGCATTCACTATAGCTCTTCTATGCTAATGGTGCTCAGTGCACATGAAGGAGATTCTGTGCTCATCTTGTTTCTCTTTCCACCCTCCAGAGTGCAGTTTGCTGAACAAGGCCCCTCCCACTCCCACTATGTACAAATACAGGCCCACGTACAGCCCTGGCAAGAACCACACGGCGCTCACACATGCTTACGCCAACCAGGTAACGCACGCAGAATGCAAGAGTGTGTGCTACGTGTCAGGTTGGACCTCCACTCGTCCCTGCTTCTGCTTCTTTGATCATTTTTTAATCTAACATCTCCATTTCTGTTTTGGTTTTTCTTTTTCTTTCTCCTTTTGATTTCCTGTCGGCCATCTTGGTTTGGTTTCTCAGTGGCTTTCTGTTGATCAGTAAGTGATTGTGCTGAAAGCAGTTTCCTCCTCTTATCTTCCTTTTAACTTGTTTCCTGTCTCCTTCTGTTTGCACTGGACGTGGCTGAAATACTGTAATGAAACCACTGAAAACAGACTTCACGACTCCGTCTCAGCAGCGTTCTTTGAACACAGTGAGATATGAACGTGAAGCAATCAGGACTGCCATAAATACACTGGTTCTGCTCAGTATTTGTGCCCCTGTCTGGTCCATATCACTCCTCAGTTTCTTTGTTAGTTCTTCCTGGTTAGATTTGTGCCTTGTAGCCCTTTTCCATTGCCTGGGGTCCCAAGTGATCTGAAAATGTGATGTCAGCAGACCGCATGCCAACGATTGGCCAGTCGGGACATCACTCGACACGTCATGAGAGAAACTGCCACCATTTTTAAAGCACAGCAGTGGGGAAATGCAGAGTGTGACACACATTGAGCCTTGACGTGTTCCTTTGTCGTGGTGTTCATGTCGCATACAAATGTCATCACAAGATCTGTGGCTACACCGACCCCCCCGCGCGTTGGGTGGCAGTCGTAATAGTTTGAGTCACATCGACATGATCCAAGTAGGTACTAATGGAAAAGGGCTTTGAGTGACTGTGGCTGTAGCTCTGTACGATTCCTCTTTAGTGTTTAAGCATCAGTGTCAATACAGCGAACGCCATCATTTCACCATCTCAGACATTCTGACTGACATGTTACTGAAACAGGCAGAGCGCAGGAAGCTCCAAATACAGCGCACAATAGCAGGATCCAGAGAGTCTGAACACTGGCATGGTTATAATGAACATTATGATGATGGAGCTGCCGAGTTCATCTGGACAGTCAGGGTTGTACAAAGAGCAGTTTGGTAAATGTGCTGGTTCTTTTAATGCTTTTTCACTCGATTCGAGCACTTGGAGCACTCTCTTAGCCTAACGTGCACACACACACTCTGATGGATACACTGAGATACTTGTGAAAGCACAGGCCAACCACCGGCCTTCTGCTCAGATGACCCACCCCTGACTAATCACCGTTGGTTAGGGGTGGCTGTTGTGTCAGGCTGTCACCGCTAGAGTGCAGTATGACTTTAATCTTCCCTCATGTGCTGAGCTTCTTCTTGTTTCTTTTTCCTCCCTCCGCCTCCCTTCACCTTCCCTCTTCTCTCTCCTCTTCCCTCTGGCTCCTCCAGCTAAGTCGAGGGGAGAGCGTCGGCAGTGCCAGGGACTCTTCCTCCTCCACCTCTTCCCTCCTCCAGGCCAGCCAGCAGCCTGGTTTCCGCTCGCAGCCCAGCCTGGATCGGAGGGAAACGTCGTCTGAAAGAGTGGGAGGGGGAGGAGGAGGGGAGAGGAGGGAGGTGGGGCGAGAGGGAGGAGGAGGAGGAGGCGGCATTCCTGGCTATTCTCTGGGCGGGCGCTCCTACCCCTCCTTCTCTGACCCCACCGTCCTGTCTGCAGTGGCGTCGCGATCTTCCAGCTCCACGCACACCTCGGCGGGCACCGTCCACGTCTCAGAGGCCACCACCACCTCCGCCAGCTTCAAGAGCTTAGCCAATCAGACACCCCCGCCCCACCACCCGTCTCGCAACGGGAGCCTGTCTTACGACAGCTTGCTAGCAGGCGGCGATGAGTTTGACAAAGCAGTGGGCGTGAGCTCGGTGGCCCCCGACGTCTCCGGTGGGAGACCCTGCACGCCAGCGGCGGGTGGTGGCTACAGCTCCCCCTTCCTGTCGTCACAGCAGAGAGAGGCTGAGATGCAGTCCCAGTCCACCCAGTCACCCCACCACCACCACCGTTCCTCTCACCACCACCACCCCTTCCTCCATCACTCCTCATCCTCCACGTCTTCCTCCCCACCGCCTCCACCAGAGAGGGAGCGCCTGCTGGGCGAGCCCCACCTACCTGCAGCGCCTGCCGGTCAAACCTCTGCTCCACCGCCCCCACACCACCACCACCACCATCACCATCACCACCACCACTCCCACCACCACCATCATCACTCCTCGTCCTCTTCCTCCACCTCTCGTCCTCCACGCTTTGCTGCCCCTCACGCAGGGCCCCACCACGCCTACCCCTATCGCACCCGTTCGACCGACACGCCTCTGGGCTCCTCCTCCACCACGCATCCTCCCCGCTCCCCACACCCCCCACCTCTGGGCAAGTCGCTCTCCTATTCAAGTGCAGCCGCCGCCGAAATGCAGTACCGGCTGGTCCGCAAGGCCTCGGCGTCGGCCGGAGCAAACGCAGCGGGGGTAGGAGGAGGTGGAGGCGGAGGGATGGGAGGAGGAGGAATCCAAGTGCCGAAGTGAGTATGAGTTTGAGCTTTTGTCGGGACGATTGGTTTGACACTGAAAAAGCGCCTGCTCGCCTGAAACCTGACTACCTGATTGACTGCTCCTCCTGCTCCTGCTCCTCCTCTTCCCTTCTCTCCTCCTCATCCTGCCAGACTTCCTGTGAGTTTCTCATTCTTCTCCCTTTGCTCGTCTTCCATCCATCTGTTGTGCGTTGTTTGTTGTCTTGTGCGTTATTGCTACTGTCTGTTTGGTCACCATGATTTGACGTGCAGTGATGATGACTTTAATCAAACTGAGGAGCCCAGTGTTTGTGGGAGAAGCTTTTTACTGCTCCTCGGTTTAACCGCACAGGAAGTGAAATCTGAAGGAAGCGTGAGTAGCAGCACAGTGTTGCTGTTAAACTGAGGCTCAGTCTGACCGCTGCATGACGGCGTTTTCAGTTTGTCTGTCCCGTCTCTCATTCCTGTTCTTTTCCGTCCTGCTCGCTGTGTTGTGTACACGTACTCCACCCCTGTGTACTGCCAAGGTGTTTCTGTAGCTACGATTATTAAAGGGAAGTGAAAAGCATGATTCACCGTCCACAAACTACTGACCTCTGTGTACTAAAGCTAGCTTTGGTAGCCCTGGTTTGGGTTGACCTGATGTGAACTATAGCATCGACATGGCTGAGGGTAGCACCGCCCACCGCCAGTATTTTCATACACAGGACCAATCAGCGTAAACACTTTTTATTGTCACCATCGGTAACACAACAGCCCAACTGTGTGTCCATGTTCCCTCTGGAACTACGCACGCCGTAACTACGTCCACTCTGACTCGCCAAATTCTTTCTCACCGATCAAAGCGATCCAGTCATTCCTTCATCTCCAGTGTTCAACATGAAATGTGTTCAGGTCTAAATGTAGTAAATGGTGACATCCATCCAAATGTAGCCGCGCTTCAGTGATGAAATTAGCAGCAGAGCTAACATGGCTAACACGCTGCAGCCCGCAGTTTTCAGTAAAATTGTTCTTTTCTGTCTTTTCCTAAAATCAGGGATGAGCTGATGCAGATGAAATCTCTGAGTCGGATTAATGGAGGTCAGCCCTTCTCCTCGACTTCCACCTCCTCCTGCTCCGCCCCTTCCTCTCCCTGTCACCCAGTCAACACGTCCGCTCCGCCCAGAGCAGCCTGTCCCAGCCCAGCACTGATGCTGAGTCCTGCCCACAAGCCCCAAGGCAGCGGGGTGAAGAAGGTGACTGGTGTCGGGGGCACCACCTATGAGATTTCAGTCTGACTGGCAGTCGGCCTCCAGCTCCAGGACCAGTGGGACAAAGTGGACGCAGCACTACGTCTTTATGCCCGCTAAGGAACAAATTCAGATTTTACCAAAAAAAACAGCTTCCTGCTGTGGACCTGGACCTTACTTCTCATTGGCTGTGTGACTGAGCAGCCCCTCCAATAGAAACCTGGTCTAAAGTGAGGCAGAATCCCAGGCGCTGCGCTAGAAAAGACTAGTTCTTGGTCCAAACAGACCCCACGGTGCTCACTTCTGCTTAGGTCTGTGTGGCATTGTACAAGCATAGCAGCGAAA